>NC_042496.1:18098658-18133012 GCF_005508785.2 Acyrthosiphon pisum | reverse complement strand
GAAATTCATAAAAAATTTTCCTTTTATATCTAAGATTTCAAAATTTAATACAAGGCTCATATATATTTTACAATAGCAATTGAAAAATAAAAGAAATATATAGTCACGATTTTTTTTTATAAGCATTTAAAGTTCAAATTTTGACTAAATACGTAAAAATTACGGCAATGTTCAAATTATCTTAGACAGAAATTCATAAAAGTTTTTCTTTTTAATTCTAAGATTTGGAAATTTAATACAAGGCTCCTAACATATTTTTACAATAGCAGTTGCAAAATAAAAGGAATACATTGTCACAATTTTTATTTATAAGCATTTAAAGTTCAAATTTATACGAAATATGTCAAAATTGCGAAAATTTGCAAGTAATTTAGTGGTTGAAAAATCGTAAAAATTTTTTCTTTTATAACTAAGTTTTTAAAATTTGGTACAAGGTTCTCCATAAGTTTTTCTTTAAAAATAATATATCCTAGACTGACAAATCATCTCCGTTCAGAATCGTTTTTCGTATACAATGATATAATATCGTTGGATTCAAATTTAATTCCATCCATTACAGTAACCCACTTGTAACCTACTGTACAGCAGAGCGACATCCACGACTTACCCGCCTTTTTTTTTCTGGTTTAATCGAGAGCCGGAGAAGGAACTGTTGCTCACATTACTTAATTTCTAAATTTACCTATACAATTCTCGCCAGAAAAACATTATCCTGAATATTTTAGAAACGCTGTTGATATAATATCTATGATATAGACCTTCTCATTTTAGATACCTAAAATATTATTTATATAGTTTCAAAAAAGCATTAACATTTCATATTATTAATTGTTTATACCTATAGCTAAATTTGTTATATTATACTACTTGTTATTCATTATAAACCTATAATACATAATAATATAGGTAATATTGTATTATTAATTAATAATTATGTATGTACCTATTTCGGATATAAATCCTTAAATTAATAAAATTGATATACTGTAGTGTCGAATGATTGTTATTATAATAAATAATAATATTTGATTACGCTGCACAACATTTTAAAATGATTACGATTCCACAGTTTTCTTAACACTTTCACTGTAGCACTCGAAAACAATATTGTTTATTATCGGTGGCCTGTAAAGTCTATACTCTATAGGATATTATTTTAGGGATGCACATTTTTAGGATGGAGCTAATTTTTATACAAATATATTTATTGCTGCAGATCAAGTATTTTGACGCTGCGTCAAAATTGACCAGATATCAGAGCACGAATATTGAGCGATTTATAATTAACTTTTAAAACTACATGTGAATTCGTGAAACCATTTAGGTATGGTAAAATATTTTTAAAAAATGTTGTAGCCTGACGAAAACGAAATTTACGCGCAACTGTAGCATTTATATTGGATCCGGCACGCGCTTGTGTGTTGTACAAAATAGGGACAGTCGGAGTTAAATTGCGGGTATGGCGGTGACCGAGGAAAACGAGAAACAAGAGTTTTCTGCTGAATGGAAAAGGTGGTGGAGAGGCATTTTATAATATATAGAAGGCAAACAGGCGGAGCGCGGCGGTCGTCCCGGGTCTTCGTGTTAAACAAGCTGACCTCGCGAACCAAAGATTATTTCACGACCTTTTTTTTTCTTTTTCTTCTTTAAAGGACCACCCCTTATTCTTTCTGTGTATTTATATATATAATATACTACAAACTTCTCCTAACTAGCTGATGATGCCCTCACAGAGCGCAGCACTTTTACTGTAGTCCACATTGCACCGGAACGTTATTAATTATAGTCGTTTACGTGCTTGTGTAATATACAACATTGCCGACTCTGATAAAAAAAATTTATAAAAATAATGATAACAACTACATTTTATAATTATATTTTTTAACGCGTTATTAATATATAATACCCATGAAATATTTATACAGTTATATCAGTTATCACTCTCCCTATAAAATTATATTATACAGACTAGGAATCGGATAAAAAAAAAAATATGATAATAATATACGTACCATTATTGTCAATGTGTAAATTAATTTATAATATAAACAGGGTGATTCGCCAAGCATTCTCCCTTTTTCCTTAAACAATTAAATTAATCAAATTCTAAATTTTTGAATTTATAAGTATATAATACTTAAATATTATTTTTTAAATTCTTGAATATTTTTGTATTACCTATTTAATGAGTGTCCCACGATGACACAAACTTTCGTTTACCAAATAAACCACTATATACTGAATTATTTCTCAGAAAATGTTGACGTATTAAAATCAAAATTCTAACAAGTAGTTTTCGGGTTATTTAACTTTGTGTACTAAAGATAAAAGGTCAATGATAATGGGTTTGAAAAATATATTGCAGAGGCTATAG
Organism: Acyrthosiphon pisum; assembly: GCF_005508785.2. Classification (NCBI taxonomy): domain Eukaryota; kingdom Metazoa; phylum Arthropoda; class Insecta; order Hemiptera; family Aphididae; genus Acyrthosiphon; species Acyrthosiphon pisum. The sequence goes on along the minus strand of NC_042496.1, from coordinate 18,130,638 downwards.
TGATTCAAACATTTTGGTAGTTATTATTAATCAATATTAATCTATCAACATCAATAATTTGTAATAATGCTTAAAGTTTAATAAATACAAAATCCAATATTACATCTTTATATTTTATGTTTTATATTTTTGTAAGACAGCTTTTAAGGATTATTATCCTTAGAATAAACAGAGAAACTTGCAGAAAAACTTGAGTTGGCATATCAACATGTTCAATAAAATTATCTACTAAATATTTTACAGTATAAAAAAGGAGAGGTTTTCATTTGAAATACAGAAATTTGTATCGTCACAGAACCCTCACTAAATAGTAAAAAAAATTCAAGAATTTCGGAAAAAAGTCTGAATATATCTGAAAATTCTAAAAGTCAGAATTTAAATAATTGTATTATCAAATGAATAAACAGGGGTAAACATGTTTAGTGAATCACCTTGTATAAAATTTGCACCACTATCCGGTATATAGGTAATATTAATAACGTTTGTATTTATATTCGATTTGTTCGGTACATAATACATAATATACATAATATATTATATTATATAGTGACACTGTGACAGCCACTAATTAATACTTTTAATATATTCATATACTATATGTAATATTATTTTTAATTTATTTAACAGCGAATATAAAAGTGTTATTAAATTAAAATGATGAGTCATCTCATTTTTTTCACGTTTCGAATATCTGCTAATTAATTATCGTCTCTATCGAAAATTAAAAGGTAATTGGTACTTTATGATTTTAGACTTTTTAGTTTTGTTCAAAATTTAATTTATAGTTGGTACTTTGGAGAGTTCTTTATTCGATTTTCTCAGTAGAAGCCACAATTATTTATGACACATCTTCTCATCGCTAACTTGATTTTGATTTATATAATATGTCACACATAATAATCAATTAAAGACACGAACAGAAGATCAACTATCATAATATAATACATAACCACATAGATGCAGTGCAGAAATATGTATAACGTATACTATGTAAAAAAAAAGAGCATACTTAGCATTTTAGTGATGGTTTTATAATACTGGTTTAATTGTCATGATGGTTTACTGTTTTTTTAAAAAATAAAATCACATAAATGAATTATTAAAAAAAAAATTTAATACATTTAATAAATGTTTGTAAAATTGTATATTATATGGGAAGTAATAGTGGATAGCCCTACAACAATAGGTGCTACAAAATATCGAGCTGTTATGTGTAATAGGTATCTCGTGGTCTCTTAATAAACATGCATTGTTCATTTTAGTAAACAGTGTTCAAAATGTTCAATAAAAGTAAAGCATAAAAAAAATATTGGTAGATTTTAAAGTTGTTTAATTGCTATGGCAATGTATACAATTTACATACTATAATACAATTGTATACCGATTAATTAATATGAATATTGACGGTTATTTAATAAATAATATTATATTATAATTAGACCTACATATTAAATATTAATTGAGAAATATGTCTCATGAGATTATAATATGTTTTAAACACTTAAATAATTATTTTCTAATATAATTTATTTGGGCACAAAAGTATTGTTAAAAATAACCATGTTTAAAATAAAACTAATTATAGGTAGGTACCTATATATTATATATAGTATATTATAATAATCATATTGTAAAACTGCAATGGTTGCAGTGATTATTATTACTGTTTCTAGTATCCTTCAAAGCGTAGTATCAATAAATATATGTACAGTTTGCATTAGGTACCTACCTAAACGCGATTATCGTAAGTAATATGTTTGCCGTTAAAATAAATTACCTACAAAAAAATGGCATAGAGAATGAATAATTTACTGCAGAGTTAGAAAAAACATCCTGTACCCAATACATTATAATTTATAAACATATAACATATAACATACTTATATTTGTATTTTGTATATAGTTGAAATATATATACACGTTTAAATTATGGAATCTAGTAAACTAACTAAAAACAAAGAATATACATATATAGCACAAGATAATTCGAATAATAAATTTGAATGATATAAGTTTTCACGTTTATACAATAATAAATTATATTATTCTTATTTTTCATGTGTTCATACTCCATATGCATACCAACATAAGTACACGAAATGTAGTACACCCGTTTTCATTTAAAATTATGTATTTTACAAAAAACTACACTTTATATAATATGGTATACCTATATATTATACGAAAATTCTTATACCACTGTTATAGATTTATGCGTTTGACTGGAGAGCTAGTTAGTTATTACTACGTATAAATGTATAATAATGTATATTAAAGAATATATTATATTAGATTTTACATTTAAATATGCTTTATTAATTGGCTAACACTAAAAGTATATTTAGTTTATTTCGATTTAAGTTTAAAGACATTTTTCTTGTTTTTTTTTTTTTTTTACCTGTAGGTTGTCCTATAATCGATATTCGCCAATTTTAAGCCAAATACGTTTTATTTAAATATATCGATATTTTATCATAATAATTATATTAAAAACTAAAACTATATAGCATATATTATATTATAAAGAATCACTCATTGTTTCGCATATATTATAATATATAACAATACATGATTCGAGTTTATGACAACGTGCAGACAATATTATCTATAATAACGTCATAGTATTATTATAACGACAAAAAAAATGTATATAATACAATAACGAAAAGACACGAATTGTAGATATCGGATGGTTATAAAAATAATAATTATAACATTAATACAAAACTGACGACTAGAAATCGAATTAATATTCTATCATAATATATAATACGTATATATCACCTATATTGGCGCACTGGTAAATATTACACCTGCGTGTACAGACACACTATTTTATATCTATACATACACCTACGCGTGTCCGGATTTCGCACGACTTGCCGGAATCAAGAAAATATTCTACGCACATATACCGGCTTGTGCCGAAAAAAAAAATAGTATATAAAACGAAATAAAATACGTGACATGATCGCCGACGTATTGTAATAATATAATCGATATTATGGTATTATATTGCGCTGTGCGTGTTCAAACCATATATAAGCATGTACGAGACAAAGAATATTATGATAATAATATTATTATTATCATAATAATATTACTACTCGACGACACTCGGACACTGCAATAGTTCTTATTTTATTATACATTATATCTACGTCAATACACTCTGTGATTGTCATCACCATGTGGCCGGTATATAGTCACTATACTTTTGATGTATAATAAAAAGAAGTACCATCGATTATCACCATGCTTGATTTTTTTGTTGTGTACATAATTAGATAAATAATATCTATGAGCTCTGGTTGTAAAGGAAAATCTCAAGAAAATCTGTTTGATCTGCCGGTGTCCGCCAAAAGCGCCAGATTTACTATTCGGTATTCAAAATACGCGATATTGGTGCATATAGTTTGGCTGCAGTGAATAAAATGAAATAATATCAGTATTTTTTTGAGACGTGTAAAAATGATTTTAAATTTAGAATGAGTTAATTATTTTAATTTTCGGTTAAATAGAGTTATTTTATTATAGTTTTTATATTAGAAACTATATATTTATGGTTGTAAATACTATACTATAGTATAGCACAATTTATTTGATTAACGGGCATTTCTGGTGTCACTCTTAATAAACCTAAGCAAACAAAATAGAAGACATGCCGATTATGCATCGGTAAGCATTAATATATTCACTATAATATAGGACTTAGGTACCTCTATGACCTATTATAGCAGATATAATCGCTTTACTGCTGTCCGCTATACATGCAAATGTCGCGCTGCTTCCAACCCCGCTGGATACGACGACGGATTGTACATTGATATTAATATTTTAGTAATTTCCAACGAAAATAATAACATCATCTACATAGGTACATACCTTATGGTCTTCAAACACCATTCATAAATTATATTATATAATAATATTACGGGGCGCAATAAACTGCAAATGTCATTCTTACATGCGGATGCGTACGTGTGTTTGTATCTAAGCGCACCCAACGGCTCTATCTGTTCGCCTCTTTCACCACAAAGTACAGTAGGTATACTTGCTTGTTCGTCAGTTTGTCACTGTATGACATTCGATGATACGACATGATATCATTATATTGTGGTTCAATCGAATTCATTTCCGTTTTAACGTCCGCGATTTGATTTTAATCTAACTGAATTTTATTGGCGGTGCGGATATTATTATGACATAAAAACCGCTCTCAGTTGTACTCCTTATTCCTATTAAAATATTGTAATACAGTGTGTAGTGGTGGTGACGTCGTCGACCGAAAAAACGAGCTTTGGCGTATTTGTTTTGTATATAATATATATATATACACCTTTAACGTCCGCCCCCGTCAAAATCGCGTATTAGAAAATCCGATCGTTTTTCATATATATTATATGTACACAGCACGCGGTCCCTTCTATATTGTGATATATTTCCCGCGTCTTATCCGCGTGTCAAACATACGTGTCATATTTATCACGAAATCCCGAACGTACACACAGTGCAGGGGGCCGCCGCGGACGAGTGGGCAGAAATCGGATTATCGTTATTATTTTTCGCGCTCTATCCCTCTGCAGTATCACTCTGTGTCTTCCGCGACGGAAAATAAACTAGAGACTTGGCCGCGATCGTAAATGTATTTAGACGTGTGCTCGTATAAGCGGCTTATAAGACCGTTCGGTGGACAATAAGGTCCTTGAGACTATATATACATATATATTTATATATATATATTATATTCGTCTATCGTCGTCGTCTCGAATAACTGAGATATTCACCTCGTCGCGTGAAATCGTTTTTTTTTTTTGGTGGAAAAAAATAAGTGTATGCTGTATGCGTGTGTTCGACGGCGAATGTGCCATCATTATATCGGCGTGCGAATATTGTTCACGGAATACGGGCGCGCGCGTTTAATTAAAGCACGAGGCTGCATAAAAAAACAATATAAATCGTATAAATAATTTAAAACTCGAGTCGACATGATTACGTATGCGCATGTATTATTATTATTATTATTATTATTATTATTATTATTATATATGTTTATATATGTAGACGGAGAATATAATAATAATATAAGGTACAGCACGATTCTCGCACGTTACGCGCAGCACACCGTGGGCGTGCACACGTAATTTCCATTGGGTGGGTTCGTTTTCGGGATTATTTTATTTTTCATTTAAAACATCGTCGCTTTTACAATATAATATAATAAGTGTGTGCGTGTAGACACGGACAAAAGTATAACATACTAAGGGGGGATTATTTTTTCCCCTCAAAAACCCATAAGACAGCTGCTATTATACTCTAACTGTAAGCTACATATGAGTGGTGACTAACGATATTATCTATATTCCTGAGTGTATTATAGTCGCCGCGATGAGGGTTTTTATACCACATTATTATTACCCATTATGCGTTATGTTTTGGCCGTACAGTACGATAAAATGAGTGTGTAAATTGGACGAACGCGAATGTGGAAACAACCTATGTACAGTGGCGTATCCAAGGAAGGCTACAGCCCTTCCCGATATTTCAGGAAAATTGAAAAATGCTTTCAGTGTTCTGTGACCGTAAGACGTAGGTAACCATGTATTCAAACGGTAACAAAAGTCTAAAATGTTATACACCCATGGCATCAGAATGACAGCATACCAAACTTTTGAGGGATTTTAATTAATATAGCTTAACCTATACCACCCAAATATTATTAGCTCTCACTTCCCCCCACAAAAAAAATATATATATATATATATATAATGCATTTCTGTGCTGTATCAACGCGGCGAAGAGAATGATTTTTTAAATTATTATTTCGTGTACCTTTCCGCTTAAATGTTATATACACGCCCACGGGGTTTATCAAGAACATCTAACAATTTTATATTGAAATTATATTATTTAAATGTGTTTAATTATACAGGCTGTTATATAGATACAACATTTATATTATTAAAAGCGTAATCACTCACGGGGTTCTCTTTGATCGATCTAAAACCGTTTTTCCTTTCCAATAGAATGCCGAAACTGTCTGGTTTGCTGCCGTACACCACATCGTCCACATCCGATTTTCATTACCGTCCAAACGTCCATCAAGATTGTCTATCGTTGCAGTGTCGTTTCGTTCACTGAAAAATGAACGTCAATATTATATACAATTATATTGAAAGCGCGGTGTATATAAAACTATAAAGTCTATATACGAAGGTAGGTATATATTACTATAATATAATGAATAATGATTATGGCCTACCACGAGTTTTAGTTTTATATAACTCGATACGCCTCCGCCTCAATCAACGGAATTAACAATAAAAAGGAATTACTATTATTTTTTCTCAGTCTTATATATACCTATATTTAGTACCAGCTTTACTGTTATATATTTTATTTTTCCAGAGCAGCTACTCCTCTATATAATCTCGGTCTGTCAATCCGCAGTCTGCTTTGCAACGATCAACTTTTCTACACGTACACCCACTACAACAATTAACGATATATATAATATATATATATTATTCTTTTGACGGGACTCTGCAGTAGTAGGTAATAATCACTCTATACGCGCATCCTCACCACTCGCCGTCTCCTTTGACGTATACCTCAATCCCCGCGATAACTCCGCCATCCATTACCAAAGAAAACAAGCCGACGTGCAAGGCCGACCCTCGTGGACGGACCCCTAATTACACTTTATACTATTTTCCCCCTCAATTCATCTCGCAAAGCTCGTATTCGACACATGTCTGTACACGAATTCGATCGCGCCTGCTATATACACGCTGCACTACAAACCGCCAATCGATATGCGTTTTAATAGTGACTAACCCGGACTAAAACCCTGCAGCAAGTGAGTTTATTTTTCCACAGACTCATAAAACACAATATCACACGCGCGATATACATATTATATATATATGTAAGCCGAGCCATCGTATATAAATCAAAAAAAACAACGAGTTAAATGACATTATGGTGAATTAAATGACTGTGAAAACGACCCCTGTACCTATTCGATTGAATGTACTAGTGACTTCCGGATTTATCTGAGTAAACTGCAGCGGACGGCAGAATCGTCGACATTTATTAGGTTTTAATCCAGGACCTACAGCGTCATATATATATGATGATACCTTTAGGTAGGTACCTATATACACAATGTATATACAATATACCTACATATTGTATACAGCAGTATACCTAATACCGTAACCTGCATTATAATGTGCTGTATAGACCTCAATGTAGTGGAGCTCGACGCGGTTAATGGACGGATTCGACGTCATCGCGTCAGCCCGACTTGTTGTAAGACGCAGGAAGTCACGATCACCAATAATCATTACACGTGACGTTCGTGCGGAATAATAATGACGGTGAAAAAAAAAAACGTAACGATATACAATAATATAATATAAAAACCGAAATATATAATGTTTTTTTTTCCTATTGTGTTTGCCAGCACGCGTCAATATAACATATACGTATGTATTGTACGTGTGTGTGTGTTTGTGTGTGTGTACCGGCAGGAATAATGCCCAAGCGATCGCGCGCGCCCGCGCTCGTGTGTGCACACAGCCAAGAAATAAGTTCCGGTTCCTGCGACGTGACTCATCTTGGCCGCTTGCACTTCCGAGGCGAACAACCGCGGGTGTATAATATATATTATAACGGTTATAAGTATAGTATATAATATTGTAACGTACATTATACATAAATATAGTGACAATAATGTACACCGGCGGCGGTCGACTTCCGCAATCACGCGGTCCCGGTTCCTGTCGACGGTTATATTATTTTATGTGCTGCAGTGTGTGGTGTGCGTATGTCTTGTCATCGTGAGCACACACATTATATTATTATTATATACGACCAGACGATACCGTTTATGAATATCTATATAATTTCTAAACGATAGTTCGCGTCCGTCGCGACAATTCGAATACTAAACAATATATATATAATATATATATATATATACATACACACTTGTTGCAGCACGCACTCGAAGACGTTTGTTTGATATCACAACATAATAATATATGCATACACATTGTACATATTTATATGTTATAATATTATATACACGATTTTCTATGACGGTTCACATTATGAACGGTTATTTATGACGAGTTGCAAGCTGTTAGAATGGACTTTTGATAAAATAAATTAATTAGAATTTGCCTTAATTATTACATTATAGATATACCCATTATTTTATTATATAATATTTGTGTTGTTCATAAGACGTGTCAGTTCGTCAAATCGTCACCGTTAAAAATTTATAATTAATATATTTTTATTATGCATTTTACACTTTTGACGAATTTTTAAGAAAAACTTAACCTCACGCGGTGTTGTATTTTATATCCCATTAGGTATATTTTATTTGAAATTATATTTAGTAATTTAAAAACTTTTAAATGTTTTATGTTTAAGGATTCTGTTTATTTGTACATTGCAGGACTTGTATACCGTTTTTTCTAATAAATAAATAAATGCCGACAACATGCAAAATGTCGTCTGCGGTTGAACAACACACGTCGAGCATTTTGTGTGTAACAACAGCACCGCCCAAGTCGAAAAACAACGAGGAATAATATATTTTCATCGTATTTTCACCCTTGGTGCAGCATAATATATATGTATATCAGCAGCCAAAAGGATTTATTTGTGGGAGGCGCTGAGTTTTTAGGAAAATTGTTTTCGTGGTAGCCAAAAAATATTTATTTTACCTAAATCAATTTCCATTTAAAACAATTAGGTTTTATCATCTAATTATTATATATTATACATATCGTTTATATATTATAGTATATTCCTATAATATTATAATATAAGATAAACGTACCTTCATTTACTACAATAACAATAGCTTATAATAGCTATATTACTAATGTCTAATAGTAATAAACAATATTGACTTGCATTATATCAGAGTTAACTTTAAGGTTGTGTATATAAAATATAATATATAAGTAAGTACCTACCTATATTTATGTTAAGTTCTTATACAATTTATTTATAAAATACCGTTTTATATCTTTAAAACTATTTAAATCCAGCGATTAAATAAAAGAAATTTAAATTTGGGAGGAAAAGTTTATAAAACTTAATATATATTTATATAAAATGAATATTGTATAAATAATGTTTTATTTATGTTATTTAAACTTTATCGCCACATTACCTATACATATAATACAAAGGTATATGTTATATTATTGTATATGTTATTTTATAGGTATTCCAATGATACTATAATTCATTACAGTTCTAATTAGTAATTGTATTCGAATTCTATATGAAAAAAAAAAGCCTTATGGTATTATGCACGTGCCGATATCCCCTGGTGTGCACACGGTGTAACGCTGCAAATCGCGTCAACGCTAAGTGGTCAGTTTGTCGAATAAAAAAATAATTAGACGAAAAGTGTGTTACAAGTTTTTACGACTGTACAATGTATACAATAGACGCGTATTAGTAGGTACTGCGAGGAAATTAGGTACCTGCAGTATATAACTCGTTTCGTGACCGTTTATTATGTATATAATTTATGTAGCACTACCAAGTAACAATATTATCAGTGTACCTATATAAAAACTACATTTTTGTAGCTATATACTCGGTGGTTATAGCCATACAGGTTAATTTTTTAAGCATTGTCATTGGTCACCCTATTTTTATGGTTAAATTTAATTTTTATGCAAATATATAAGTTCTGATTTTTTAAGTTTTTAAATAGGTACACCCGAAGACCAAATTTTTGAATCCTTGAGAATTTTGTACCACTGATCCTGTGACAATACAAACTTCTATTTTTCAAATAGGAACCCTTTTTTCATTTTAAATTATTAAGCAGATATTTTTTTTGAGAATTTTGATATATCTCAATCAAAATTTGAGTGACTCGATTTTGAGTTATATAACTTTGTGTAGGTATTACTAAATATAATATGTCTATGGTGACGAGTGAAGTAGATATGGGGGCTCAGACAATTTAAAAAAGTTAGTGATATTATACTACTGATTTATCATTATAAATAATTTGGAAAAATTATCCAAGTATAGGTGATAAATAATACATATACTATATTACATACCTATAATTTTAATTTTAATAAAACCATTATTAAGTATTATTTTTTTATTTTACTTTAATCGAATTTTAAAGATACTACTCGTTAGAATTTTCATTTGAATAGATAAATCGAAATTTTCAAAAAAATCATCCATTAAATAATTTATAGTAAAAAAGAGGGGGTTTCATTTGGAAAAAATAAGTTTGTATCAACACTGGGCACTCCTTAAGTAGTACAAAAAATATTAGATATTTGAAAATATGGACTTAAAGTATACTGAAAAATTCTAAAAATCAGAATTTGAATAAATGTACTATTGTAGCGGGAAATGACGGCGAGCATGCCTAAAAAAATACCCTGTGTAGTATTATTATATTATATAGTACAGCCAATGTATATTTTTACCTACAGCCCACAGAGCTCACGTATGTATTTTCTGCGTAGAAAATATGATTAACTGTACACGATACATATTATAATACACATATTTGACCGATAATTACAGTGCGATAAGAGTATCTTATCAATGTATGTCACAAGCGTGCGAGTGTGCATTGGCCAATGAACATGCGTGATATATTACACCTTCAGATATAAAATGTGTATTTGTATTTCACAATAACTCAACTTCTAAACTCTATGTATACACAACTAGCGTAGTCGTCGCTACTACACACTTTATGAAATGTAAAATGTTTCGGAATTATCTCGGGGGTTTTGTAAGTTCACTTAAATTTAGTCGCGAGCGCTCGTGCGACAAACGACTTTTACGCGTTTATCAAAAAACTCCGCAGAGCGTTTTCCGCGAAGACAAACACCGAAGTTTATATAAACGAGTGCTCGAAAAACTTTGCGCAAAAGTTGTTGCCAACTCGCAAACTTCCACTGTGTAAATAAGTGATGTCTACCCGACCCGTCACCGTGCACCGCTCCACACCGCCGGCCGTGCACTCACACCCGATCACCACCTCCACCGTCTTCGCTTCGCGCAATCATGCCTGGCAGAGCGAATTTAGATATATAAATATATACATATATATTTGTATGTATGTATGTATGTATTTGTATTGTATAATATATTCGCCGTTAACATTTTCCTAAGTTTTCTGCGGAAAAATTTCCATCGCAAAACCATGCACACACATATATTATATTATATCATACATAAACGTATTAGTTATACACAACGACGCACCCGGCGACGTCGTCCCGGGAAATGGCCGAGTTCTTTGAATCCTCCTCGATCTGTGTGTGAAAGTATAATATTATTATGTATACATCGATGCGCTCGCTCGTACACGATAATCGGTGATGGAAGTCGAAAAACGTCCCTCATCGTCACGTCGTATCTGCGTGTATACCTGTATAATACTATTACAATAATAAATACAATACACACGGCAAAGATGTTACGGCGAGATCGGACGGCTTACGGCGACAACGGAGACGACGACGACGACGGCGACGACTTGGACGACGACAACCTGTGCGGCGGCGGGAGTGAGTGGAGGGCGGAAAACAAGAGGTTCGTGTTTATAATGTAGCAGATAGCGATCTATGGAGAGTTCATTGAGGCGAGCTGGCCATGTATACGTTGAATGAAACGACGACGACGACGATCGTTTTAATTAATGAACCGCACGGAGAGAAAAAATAAAATAATAATAATAAATGTCGAATGGGTACTATTATACATATCGTACTGTTATATTATTATATGCGAGTGCGAGCGCTTATACACACACACACACACACACACACACTGCAGCAGCGATGCTGTCGCAGGTCGAGATGAGGCGCTGGCCGCAGACGACGGAGCGTACCTATATAAGTAAATTTTTATTAATGCGATGTGATTCCCATCGCCGGAACGGCCGTGTTGGCGTCTAGATCGTAAAGAGTGAACAAAAAAAAAAAACGAAAAACGAAAAAAAAATATCGAATAAAAAACCACTGAGAGTATATAGGTACTTTATATATGTATAATTATAATATAATGTATAAGATTATTACTATTATACGACGTATGTTTATATGGGGAAAAAAACAGTGTGCACGCCATCGCCGCCGATTTAGTTATACACACCTATACAATATTATAAATACACAAGCGGAAATCGGGTAAAATTTTAATAGAGAAGGGGCTAACGTTTTGATAATACGTTAAATAAAATGTTCTTGCCTCACTCAACAAACTAAAATATGGTTATAATTCCTAATAGCAATAATTAATAATATAAAGTAAATGTTTTTTTATTTTTTTGCACATTTAATATAGATTCACAATAATATACCGATATATCTGTACTGTAGCTAATACGCATTAGTAAATCTATAATATAGAACCTATATCAATGGAAAATTTTCATACGTTCGCCTATTTTATAATTTTATTTTCAAATCAATATAGCAGGTGAGGATATGACTTATTAAGCATCTCATAATAGATGAGAATTTTTAAAAAAATGTTTTAACATTTATTAAAACTTAAAGCCTTCAACATCGTGGGTTATTAGCCTGCGTTATTGAATTTTACATATTGTGTTACATTGTACCTATATAATTATATACCTTAAGGTTAGAATTTAGAAATTTTAACATTTATAAAGACAATTATATTCTAAGTACTTACCTACTGACATTATTCGCACAAAATAAAATATAAAAATTGTTTTTCAATCACTTTTAAGCAAGTAATAATATAATGGTAACCGGTTGGTATATAATCCTTCCTCCTCTTCTCTAACACATCCCCGATTTCCACCAAATGGTACCTATAAATATTATGTTTAATGCAACATTGTATACATTGCTCATGTACTCTGTTTTATACTATGTAATAATTATACAGTATAGTATACCTACGTTTAATATCGACGTGGTCCGACCAGCGACCGAGATAAGACATATATTCGTTGTAGGTATTAGGCGTATTTGGAGGCGACGACTTTACACTTGTGGCGTGTTTACACGGGCGCGCGCGGCGTTTAATCAATCGTATACCGATTTCGTATATTTGTACGATATATTATTATTTTACGCCTCTGCGCTTTGGCGGTAGTGACGGCGGCGTCTTATCTGTTCGACACCACTTAAGGATGTACAATATACGTGTATATAGGATACGGTGAAATATAATACTATATATTGTATATATGTATTTTGTATTTGTTTTTTTTTCGTTCGGTAGAGGACCACTTATTATAATAATACGACATATACATACCATAAACAAATATGACTTGAAGTCTTAATGCCGTTTGCTAGTTTAGCTGTATATATAATAATATTGCAGGCAGCACCTACCTATAATAGGTACACGCGTAGCTTAACCATGAAACGACCGCGGCGGTGTCTGATAATTATTATGTTATCCCCCTCGTCGTCCAACCGGGCCGTGTACACAATATATATCCAACTGCAATAAAATACAAACAGCTATACGATACTTTATAGTCTTTAATATAGATATAATATATTATTACATTATGTATATCATAATTCAAAGTGTAATAGTGTATGTGTATGTCGTATGATAATATGTAAGTACTATGTAGGTATATTGAAATTTGAAAGTAAAGATAATTCACGAGAAGTGATTTTTCGAATGGTGGATAGCCAAGCCCAGATTTTTTTGTTTTTCGTATCTGAGTAATATCGAAGTGAGTATAAAATCCGAGTAATTAACACAAATATTTGAAAAAAAAATGTATCTTCAAATACAGTTTTTAGAATAATATTTCTTGAATTTCGTAAACTAATATATTATATAGATATTATATATTATAGATCTGACTACTTAGTTAAGATATTTTTCTCTTCGAAATTTTGTATAAAAATGTATTTGTACAAATTGTTCAAAGTGAGAAATACTTTATAGACACAACAATACAGCATAACAGTTTAACTACCTACGATAGATTCAGCATGATTTTAAGATTAAAAAAAATACGTTTGGCAAATTTTAGCAATAATATAATACGAAAACGTTTATAATATGTAAGTATATTATAGAGTTATGTGAATAAAGTGTTTAGAATGTTTAGATAAAAAAATGTATTTTATTATATTTTCATTGAAATTTAGTACTATAAAATATATATTAATTGATAATAATTGAGTACCTATTGTAAAAAAAAAACTATAATTGCAAATATAACTTATTGAAATTTGGGAAGTTGGGATTTTTTCTACAGAATGTAGACATTGATTCGGTTAGGTTAGTTAACGAGTCAACTTCCTGTCTCTGTACTCTGTAGTCATTAAATACTATTTGTTTCGTCGATTTGTACTAATAGTTATTACAAAATAACAATACCCACATTTTGAATAAACATATTTGTTTATATAAAATAATAGATATCTAAATTATATGAATGTAAAAGAAAAAAAAGAAAATTATAATAATAATACTTATATGCAAATTTCAAACTTACAGGCTAGCAAAAACACTATGAATTAATAGATACAGTATCTACCTATAATAGAAATGAATAACAAGAATAAATCACAAAATATTGAACAAATAATAAAAACTTTTAAATCCTCGTTTGGCCATTTCAGATGGTTTCGGTCATGGAATATTATTAACAGAATTAGTTGATAAGTCATGTATAATAATATTTAACTAAGAAATACAATCATGCGTAGATGCGAGTTTTAAGGCGTTACCTGTAGGCACACGTTTGAGCGACTGAGTGGTGCTCTCGTGCATACCTGTCGGAATAACAGGCGTTGACTATATAATACTGAAATCACACGATAATAATATTATTGTAATTATTGCGCTAAAAAATAATTATAATATCAGGAAATATTATTATCGTCGTATGATAAATAATAATAATAATTATTAATTTGGAGTGATACAATAACATCGAACTCCGAACAGCGGTCTAAATAACATTATTTTTCATTATAATTGTGTATTTTAGTTAAAAAGGAAGAATAATAATTTACAGTATAATATTATTATATTGTTATGATAATATGCGACTGGAGCTTCTGCCGCAAAAACAAATCTATATGATAGTATTGTAAAAAAATATTGTTTATATTATACTTACAATTATTATCATTATTACTATTATCGCGTCATTGTCGTTATTATATTATTGTCTACACGGGTTCGCTCGCGTGCAATAATGTCTTCGACTAGCGCTCAAGTTGTGTATTATATACTTTTTTAATTGATGTACTTGTCCTGCAGGATTTTCGGTCGTGTCTGTAACACGGATTTGCCATTAACGACCGGGCGAGCTGTTTGGGCGGGTTGGTGGAGCCGAGGAGCGGTGGACTGAGAGAGGGAGCGAAAGAGAGAGAGAGAGAGAGAGAGAGTGAGTGAGAGAGAGAGAGAAGAAAATACACCCGCTTCGACTAAATCGAATTCAAAACGTTACAAGATAGTTGCTGCTGCTGTTACGGATACACGATACGATGACGACGACAACGATGTACAATTTTGTTTTGTTTTTAACTATCGAAACAACAATTCGTACTCGTATAATACTTAGTTATATTTTATCGATAACGTCGTCGAATCGATCGAATATCTGCCAGTCGATGAAAAACACGACGCCGTGGTGTATACGCGGCGTGCGAGCGTATATTATTATGTGATACAAAGAAGTTTTAATGTATATACACACAAACTTTATTATGTAATAATATGTACATATAATATTACGTGTGATATAATAACATGTATTGTTGTATCGAATGGCGCCGCCGTCGACGAATGAATGAAGTCGACGGGAGAGTAAAAAAATAAACGAGAGAGTCAGAGAATCACAAAGAGATGGTTGGACGGACCGGGAGAGAGAGATGGACAGACAGACAGACAGACAGACATAGTGAGAGGATTACCTACATTATATTATATTCTTCTAATGAATTTTATTATATTATCGTGATACAAAATCGTCTCCGAAACCCGTTCTGTTTGATTAATAGATGTTCGCCGCGGATTGTTTATGAATTCGGACGGTTAATTGAACAATAAACACGTTTAAGCACTTAAACAGGTGCCTGTTTCGGGAATACGTTATATTTATATATACAAAAGAAATTAAGTATCGACAAAAAACAAACAGTACAACATCCAACCCAACCGCGCTTTGGACCGTATTATTGTTTCGTATTTTTTTTATATATATACGCGTATGCGTGTATATTGCGGTATACATCATGTGAACGGATACAAAACCAAAAAAAAAAAAAAAGTAAGAGACTGAGAGAAAATACGACGACAAAACGGACAGTTGTTAGTTGTTACACGACAAAGACGAGAGATCGTCATTTCAGATGACAATTAAATCAAAAGTAGGTGTATCTATATAATATTATTATCATACACGCATCGGACAGTCCCGCAGAACAGGTATTTGTAGAAAACATTTTTATTTAGTTTTAGAAAATATTTTTGAAATTAACGTTCATATACTTACAATAACTTTTCAGTTTGAGAAGAATAAGTCATGACAGTTAATTTTTAGGTGAAACATTGAAATGATTAATAAACGAAAAATGCTGTGGGTCACATAATATATTAATGTATTATTATATATATTATTATGATAATATAGACAATAGACATATCTCATACAATCATAATGTAGGTTTTTATTATTTTACTCTTATTGTTCTAAAAATTTTCCAACAACAAACGATGTTAGATATTACTGTAAGATTTGGTTATCACATACGTTATAATATGGCGTAGTTGTACCTATACCTAAATAAATTATGGTATGTTAAGTATTGAAATATACCTCGTTAACGGATAATCCTGTCCTTGTTTATAAGCATATATAATATATATATATATTATAATATCTATGATAATATCTTATAATATCTATGATTATAAGAGTATGTGTTATTACCGATACTACCGAAATACTAACAAATTAAATAATCAATAAATTATTATTGTTTATTATTGTTGCTATTATAGTGTTATATGATTTATGATTTAAAATAAACTCGTAAACAGAGTATAATATTATCATGTATTTTTATAAACTTATTTTTGAGCCACAACTTGGTTGTTGATGACGACCGAGGGTACCGCGTTTATAATCATAATATTATTATATAACGATATAATACAACCGACCACGCGTTTCACCGACAGAGAGCGCTACAACAATCTCCTAAGCGTGTTACAAATTTAAAATTTTTTTCTGGTTTGAACATATTTTGATTTTTGATTTTTTTTTCTCGCTGTATAATATCGCAACCAAAAAAGTCAAATAGTTCGATTAGGAAACACGCATATCACCGCATTTTATTGTCACTGGCCACTGCTGCGTATTGGACATGTTATGTAGACACACATATTAAAATATATCGCCATATGGTACAACCCCCCACCGCTCTGTTCACATAAACATTGACTTAATAAATCGTTTTCAATCGCAGATATTATAACATAAAATATAATATAAGATATTATATGTGATATTATATTATAATATTGTCGTCAAACGTTCAAACTAATTTATTTAAACGATATTGATAAAACTGATGTAGAGATGGAGCTATATGGGCGCCTATAATTATAGGTATATATTATATTCATCGCAACTGTCGGTGGAAATCGTACATAATAATATTATATGCCCACGGGAAGACATATAATAAACCTACGTTTCAGAGAATACACCCTGCAAATCTGCAGCAGCAGTAGTATATAATATAATATGTATATACATCTAAGTATATAGGTATAATATATATCAATGGCAACTGGCATTCTAAGTATAAACAAGACGGGTACGTATATACACATACGTACCTATATATATATATATTCTTGATCGATAAAAACGCGTTTACACGTATCATAAATCAATATACTCCGTCAACATATATATTATATTCACGCAATCTATATATAGAATACAATATATCGCGTAATAAATTACGTTTTGTCAAATGGTTTCGCGATGTTATACGAATTGTTTACTAAATCCCTATATAATACGATACGTCTGTAGGTATATGTATATAGGTGTATGGGGCGTATAAAGAATATACATATTATATTATATTAAATCGGGAATACGCGGATGAAAAATATATAAACATACGTAAAAATATACCAGGCTCATAGACTCGCGTATGTATATATTATGATGTAAATAATATATTGTATTCAGTATATTCATATAATATATGGGTGCCCCTGCATAGCGAACGCAACTCGACATTTGCGAAAGCAATTTTTTTCGTTTTTTTTTATTTTTTTATTCACTCGCATCCCCGGCGACGCGGTAGAAAAAGTGACACGTGGAAAATTGACACAAGACGATCAATTATTTATAATCGTTTGTGATGTGTGCATAAATGTGATATAATATTATAATATGGCGTGTGCGCGGGACAGCAGCAGCGGGGATATCTCGTTTTTTATGCGTTTTAACAAACAATTTATTCATACCAATGTCTTGGCTTTTCAATTCCAAATGACGCGCACGCTGCGCGCATTCCGCAGTGACGACGAATCGTTTTTTAATCATATTTGAAATGGATATAATAAATTGTTATTTATATCATATAATATGTGCGTGTGTGTGTGTAATACGCTACGTATATAATATTATGAGCATTATATCGCGCACGAAGTAAATATAATTTTTTTTTATAAATGAAAAACCTTTCAGCATCTGTTGTTGCGTCAACGTCAAAAAAAATATCGGAAAATTGATTGACGCGTGTGTTACACAAAACGCTACCAGGCGGTAAACTGGTAAAGCGCATACACATCGTAATATATAATGTATAAAATAAAATATGTATTTAGTATAACACATAATATATTATACTCAATGTCCTTATATATATTTTGTAATGTGAGTATATTAAATATAAAAATTTTAACGTTTTTCGTGAATTTGCTGTAAGTATTTTTTTTGCGAAATGAAATTCATGGGGGGCGAAATACCATTTATATCATTGTATATTATGCTATATATTATTATTCATTACGAACCATATAGAAACAATATTCATATGTTGGATGAGTTAACGACATTATGATGGTATAAGGCCGGTTAAGGTCACATTATTGTATTCAGGAGATAAAATTTTGAAGTCTATAAAGTAAAATCACATATTGTATGAATTATTTACAGTTAATTTGAAAAATGTCATCATTTTAACGACAATCTTTAACTGCTGTTTAGATAATATTTTACGCTATGTTTACATTTTAGTTACCATTATTAATATTATACCTTATAACGTTACACGTTTACAACCGCGATTTGTGTATACGTAAAAACCGTCACCAACTCAATAATAATTTACATTCATGAAATGTTGAAGAAAAAATGTGCGTCCACTAAATAAACAAACTATACGGGCTATTAAATCTATAATGGGCATTGGACGATATGTATATTATGTGTATGTATAATGGTCTATTCCGTCTTAAAGTGTCAAGGAAAAAAATACAAGTCTTAAAAGACCGCCATAAAACTTATGAGCATTTTATTAGGAAGAAAAAAATTATAAATACTGAAGTACACATGATTACGATATCGCTGCGGTGCGGGGTAGTATTATAGTACACAACGTGTATAGATATAGTGTATGTGTTCGATTGGGATGATAAAAATTAGGTACATAATATTATTATAGTATCGAAAAAACACTGAAATACATTAAACGGCAATAAACACGTGTAGCAATAAAATTATATAAAATATATATTATTATATATATCTGTGTTTGCATATACAAAAATGAAAAAAAAAAAAACAATAAAATCGCATGTAACTTTTTAATTTATTTTACGATGCGTGACCGGAAAAAGGACACGACGACGACGACAAGTCGTTAAATTCACCATAATATAATATTATAATATCGAAAACTCTATGGGGATAATAACGACAAAAACAAAAAAAAAATGTATACATAGGTACTTATCCATTGTTTTATCATATCTCTGTGTGCGTGTATACGTATAAATATTATTATAGGTACCACATAATATAATAACGAATGTGTGTGTGTGTAAGTGAGTGTGTGTGCGCAAACGCGAGCTCGTATAGTCGTGCCCACGTACGATTGTGCTGCGGTATATATAATACGACCGATGGCGTTTACAATAATATAATAATATGAGATCCGAAAACGATTTTATGTCCCATCTCGTGTGTTTGCGTATATATGCTCACACTAAATAATATATTACAATACCTATATATATATACATATAAAGTAGTGTGTACAATATACATGTATATAAATATATACGGGAACGTTATTAAATACGTTGTACGTATAAGTTTATTACTTGTTTGATGGGCTAATAAATTTCCGACGGGTTTTCATATAATAATGCACTGCAGCGCCACACTCGCCGTATAATAGTAATAAGTAATATAACATATATACATCGTGTGTACGTATAATATAATATTATATTATATATACATATGCGACGCGTACTATTCGGACCTCGCGCCCAGATAATATTATTACACGCCGGGCAAACGGACCTCACGAGATCTCTATCTTCCACCGATCTCTATCCCTCTGTAGATGTTATTATTTTGACGCACTCCATATGCAGGGTAATTCAACAAGCACGACCACCTCGAGTTTTTTCCGTTATTTACACGCCGCGCATTTATTCAAATGTTTGGAGTTTTATGAATACACCATCAACTATATATTAGGCCCACTATGTATTAAGCCTGCTTGCACGTTTTCAATGTACTCGGATTTTAAATGCTATAATGAAGGGGTGTTCCGTTGTAGTGGTACAAACTTTTATTTTTTAAACGCGAACAACCCATTTTTTTATTTTAATTTGCTAAGCAGAATTATATGACAATTTTTCTCGAAAATGTTGAAGCGCGTTATTTAAACAAAATCCGAACGAGTTATTAAACTCTATACTACGTATTAATTATAATATGCCATCTGAGTTCCACGACAACTGCAGTTTCATAAAATAACGATTTGAAAATTATAGTTATACATAATATATATTCATTTTTTCTGTAATTTTTAAGAATTGTCAGAGTATATAACAACGAGCAAGTATACTATTTAGACCTGACTGAAAAACTGAGGAATATTACATACATTTTTAGAACTATTTAAATTCAACGATTATTATAACTCGGAAACTACTTGACGTACAAAATCTGCTTAACAATTTGGAGTAAAAAAATAGTGGTTTTAAATTTATCTCCACTCCTATAGGACACTCTTTAATAATGCTATAAAATACCTAATGCATTATAATTGAAAATATTTAAAAATTAAAAAAAAATTAAAATATAAATGATAAAAGGGAGCTGAGCATATTAGTGTACTTGGTTAATCACTCTGTATAACCATCATATTATTATATAGCTGAAGCTATCATCCACACGTTATTATATAATCGTAAAATAAATATCACAGCCTATTACAGATGGTCACAGGTGGATAAAATAATGACCACGCGCACTGTAAATTGTCGCGTAACTATTTAAATAATATAGTATTTAGGTACCTTTACATGCGGCAGCTAATATACGGCTGTAAACCGATCGATCGACAATTTTTACGACTCGCACCGGACAAAATTTTATGGAACTTCTGCGACACAGCAGCTTGCACGGACGACACTGTTTGAGATGCGCTCGTGGTGTATAGCCATACTGAGTGTCGATTCGAATATGTTTAAACGACCCTGGCCAGGCCAACAAGATATATAGAAACAAAAAATTTAAGTAGTCGAGAAAATTTTAAAATATGTATAATATATTAATATTCAACGTCGACATTTCATGAGAAATAATGTTCTATCATAAATTATTTGTTTTCGTATAGCGTATATAAGTACCCATATAATACATAACATGTTGTGAGTATAATATATAAATTATATTATATATGTGTACCTACCTAATATATTATGCTATAAAGTATAGCTAGAGTGCTATAGACTGTACCAGACTGTACTTATACTGATCTAGTGCGCGTATATAGTTGTGAACGTATTAGATTTTTTTTCTTTCGAAAGACTCGAACTAGAATATAAATAATTGTTTTTTGAAAGCGCCGGGCGTGGTATGCGCGTTTTAACGTGGTCGCGAGACAGCAGCTTCCCATTTGATTAAAAGGATGAGGACAACAAAATTACTCGATCGTGGTGATTGCTATATATATGGACTCCTGCTCCGGTTTAAAACTAAAATAATTAATTAAAAAGGGTAGTTAACTATGCGTTGTAAATGATTCAATTATTATTGTATGCTAAAAATCGCGGGTTTTCCACCCCTCGCTGTTTAATGCACACAATTATATTCTATTGTTTCGATAAACATAATACATTAATACGTTAATAATGCATTTTTTGCCTATCCCGTGATCATTCGATTGTCTTTAAATAATTAACCTCATCTAAATGCAATTTTTTTATAGGTACTCGTAGTCTTTTTTCATATACAAAATTGAAAAATGTCATGTAAATTCGGCAACTTTGCGTAATTTTCCATATTTTTCGATTGCTGCAGATATTTAAAAATTATTTGGTTTTCGTTATAGGTATATTTCAAATTTTAAATATTGTAAGTATTCTACTATAGTATTATAATAGTAATTTATATAGATATTTTATAAAATTACTATATATATTTATAGTACATTGTAGGAAGTATACACTTTAGTAAAATAATGTTAATAAATAATTAATATAAACCAGGTGCCCCGGTCAATATAGCAAATGTATGCGGAAATAATTATTATGATAATCACATTATTCTGATTGTAATTAAACGACGCCATCACGACGAGAATGGAGAAGTCCCTCTGTGGTCTTCTGTCTCGATATCCATAGGAGTGTGTATGTGACCGTCGTGCACGGCCGCATGGGTAACCGACCATCCGTGGACACGAATAAGTGTTTTTGTGTTCGATTTTATTTAAAAAAAATTTTCCGTCCATATTTTGTTAAAACTCTACTTTAGTCGGTACCGTTTTTGCCTTGACGCTGATATATCTATATTCAAGCAAACGCGTTAAATAATATTAATTGAACGTAAATTCCATTAATTTATTTGCGATTGTCATCAAATCTGATTACCAACTAAACAAATATTTATTTTTCGCATTCTATATTCATTTATATATTGGATCGACAAATTAATTTGGATTATATCATATTATGAATTCTGTATTTTGTACGATCATCACTAAAGTTAAACTATGGAAATTTTATTACGATGACGTTTTTAATTATTCTGGGAATCAATATTTGAGTATGTTATAATTTTGTGCAAAAACGAATTTAAAATACCATTATGCAGAGCGAACACAATATCACTGCAGAATAAATCATATTATCAAATTAGTTATATCAGTCGAACCACAATGACAGTCGTCAGTCATGAATCATGATTGTTTTTTTTTATTTATATAGGCTCGTCATAATTTAAACAACCGAAAATAGATGGTAGGTGCAGTAAATATTAAATATTATACTGTGTACCTCATATACTATTATATTTATGATAAAAAATAAAATTGGCGGTACCTATACCTATAATACCTATAGACGCCAATAATAATAATAATAATAAACAGGATCATCATAAATAAAGAATCCGTTGGTCAATATAAGTGTCCGATATAGAGTCGAGATACCGAAGAAGTACCTATGATATAATGACGGTGTAGTAATAATTTAAGTTTGTGTTTTTCGGGCGAATGTAATAAAATGAAATTATTACCTACCATCAAGATTGCGTAACAGGCGTCACCGGGGTCACTGGCGTCACTGGGGTGGTTGTTTCTTTGAAATGCTATAATTTTATCGAACACGGAATATTGGACGAAATTCCGACTAAAAGTCAGCAGAACGCCGCAGACCCGTCCAAGTATATAGATAACTCGTCGAAACTGCAGTTTGTGTTTGTATGAATGTGTGTGCGGTGCGACCCTGCACACAAGACATACAGTATACTATACAATATTGAAATAAAATAATAATAATAATTCATGTTATTTTCGTGTACATAATATAATATGTGTATACACATGTTATTCCGCGTTAATTCCCGGTAAACGTATATATAATATTATATATTGTGTGTGGACGATGGGTTAAACGACGATGTAAACGGCAACTGCAGTGAGCGAGAAAGGACGCGAGCGGGTATGCACAAGGCTAGAGAGTCCCGTGGTGACGAATTATTCGAAATTACTTCTCGAATTGAATGGGGGTGAGAGAAAAAATATAAAGAAAAGAGATAAAAACGCACATTCGCCCATATATATATATATATATATATAAATACACAAAATATGGTTAACACGAGTGCGTGGTGTAAACCCTTTGTGCGCGTGCAGTGTATTGTGTGTGTGTGTATTATGTTTGGGGGATGGAATGTGTGCGAGTATTTGTCCACATAATAATATAATGTATATTATGAGAACCCGCGAGGTCAGGTCGACTTGTGAGGTAACGAAGACGACGTCGCCGACGTCCGAGGAGATATTGGAGAAAACTTGCCCATTTGTGTGTGTGTGAGAGTGTGCGTGTGTGAAGAGAAGCCCTCCCGCGGATAACCGCCCGAACGTCCTGCCAAGAGGAGAGACTGCAGGCTGCGCACGACACACGTTGTATACGACGGTAAATCATCGTCCAAAGGATTTTCGCTCTCTAGCGAGTGAGAGTGTGTGTGTTGTTCGTGTATGTGTGTGTGGGTATGTACGCGCGAGCTGGCCGCTGTGAAGTAGCTCCAACGTCGTGTTTGTGTGTGTGCAGTATGAATTATGTCGTTAAAACCCTATACACGACACGGTACACGACGACGACGGGGCTACCTGAAGTGCTTTATGTGTTATTATTATTATTTCTACCGAGATAATGCACCGCTGGCCGAAACCCCAAATTTGTAACGTATCGCTTTTATTAGGTAAGACGTAGGACCCGCACACACACACGCACACACACATCGCACGGTAGTACATATAAACGAATTCTGACCAGAAAATCGAATACGGTAAATATATAGACGTTTTAACCCGAGAAATCCGACCAACAGTATACTGTATGTCTGTATATACTGTGTACACTGTACATATATATAATAGTTGTTGTATAAAGATCTCCCTATCGATCACCCACACCTGACCGGCCGAACCTCTCCAGAGTGTTGATCACTGCAAACTATACCGCATTATTGATACACATACACATGTATTCGTGTTATAATATCACTGTGACAAAAATCGACAAGATTTTTTTAGGTTTAGGACTATATATTATTATTGTCTATATATCGTCTAATCACATGCAACTTTAATATAGTATTATTATATCCAAACAAAGAAATACGTATAAGGATAATAAATGTCGATACGATTTCAAATATGCACATTTGCACAATTATATAAACATTAGGTATATGTATATATTATATTAAATTTGAATAATCTTTTATCTTTTTATTAAAATAAATTGAAAGTTGTTTTTTATTTTCTTGAGTGTATGCTTATTTTTATAGAACCTTTTTATAATAATATATACCTACATAGACAAATCACCAAAATGAACGAACGTATATAATATTATACCTACAAAACACGACGGACGTTGAGGAATAAAAAAAAATATCCATCGAATCTGAACCTTCTTTGTCGTCGCTGTCCGACCGATTTGAGTGCTCACAGATGTCACTCGAATCCTTTTCATATATACTCATAATATACTGTAAAATATTGTATTCCCATGATGCACGCCAAGCATGTATATAACATTATATTGTATTTATATTATAGAGCCGTATATCGACAAGACCCAAGCACGGTCCAACGGATACATCCTATTACCAACACCAACACACACACACACACACACACACACACCCCTACGTATATTTTAAACAGTAGGCATATATAATACATATATATTTAGATAATAACGAGCGCGCGTCTATAGTAGATAATGTGTGTTCTGGTGCAGCGCACTCGTAAACCGATTAATATATACGTGTAACCCGCGCGTGTATTGTAATGTAGTATTACGAATTTACGCGTACACCACATAATATGTATCATACATGTGTATATGTACCTATTGTACCTATATTGTCATTGTGATTGTTATTATTATTACAGATGATAATATGTGCGTCCAACAAATTCATATATTGTTTTATCACTTATTTTATAAATATTATATGTACATCGTTACATTATCTCTTTTGGACGCATCGCTGAACATTGAACAACCCTTTTAGGGTTAGGTTTTAATTTACGACGAACTGCGCCGGCTCGACGACGAGACGCCGACGATCGTCGGCACGGGGTTGGACATACCATTACTGCTTTTTGAAAACTCGTCGGCCCACCGTCACGCGATTAAGACACATACCTACACGTTTTATAATCGTCGTCAGAGCGTTATCCGGTGTGTAATAATGTGTATAAGCATTGCGATTTATATACAACGTACGAGTATATTATTGTACAAAGTCCAGGCGTGAATTATAATAATCAAATAAAATAAATCGACGTCTTGAATGTAAACAGCAATATAATATAGGTAGGTTGTACTTATACAACATACGGATTTCATTTTATTTTTTCGTCCTCTTTTAATTATGGTGTTTAATATATGGATATTAAATATAATATAATAGGCGCGCAGTCGTTATAATGTCGTACACGTAAAAAAAATATACTGTACAAAATTGTGTCCGTCGCGCGTGTACTCGTGTATTATAATATTATGTATGTTTAGCGATATAGTCGCTTAAAAGCCAATCTGTGTTCAAAACGGGCCCATTATTTCTGGTTGTCACCGTCACACACCACGTACGATATATAATGCATCGCGAGTCGTATAATATAGTACGAACGGATGGATATACATATATAATATTATATTATATACCTATGTATGTATTGTATATAATAATATATATATATAATAAATTTATACCTTATACACGTCTGTTATAGGTTTTTTTTCGGTCAACAATAATACCTATAGGTATGTACAATATATACATATATATATATATATAATGTCCCGATCGTTATAAATGTATATTATATTTAATTAAATTTTTAATTGGCCGTGTTAGGATTTTAACGCGCATACTACATTAAACTCGTTTCAACCGCTCCGGTTGTAACCTTTATTCGTTTACAACTGATTACACTAGTCCCA
This sequence comes from Acyrthosiphon pisum, assembly GCF_005508785.2. NCBI lineage: Eukaryota > Metazoa > Arthropoda > Insecta > Hemiptera > Aphididae > Acyrthosiphon > Acyrthosiphon pisum. The sequence goes on along the minus strand of NC_042496.1, from coordinate 18,103,362 downwards.
CTTCGCGTGTACAGCTACCGTGGTTTTGTTTTTCACCCACCAGATCCTCATAAACTGTGATATATCGTCATACTTCGAAATATTAAATATAGAACTGATGATGCATCGATGAAAACAATATTTCGAGTTAAGTGTAGCTTGTAAAGTAAATGAAGTGATTAAAGCTTGTGAAGTAGATATTGTAATTGAAATGCGTTGTAGTAATAAATAGAGGAGAATAACTTCTACAAATCGATCAAAACAAAACCCGTCTCACAAATAAAATAAAATAATATTACTTTTTCGTTTGATGATAATATTGTATTTAAACACAGATACACTAGGTGAATAATATTGTAGAATATTTTTTTTTCGGTCTTTGGTATCTAGTGAAACTAAAAAAAATTTTCTTTTTTTTTGCTAAAAATTAAAATATAAAACAATCGGAAAAATCATTAGCACATTACATAGTTGATTTGGATTTATATATAAATAATATAATCATTTTTAACCAGAGTGATTACCTACTTGAGTTTAGTTTTGTACTTTTGTGGTTGTATAGTGGAGTTCAGCGAAATCTGAAAAATAGTTGACAACATAACTAAATACTTAAAAACTAATAAACTTAAAAAATATTTAATTACACCAAAAATACAATCGTGTTTTTCTCAACCTATGGTAAGTGTACCGTTAATGGTACGCTAAGAAAATTTTCCTTTATTGAAAAAAATTGAATGGATCCATTATTCATATTAAATATTATTTGGTCTATTAATACTAATAATTATACATATTATTTTATTTTATTTTTATACATTAAATGCTTAATATGTTTATCATCATTATATTGTAGTTCCTAATAAAATAAAATTCCACATATATAAAATAACGTTTATTTGGTCTATTTTTTACAAGATCCCTATAATTCCGACAAACCGCATGCACCTATATTATTATTTCACTTATTTAAGTGAGACATTTCAATATTTTTACATGGGCAATGGCGTTAAAAGTATTTAATAATATATAAAATATAATATTTTTATGAACAAGGAAAAGACTATTAACCAACTTGTACCAACCACAGCAAAGTTTATAAAATATTCATATACAGGTATATATTATATGCATTGTAGGTATAGGTAGGTACACTTAACATATTATTATACAAACGTCTAAGATAAAATATAACAACTAAAAAAATCCCACAGCACTCAACACTATGATATTTAATACTATAATATAAATATAATCCTTCGTGATAACCCGTTTTAGTGACAAATAAAAAAATTAATATTAATGACATTTTTCCTAAACACCTATAATACACAATACGGGTTTGTCGTATACAGCTGATCTATTGTACCTATCTATCACTATAATATATGTTTATTTTATGTCTGTGCGGCGGTGGAATATAATATATTATAATGTACGACGTACGTAAAAAATCGGAATAAGTTGATTTTTTCGTTAAACGCCAGAAGGGTGTACCTATACAGTATACATATATACTAAAAAGAACGTAATGGTGGTTTTTTCGCGGGAATCGGTTATGTTACATCTACTACGTATCCAATTAAAAACACGAATGTTATCTGATGATAAATTTCCGGAGAAAAGAATAAATACGTACGTACGTAGTCAGAGTATAATAGAAGCCCATAAAAATTGACTCTTTTGTACACCCGGACGGGCGTCTATATGTAGCGTGTACGGCAATAATATGTATATACCTACAACAGTAGCTGCAGCCCGGAGCGTTTACAGTCGTTAGGAATTCGTGTCGGTTGCGAGAAAATACACGAAAAGTGTAAAATAAAATCCGATCGGATCGTATCGTACACTGCACCGTCGTCGTCTCGGTTTTCACCCACAACGGCCAAACGATGTAATATCGTAACCGTTTCGTCGAAACGAACTCATTTCCTGCTGCACATGTACACATTTCGCTCGCAGCGTGTCGAATTTAATGGGGGGACAAGATGGTGGTAAACAAACACAAAATATTAAATAAAAATTCTGCGTCGCACGATAAATCAAAGGTTTTCGCGATGTACATGCATACACACACAACAACCACCGACCGCACGCAACGGGTTTTCCGAGAAAACGACTTTACATATAATAATAACGCGCATATGGAATAATACGTATGATTGGGGGACGAGAACTCTCCTCAGGGCCGATACAGAAATATCGAAAAATCTTTCCCCGAAAACACGGCGGACGGGGGGGGGGGGGACTTATATAATGCTGCCACTGAATAATATAATATAATATGTGTTGTGTAGCTATGGTATCTTTACACGAACAGTAATAAATTATAATAATAATAATATGTAATATTACGTATATTATACACACACACACACACACGAGCGCGCTGAACGATTCGGTGGCAACGCCGGCGGGAGGTCCTGTCGGACACGTGTTCTTGTGTGTCGAAAAAGGATTTCGCGGAATTTTAGGGGTAGGACGGTCCGTGGTTCATACCATCGCCTACCATCGTGGGCCATAATAGGTATCCCGCTGACGGAAACGTCTGACGACACTGCTGCAAGTCGTATATACACTTATTATTATTATTATTATTATATACAATAAAACTGCGATACCGCCCCGAAGATCGTATTCACGCACATGACACTTTTACGAGGACGCGTATATATGACGTTTTATTATCACAGCACTATCGCGTACACACCGAGAGGCCAAGGGTGTGTCGTAGGGGTAGATGTGTGTACCGATGCGTGCAAGGTTCTCGCCCGGTGGCGCGACTCGCAATAATGCAACGCATGTATAGTATAGGTGTATAATAATATGTATACTGTATACAATATAATATACTAAATATTATAATATAATATAAATAGATAGGTAGGGGTGGTTTGGCATTCAGGTGTACGCGGACAATACACAACATAGTAGTTATAATGTATAATACGATATAGCCACCGCATAACGAGATAATTTCGCGGAAACGACCACCGCAACCGCGGACAACCATAATAATATTATATTATTATAATAATAGGTAGTACGCGTATGGCGCGAGAAATGCGTTGCTTTTTTTTTCTCTCGGGGGGAGGGGAATGATAATATTGTTATTTACCGTTTTTGAGGTCTTATTTTGTGGGCGTTGTATGTACACACACACATACGTATTATACCAATTTCACGGGCTGCGCCGTCGTCGCCGCGTGCACAATAAACCGTGAAATGCGAGTTTAATAACCGCACGAAATCCGCCAGCGTGTAATACGCTGTTCAAGAAAGATTTCTTTATTCATATATAATAAAAACATTCGCAGAGAGTTAGTGAGAGAGAGTGTGAGAGAGAGAGAGAGAGAGAGAGAGAGGAAAAAATGAGCTGTTAAGGTATATAATTTAAGACGTTCAAGTGGAGTTGCAGCGACCGTAAAATATAATATATTCAACGGCTAACATTTTTTTAAACATGGTTTTTTTCCAATAATAATATATAGGTAGCCCACTACGTGATTTTCCATTTTACATGAATATAAGGTGTAAAATCTGTGGCGACTGGCTTAGTGTTTTAACCAAAGTGTTTGGTTCATTATGACTGTATATGAACTAATATAGTAGGTACAACCTATAATACCTATATCATATCATCTATTAAAATTAAAATACAATTACATATGATATATTATATAAAGGAAGTTTAATCTATTATTATATATTTTATATGCGTTTAATAAGTCGTTTACTAAGACAACTGTTCTTATTCAATAGGACGACTTAAGATAATTAGGTACATATTTATATAGGTACATACTATATATTATACCACATTTAATATATATATATATAGGTAGAAATCTGCTTAAAACAAATTTGTAATATTATGAAGACGAATAAATTAAAATATACTTATTTTCGGTATAATACGTGTATCACGAACTTGGATAACATCTCGTATATTAGCCTTTAATAGTGTCTTAGTGCACCTACCTATAAATATATATATATATAAATGAATATACCATTATTTTAAGATGTTATCTTCTACATATTAAACACACTATACAGTCTCAGATGACGGAAATCGCGGCAGATAATCGTTCGAACTACTGCGGAAGAATCAGCTTTAGGCGTCGCACAATATTAATAGCCCATATTATACCTATATATATATATATATATTGGTACTTCTTTTTTTTTTATATATACTGTTTAGGTTAGGACATTGTATTTAGAAACCACCTTCACTATAGTGTTATTATTATTATTATTATCGTACATCATCTCAGCAGAGGAATATTCTGTCCAGAACGTATTTATAATGTATAGGTATATACGCATAATTAAAATTCATTTTATATGAAACGTAAAAATTATAATAAATAAAAAAAAATTATAATAATACATATTAAAATATAATTATTTATCGCTAAATAAATTTATGGCGTTTTAGCATGCTCCGGTCGTATAAATATAACTGTTATTATATTATAATATTATATATGTGTAGTAATATCTACATTTGAACCGACTACCGAGTGCAGTTTATTACGAATCTATATTATATATTATATTATAGTTTTGAGCAAACGCGATAAATATTTTGTCCTTTTCCGTATATAATATGATGTAATTTTATAATAAAATTTTTCAGGCTACGTAGGTACGATGAAATTTAAAACGACGACCGCACAAATGTTGGCAAAGGAAATGTTAACAAATCATGTCGCGTGTGGG
>NC_042496.1:18096331-18098558 GCF_005508785.2 Acyrthosiphon pisum | reverse complement strand
CAACAACTAAACTTTTAAGGACAATGCAGTTTTTGAAAAATATATATTATAGGAATTATTTACATTTTATACGCGTTTCAGAACTCACGTAATCCATGATTCATCAATATTACTGCGGCGACAGGTGTCCGATAAAAAAATATGAATATACCATTCTTACATCAGGTATAATAACATTTTATAATACATAATATATAGCTAGGTAGGCATAGTTTTTGAATTTTGAGCCTATACATCATATAAACGGTAGATAATAAGCACAAATAATCTGCCATAATAATGAATAAAGAAAATAATAGGTATAATATTATAAATTAAGTAATTTTTATTTTATAACAATAGCAATATAAGTATCTGCAGTCATGACACTTAGGTTATAATAATATAATATATAATGTTATATTATCAATAACCAATTTTACATAAATTACAATACATACATTATAATATTATATGAATATCGACTCAATGGAATTATCATTTGCGAATGAAATTATTGTACAATGAAGTCATTAAATCGAACGATGGTGACGATGTATAAAGGTACCAAATGATATGCTCATATCTAGGGCCCGGAAGTTCATGCATTTGCATGTTTTTTTTGAACCATTAGATTTATTGCTAAGTGAGCTAGAAATGCATTTCAAGACACTACGAAAAACATATCAAAAGTTTATAGTGCATATTTATGCATATTTAGTGGTTTTTAAATTTTAGAGCATATTTTATAATTTATAAAGCTATAGTATGAAAATTTGTAAGTAAAAAGAAAAAAATAAATTTATATTAAAAGAATACTTACTAGATAATCTTATATTGTATTAGGTATATATTGTGTTATAACTACAGTAAAATGTTCCAAAGGCATTACAATTTATAAAAATTTGAACTAGTTATTGAAAAGAATCTCGGCTTTAAACACAATCCAAAATTTCCAAAATTATGCTGGGAGAAGAAATGACAATGGATAATTTAACTGAAGATTTTTCATGTGATGATTTAATATATTTTAAATACGCACCAATTTCTTCGGTAACGTGGAGCGGAGCTTTTCAGTGTACAAAAATATGTTGGCAGATAACAATGCAGCCGTTTATGTTTGAGAATTTATCAAAATCGTTGATTGTAAATTGTAATGTTTAAAAATATATATAAATTAATGAAATAATGTTTTTTTTTCTCATATTAAAGTCACAAGTTATCTATTAATTATTATACCTTTACCTGACCAAAAATACTTATCATTATTATAATATTTTATTGATATATTTGATGCGTGACAAAAACATTGCTAGTATAGGTACCTAGTTATTACTTTGCACGAGCCCTCCTCACAGGGGCTTGTTCAGTGGAGCACATTATTCTGTTGAAATAAATAAATATACAAATACACTCTAATACGTAAAAAAAGAAACAATATTTTGTTTTTGTAAGACAGTTTTATTGTTTACCGAACATAAATGATTTGACAATATATTTATTGTAGTGAATGAAAATTTTTGTTTTTTTAATTGGCTCAAAGTGGCCTATTTTTTTTTATTTTTTACTTGAGATTTTTATATTTTTTTTTTTGTTTTATTATTTTTATAATTTTTTTTTTTCATTTTAAAGGTTTTTCGAAACAATATAAAAACGGCTCAAAATGAGGTGCGTCGTCCTGGCACCCGTAAATCGTCAAAACCACCCCTAACATATCTCATTTTTTTGTACCCGATTTGTACCCATTTGAACCCCCCATAAAAAAATTTGTACCCCTCTCCCTTTTACGCAAAACCAAATCCCCCGTCCGGGTGCTGTAACGACGTCGTCCTGGCACCCGGAACCACCAGAAGTCAACCGATCGATTTCGGACCTATCTCATTTTTTTGTACCCGATTTGTACCCATTTGAACCCTCCCTAAAAAATTTTGTACCCATTTCCTTTTTACACAAAACCGAATCCCGCGTCCGGGTGCTGTAAAAACGTCGTCCTGGCACCCGGAACCACCAGGAATCGACCGATCGATTTCGGACCTATCTCATTTTTTTGTACCCGATTTGTACCCATTTGAACCCTCCCTAAAAATGTTTGTACCCATTTCCTTTTTACACAAAACCGAATCCCGCGTCCGGGTGCTGTAAAAACGTCGTCCTGGCACCCGGAACCACCAGGAATCGACCGATCGATTTCGGACCTATCTCATTTTTTTGTACCCGATTTGTACCCATTTGAACCCTCCCTAAAAAA
>NC_042496.1:18054590-18093353 GCF_005508785.2 Acyrthosiphon pisum | reverse complement strand
AAAAATATATCTTAATTTCAATTATTTACATACTTATCTGTATAAATTATTGGAACTAGAAAGGAACGAACAATTTTGTTATTTTTCTTTGAAAAAAGAACTAGTTCATTTTCTCGTTCTTTTTTTATAAAAAGGAATTCGTTCATCATGCCGTTACTTAAAAAGGAATTCGTTCCAGGAATCCGTTCCTTTTGGAACTCGTTCCTTCCAAACACTGACAGTATTACAAAAGATCAATATTTTTACCGTTTTTGGATCATTTTATTTGTCAATTACAAGATAGATTTACTAATCATCATCATGTAATGGCCAAACTACAATCACTTATTTCAAATTTTCTTAAAAATACAACTGATATAAAAGATTTTCAAGAGGTAGCGCTTTTTTATAAAGATATTTTACCTAATTATGAAACATTTGACGCAGAAATTAAAATTTGGCTAGCTAAATGGAAAAATGTATCTGATAGAGACCGTCCAACTACATCATTGACTACTTTGTCTGCAATGTCTTATGATTTTTTCCCAAACATTCACAGTCTTTTGACAATTATGGCCACATTCCTGTTACAACTGCTACTGCTGAATGGTCATTCTCAACTCTACGGAGACTTAAAACATACTTACGAAATAATATGGGAGAAACGAGACATACTGGATTGGCTTTACTAAACATATACCGAAATGTTGATTTAAATGTGGAAGAAATTATCGATAGATTTGCAATGTTACCACGAAAATGGGATTTTATACTTTAGTTTGTATTTTTTTTTATATAAAATATGTAAATTGTTTGATTTTTTTCTTCTATCTATACTTAAAATGTTAATATACCTAAGTAATTGTATGTGCATATAATAATCAAATACATTTCTGTTCTGTTCATAATACATATTATTTAAAGTTTTATTTATTTTTATTACTATTATTATTCCTAATATTCCTATTTCCTAAATATACTTACTTCTGAACATTGAACAAATGACATACATAATAAAGTTTGAAAATGTAGCATAATAATTAAAAAATTAAAAATAATGAGTTAGTAGGAAGACATTGTTTTATTATGTTGCTGTACAATTTGTATTGCTATATTTTGTAATAATAATAACTCTTTATTGAACTAGTTTTTGAGAATAGTTTTTTCTGTTTAAGATTCTTGAAATTTTACTTTGAACTATTTACTGTGTTCCTACAATAAAAATTTTTTATAAATTTTTTTTTTTGCTTCCTAAAATGCATTTTTTTCAAAATTAAATTAACTGTAGTTGAATTTTTTGTATAGACTTTTGAACCTCGATAACTTGGTGCTCTATGAATAACTTTTCTTTAATTAACTAATTATTGTGAATAATTTTTTCTGCTTAAGATTTTGAACATTTTAATTTGAACTCTTTAGCGTTTCTTCTTACTGTGTAATTTTTAATATATGTATTATATACCTAACTTGATACACGTCACAGCACGTGTATATAGTGTAGGTACATGGGCGATATAAGGCATTTAGTGCGAGAGTGCGACACCAAATTCTCTTGGTCTGAAAAATGGGGTTGAACATCATTGGAAATTTGTAATTTAAATGTTGGCAGTGCACGCGTTAATCTGCTAATATATTAAATATAATATATTATGGTCTCGTTTATAAAAGACATTCTAGGTGTGAGGGTAAAATATTATTTGTGGGTACCTATATGAAACTTTAAGAGTATATTATTATTTATTATATTTTATAAGTCCACGCAATTACATTTTCGAATGTGATTTTTTGGAAAAAATGAATTTAACCTTCTTTAGTAGATACCTACCTACTAACGTCTAATACTAAAATTAATCACAATAATATCATAAAATATGCCTACTTAGGTAGTAATATTATGGGCTGAAAGTCGGTCTTCGCTCACATTACAATGATTTATATCATTGAATTCAAATTTAACACCATCCATTACATTAACCCACTCGGGCCACTTGTAACCAACTGTACAGCAGAGTGACATCCACTAAACCGCTTTTTTATTATTCGTGTCTGTCATCACCTTTTGGAGTAGTAAAAAATGCTTTGATATCTTACATCAGCATCTTTTCTGATACTTGGTAGGAGCTAGTTGTTAGGTACCTACTTTGTGGGGTCAAGAGTATAAAGTATTACTATTTTTAAAATGCCATTACGTACAGTAAAATTTATAATACACGTTAAAGTCACAAGTTATCTATTAATTATAATACCTTTACCTGACCAAAAATACTTATCATTATTATAATATTTTATTGATATATTTGATGCATGACAAAAACATTGCTAGTATAGGTACCTAGTTATTACTTTGCATGAGCCCTCACAGGGGCTTGTTCAGTGGAGCACATTATTCTGTTGAAATAAATAAATATACAAATACACTCTAATACGTAAAAAAAGACACAATATTTTGTTTTTGTAAGACAGTTTTATTGTTTACCGAACATAAATGATTTGACAATATATTTATTGTAGTGAATGAAATTTTTTGTTTTTTTTTAATTGGCTCAAAGTGGCCTATTTTTTTTTTATTTTTTACTTGAGACTTTTATTTTATTTTTTTTTGTTTTATTATTTTTATAATTTTTTTTTTCATTTATAAGGTTTTTCGAAACAATATAAAAACGGCTCAAAATGGCCAAAAAAAAAAAAAAAAACACCAGACAAGACACAATAAGCAGGGGGGAGTGGTACGTGATGGCGAGGTGCATAGAACAATATGGCTACTGGTCACCTCTATACGTTCTCGCGGTACATCCCGCAGGCGGACGAGTGCAGTCGCCAGCGCGTTTGCTCGCGGGCGACGACCATCATGACGGCTTGCGAAGTCCCGACCGCGACGGCCACGGGAGCGATTAGACGATTTGACGGCGAACGGCTAGTGCGCGATGTTGTGCGCATCGACGATGTGCAGGTAGGTACTGAAGACGACTGATGCGTGGCGACAGCGACGGAAACCTAAAACACTGAGCGAGCAGAGGCAGCTGTTGGTGCTACGGAATCGGCCGGCGACCGGAGACGTGACTCGACCGATTGCCACTGGGCGAAAACGGGTGAGGGTCGTCGGACCGCGCCGCAAAGGTCCTGATTCTCTCCGCGTGATTTTCGCCCTGACTACTCGACCGAGTCACCATCCGGTGGCCGTCCTGGAGTCGCGCATCGCCGTACCCTGAAACGTTATCAGTTTCCACGAGTCCGGCGATGCTGACTTCCATGTTCCTAGCTCAGCTGCATCGTCCGCCTGTTGTGTTTTGCAGTCTCCGCCGCCGCCGCCTTTGCGAGTCGCCTTCGTGCACCATGCCATCGCCGTGGTACCGTCGGGGCGGTATCGTTGCCCGCGCCGGTACAGCTAGCCACCGCCGTCGTCGTCGTCCACCGCTCTTGGTGTGACCGAAGCAGCCGAGTCCACGCCGAGTCGTCTTGATGGTCTCGCGTGTCGGCGACCGCGAGCGCGCGACACTGGCAACTGCGATCTCGTCTTTCTGCGGGTGACCGGAAAACGTATAGGGTGACTTACCGCCGGACACCGTTAAGTGCTCTTTCACGTATACCACTCCCCCCGTCGCCGCCGTCTTGTCTGGTGTCTTCGTCTGGGGGGGGAGGGGAAGATTATACCGCCGGTTTCACGTTCTACGGAAACAACCACACAGCAGTAGGCGCTTTGCGCCCCCTCCACGTGGCGGCGAAAGAAATCGCCCTAGTCCTACCACGTGGAGCGTGGCTACCCTGCAGTGGTTGTTTCCGGTGATGCGTCCGTCCATTTCAGTATAGATGATTTCCGCTCATCTTCTATTCCCCCAGACGGAATCACGTCTGTCATTCCTTGTTGAGCGTACATCTTTTCACCGGTCTGCTGTAGTACCGGATCCTGCTCGGCTGGCCCAAGCGACTCTGAGGGTACCGGTACTACAGCTACAGCATCTTCGGTGCCTTCCTCGCTCGTACAGCATAAGGTATTTTCAACCGTATCATCTTCACCAAAAAGCCATGCGATATCACCGAGTATTGCGTCTTCTTCGTCGTCGTTATTAAGTTTTGCTTCGATATACTTAATCTCTAGAATTGGTGGCTCTTCGTCTTCTGGCATCACCCACGTATTTACTCGTTCAACCACATTAATCATGGCGATTCCTTGACTTGATGTGGCCATTTTGCTTTTAGATGTTTACGGGTAAGACGTTTAATTGCAAGTGAATTCAAAATCAGTTTACTCGAAAAATTCAAACATTTCCCAGACAACGGTACACAACAACGCGAGTATAATATGATGGTCGTTGCGAGGTCGTTTGTTCTAATCAACAATCGTTAGGATTTCGGGCCCGTTTATTTTTCCAAGACCATTATGAATAATATATACCTACGCGTAGTTATAATATATTAAAACTATAATATTTGAACAAGGATTTGTGTTTTGATTCATATCAGACCTGCAGTGCTCATTTTATACTTTCAGTTTAAGTCTTTTAGATTCTGAGTGAAACAATGGACGTATTGATTTTACAATGACGTGTGTTTTTTTGTGTATGCGTACAAGTTTTATAGTAAAAAAATGATTCAATCTTCAATTCCAAGGGACAAGGGTGATTTCTGATAGGAAATTGTATTTAGTGGGAGCCCATTGAGAGAGCTATATTGAAATTTATTTTTACCTACCTGTCATAGTAAATAAATATACATTGTTAAAATTATAAATATTGATATTAAGTTGCCTATATAATATTTGATTATCAGCAGATATGGAGCTATATATATACTATATATAGTAAGTCCGAGCTGTTTATGTTAATGCTGGAAGGTACACAAATATTGATATTTTTTTTATAACGGGTTTTATAGGAGTGATTATCCCCTTGGCTAGATTACACTTACATGTAGAAGCTTAATAGAATATTTCTAAAATATAATTTATATGAATGCGTGGTAGGTACATTATATTATTAAGAGTTCTAAATATACAGAATTATTGTTTACGACATTGTAAGACATGGGCGTCAATAATATAAATTAAATTAGCCTATACAGTGTCCATATTTTTAGCTCATAAATATGTGAATTATATTCTTGACCCCAACATATTATACATTTATCCTTATGTCATAAGTGTGAACAATTAATGTTACACGTATTGTGCTTTACCTGTACCTATGCGCAAAAACATTTGAAAATTTAAAACAATAGGTTTCCCTAAGTCATAATTATTATAATTCACAACTCACATAATATAAGTAACCTATAAAAATCTCAAAAATATATTAATGCATAATTTATTTTTATTTCAGTATTTCACATTTTAACAAAATTGGATATTTAAACGAAAACAACAATTTTAGTTCAAAAAAAAATTTTTTTATGGACTTGAAACTTTTCTCCAACGTGTAATTATTACTATACAGCAAAACAACATTGAATTGTACCTACATAACAGAAAATTACTATGGGAAAATTTCGTCAGAACCAAGTGCGATTCTACATTTGCACATCGCAAAGACCATATACATTCTGCAGGTTATGTTGCGTTCTATTTACAAACGCATACCATATTATAACATAATACGCATCGTTATACACTTATACTGCACATTTGTGCATAGTAATAAACGATGTAATTATCGCAATGTATAATATAATAAAGTATGAAATAACAATTTATGATGTTCAAGTTCATAAATAAATAATATTATACCGTTTCGGGCGTTATTCGCAACGGACAAACTTATAATAGCCTATATAATATAATTAGAGAGAAATGTCGATCATTACATGTTTAAATATATGAAAGAAAAAAACAGATCGTTATTAAAGTATATTATACAAAATTATTATTTATTGATAAATCGATCAATTTAACGGTGATAACAATAAAAATTAATTGATGGACGGCTTCACTGGGCTTATATAGTATAGAATGCCTACGGCCGTACTGGTGGTCAACAGTCGCGTTGTCCGAGACATTCCACGTTTCAGACTGCATATTTACGCGAATTTATAATACATAGATACGAGCGGCGGTAATCGCGACGGCCGAGGTTTTACTTTTTCAGATTTATTTAAATCTTTTTATATAAATATATAGGAGGTTTACGTATTATACGACTCGCGTTGCGTAGAATGGAGTGCAGAATGCTCATATGCCTTATATAATTCAGTCCCTTTGAAATTATGTACGTTGGCATATATTTGTTATATATTGATTGTACCCATATATATAGGTACCTACTTGTTGAGAGTGAATAAATAAGCTAAACGAATGTGTGATAGCTGATTTCGACTGACTGATGACTAGTACCTATAGACTAATGAAAAAATAGAGAATCTCCTGATAATAATATATAACAATAGTAATCACGGTAACTGTTCTCAATATACACGATGCGTTATCGACGAATAAAAAATATTAATTAAGTATATATTTTATATAAATAACTTAATACCTAGTTCATTTTGAACGCGCAGGGGCGTCGCGCGCGAGTACCCATAGGTCATAAATCGTGAGACGCTCTGTTTTTGATAATAGATAAATATATTTTATAAAATGTGTTGACTGTTTTTACACTCATTATACAGACCGTTGATATGCAAACGTCTAACATATAGCTAGTTATATATAAGCATATAGATATTAAGTTTTTGTTTAGCAAAGCGGTATCTAAGAGTAAATTATTTTCACCCCTTACCCATGAAATCTATCTGAAGACGATCCTGTTTGAACGTTATGACTTATGAATGGTTTATTATTATATTGTACAAAAGTATACGCGTGTACCACACATTTGATGTAACCCCAACAATGAGTTAAATTTGAGTTTAAATTGTCGCATTTAGAGCGGGTATATTACTAACAAAACCGTTTTAAATTATAATCGAATCGAAACCGATCATTTAAGAAAGCGTATGTTTATATATTATTTATATATAAGGTAATTCATTTTACCGTCGTATACCTAAGCAGTATACCTACGCCGGGCTTCGCATAAGCGTTACACCCGACAAACACCTATATAGTCGTTACTATATTGTCGTCGTTAAAATAAAATTTGCATTCGTATACAACGCCACTGGTGTACTTATATTCTATAATATATATGCACAGCACTTTTATCCCCGTGCTTGCGCAGGGCAAATATATACGAGCAATAAAAATTTCGCAGAACGCGGACGAAAAATTGTCGGACTGCGGTTTTATTTCCGCGCCGAGGACGCGAAAATTATTGCCGCCTCCGTTCTTCTCGATGATGATTATTATTATTGTTGTTGTACTGCAGCGGAGGACACGCCGAGAATAATATAATAATAATAAAAAAAAATCCTGTCCGTCGGTCGTATTGCGGCCGCCGCAGCTACTTGGAATATTTACATCTAGCACGAGGTACCTATATTATACGACGGCGAGTGGGTAAATAATATATATTGTATGTGGGACGCGTAGGAGTGAAATTAAAACTACACATAATATTATTATATACACACGCATAAATGTCGCATTTGGTCGTTAAAACGGTCGCCACCGTAATATATTATGTAGGTACTTACCTATATTATGCGCGCGTACACCTATACGAGTACCTACAAATTGTGCATTTTTCCGATAAATTCCTGCACTGTCGGTTTAAAGTGCATCTCACATATATGTACCTACTCGCGTCGATACTTATGAATAAATGCATACCTACATTGTGTATACATATATAATACCCGATTATGTATAATATGCCGCATAAATGTTCGGTAAACATGGTATTACATAGGTACATATATAGGTACATATATAGGTACATAACACTTGTGCAGCGCGGACGGATGAAACGATTGTATTAGTATATAATATTATGTATGTACAAAATAAATTGTATGTTAAAGTTATTATTACTATTGTAATTTTTTTTTTTACTGATTTACGAGCACAATTACCACTTGTGCGTGGCGTAGAGGATTTCATACGTGACCATTATATGCTGCACAAGGTTGGAGAGATAAAGTAGCGAGAGAGAGAGAGAGAGAAAGAGTGAGAGAGAGACAGAGTGAGAGAACGTGAGAGACAGAGTTAGAGGAGATAATTGCATAAATCATATACCTACCCTTCATAATGTTATGACGAAAGTGAATATTGCTTTTTAAATGTGTGTAATTTCAACAAAAAATGTATTATTATTTATTCTATTGTATATTATAGAACTGTATACGACGGAAGAACCATTAAGAATTCTACTTTCAAATCTAGACAATGAATTAGGTACTTCATCGACATGCTGTATCACGCTTTATTAAAAAATACTATTGATGATAATATTGTATGATTAAAATTAATAGTTATTGGATACAAGTTATAACATTTAATTCTTATAATATATACGCCTATACTACCTATATTATACTTAGCTGATTTTAGTAAAAATTCGGAACTGTAAAACCGGAACATCCCGCACCAAATTCATAAGTTATTACTACTTATCATATACGCATATATGTTATTTGTATAATAATATTGTATTTATTATTTGTTGCTCATACAGTCATATCGCGTTTACTGTTAAGACGATAATATTAAACCATAAGGATATATTATATTGTTTATTAAAGCAATATGACGTTCAAGTCTTCAAGATAATATAATATATATATTCAAACAAAACGCAGTATTCAGGAAAACTGACACGACAGTTAAGAATCAATGAATAAATTTTTTTCGTAAATTATATTATGATTATTATCATCGCATATTATATAATATGTAAGTCGTACATATACTACATAATATTATGGTACCTACGCATATAGCGTACGTCTTGCGTGTATCTCAAATGATCGGTTTCGGCCTGTATTGTTTCTGAACTTAAAGCATATGAACCTATTAAATATAATATTGTAGTACTTACATATATTATATATTATATTACTTTGCATTCGTGTATACATACGTTTATTAGTTGAATAATGTAGTACATATAGTTTATGAATACCTTTAATGCTCTATATTCGTCGATATTTTATACTAATATTTAAATGATTTTTGTCAACTCGAAAGTAAAATGGATTTGGGTCGATCGCTGCGCAGTCCTATAATTCGGAATATAAATGCATAAGTATTTTAACCAAAAATTTGCTTAATTTCTAATCATCCTGTGATTTTTGACAAATATGTTTGTTGACTCTTCAGCATGTATTGTTATATATTGGTAAAGTTTTCTGATAACCACAGTACTACGGTGTTATATTCGTTATAATTTACACGAAATTTGAACATAAACTAATGGATTGTATAATAAACTAAATCTACGCCCTATTAACTCACTAATTTTTAAATATATCTATATATCTAAAATACATTGGTTTTTTTTATTCTTTTTTCGAAATTTTAGTTGTAGATCTCGGTGGAGTCAGTCCGAAGAATAAATTCACTGCATGTTAAATATATACTTTCCCATTGATTGTGTAAGAAGTGTTATTTAATCGCCACCTTTGACCGTTTTTTTTTACTTCAGTTATATCATTCACATTTTAAACGAATGAATTAGTCTCAAAAACATTAAATAATTCCATTAGTGTTATATACTTACATATATTTTTATTTTATATGTAGATGAATAATGTTATGTATTTTATGTTTAATGTTTATCTATAAATACATTTTGCTATCTTTGCGCAACACTGCAATTCAGCTAACAAACAGGCTGTTTAAAAGTATTTATCATGTAAATGACTCGTTTGCCATAACATAATCATAATTAACTTAACTTGACATATTTACACCACATTTGACTTGGATTGTAACGAATGTGTAGCTTAAGCAAAATAAATTAATCGATGCATTTTGATGTGAATAGACTGTAGTCTGGCGCGTACAGAGAGCAGACGTAAAATGCAGTAAGTATACGTATACATCACTATACATTTTTCAGAAGAGATTAGTAACGTTATATAGGTACAAGTTAAAACATAAATTCTACATATACCCAAAGGTGGGCATTAACTAGTTAAAAAGTTAATTTTTTTTTTTAACTTTTTAACTTAACTAGTTAGTTTATTTTTTAATCAACTTATGAACTTATAACTAGTTTAATTTACAGTTAAAATAACTTAGCTTTTCTCAGTTGATTTAAAAAAAAATCCATTAAGTTAAAAACATTTTGAAATTTTTTGTGTATATGTAAATATTACTATATCAGTATAAAATAAAAATAATCCAATACAAAAACACAAACATTTCTGTTCTATTTCTTGATAACATAATTTTCTGTATATTAAATATTAATATATTTTATTAAGTTGTAAATTATAATACATTATGTGAGTTGCAATTATAAATGTTTTTAATAAAATGAATGATTTTAAATTACAAATTGACAGTTGTTATGTTTTAATGTTATATAACTTATAATATATATGCAGGTCATGTACTCATCTTCATACATATATATGATATTCAATTGTTATACGATATAAAAAAATATATTTGTTAAAATATTAATTTGAGATGAGTATAGTTTAAATTATTAAATAATAGTTAAGTAAAAGTAAAATGGTACACAGTGTACATTATGATAAAAGTTCAATAAAATTATTTTTTTAAATTTATAAATTAGAAACTAGAAAGACACATTTACTCTTTATGTGATTTACATACTAATTAAAAAAAAAATTGATTAACTTTTTTTAAACTGAGTTAAGTTAATATTTTTTGTATATTAACTTTTAACTTATCGAGTTAAATTTATAACTTGTTAACTGTTAACTTTTAACTTATCGATCTTGTGTCCTCTTAACTTAACTTAATTTGAGTTAATTATTTTCATTAACTTGCCCACCTTTGCATATATGTTGTACCTATGTTCTGTACTTATGTTGTTGAGTTATGATTTCAAATTTGTGTTAATTTTATTCATATTAACCGGTATCTATGTACATACATAGATACTTACTTATATTATTTTATCTAAATAATTTATACTTATACACCATATAACGCAACACGACACTTAATATTGTAACTATACATTGTATTATATTTTAGACTAAAATAATATTATAGTACTATTAATTTGTTTGTATATTTATTGATAGTCAACTTATAACATACATACTCAATATTTACTATAAGAGTATAAAACCGTTACTTCAGCCACATTTCAAAATCTCTCAACTAGGACTCAGCAACACTCATCACAAAGATGAACAAAAAATTGTTCACTTGAAAGAACAAGCCATCTCAGATTAATAAAGTGTATATAATACCTATGTAATTCAATCTATATGTACTTTTAAATGTAATCTTAAGCACTTTCTAAAACTGTTACTTACTGCAATAATATGTATAACATATTACGTTCGATGGCCTTAGATTATGGCGAGAACGATGTTTTAATAATAATAAAAACTGTTACAAGTTATCCAATCCTATGAATGTGAATAGTGGTGGATTGTCATAATCAAATATTAATTTCTATATGCTTTTTGAGGCGTATCTTTTGAAAAGATGGACACCAAATTAGTAAACACACATACTTCTTTTCACAATTTTTGTTTTAGCGTCATATTTAAAATTTAAATATAATATTATGTACTTTGTGCCTATTAGTCATTAGGTTAGGTATATTAATATAATATTATACACTCGTATTATAGTAGCGTGCGTATATATAATGGAATGTTCCGTATTTCAAAACACTATATGTACATATTTATCTATATAATATATAGCATACAATTAATCATTTGCATCTATTATATATATATTGTATATTTGTATAATATAAATTCATCGTGGTCATAACAGGCGGTCTTCCTGTCGTCCGATTTCAGAACAAAAACACGCTGATGATGGTCTGCGCAGTACCCGTTTAATGGGTTTTTTTTTTCGGTGGGATAAAAAAAAGAAAATTCGCAACGTTTGTCGGCGGTGTCGTTTACGAAGTGTTATACATTACACGCACACGTATTATAATAGCAATAAGAACATCATCATCATGTATCATCCGTCGGCAAAGCCCCCGAGGCCGTTACGAACACAATCGTTGTGTACAATACGCATAACACACAAACCTACGTATAAATATATATATATATATGAATTTAATAATAATATATTGTGATATATTATATTAAATCGCGTCGCCCATAGGTACGTAACAGTGCAGCAGCTCGGCGGTATCTCTTTTATAGGTAGGTATAATAATATATATATTTATAAATGACAATATACCTGCAGCGCCTACTGCCTTTATATACGCGGCGAAAAACACTATTAGGTTAAAAAATTACCTGTTGACATCATCGCACACCGTCATAATCGTCTGCACCACCGCCAAACCGTGTTCTACCTATAATACACCATAGCTGATATATTAATATTGTATATACCTACCTCTGCGGGTTACACGCGCGCGCACATAAATCACGCCATTCCCCCGCAAACGACGTACCTGCCTAACGATGCCGAAAAACCAAAGATAATTCGCCACATCATATATTACGTATATATGACTATATATACTACAATGGTGAAGAATAGATCATACGTCGTCGATTCGAGTGCGGTGTACGAATCCTTAGGGGTGCTCCGCTTCACGTATAGGTATGTGCATTATTGGTGGAGGGGGGACGCTTGCTCAATCTATCGAACTCGGTATCTATATATAATACTACATATTATATACATACTATATCCCCGCTGATTTTGTTTATGGTTTTTTTTCGGTTTCGAGTATCATTTACAACATCACTTGACAATAATGACTGCAAAAATATATGGTATGACTTCAGTGGCGTCATTCTGGGGGGGGGGGGAACTGGAGCATTTGCTCCAGTCTAGTACTTACATCAACCTGAACTCGGCACATTTACCCCTCCTCCCCTTAACTACTATGGCACTATGCTAGTGAAAAAAATGTTGAGTCGGAAAAGCAGTGAGTGAAAAGTTGCCCTAGTCTAATAAGAACTGAAATCACGCCACTGTATGACTTACTCTTTTCATGTTTTTCAAACCCATTTACAATTGGTTTCCATATGGAGTAGACCTTTTTCCAAATCTATGCTTATAGAGTAATTTTTACACGTCCGTGTAGAATTTCAACATAGATATAGATATTAAGAACGGAAAAAATCCTTGCGAACATATGTATTAAAATATTTCACTTTTTTGCGAAATCATAAACTTTGCTCACCGAGATGCCATAATATCAATTACCTACCTATAATACCTATAACGGATCAGTTTGAGATGTTTGTACATAATACTACTTCTATTTAGCGCACTCCCATTAAATGTACGCGCTCTGTATATTATAATAGCTGCATATGTGGTGTATATAGCCTGCTGCTGTTGGCGCTATACTATTACATATAATTATGTTATGTATATATAGGTACCTGTATAATAATGTAATAATGTGTGAGCACGTTACAATAATCATATACGCGCGTCAGTAGTAATACATGGTTGGTAGTAATGGTATAATAAGGAAAAAAAGGACGATGATATAATAATATGAGAATGAACAAAAAAAACCCGACTAAACGATTCGGTGACCGCTTTATGATCTATATATTAAACTCGTTTGTTCTCCTGAGTTCGGACGAGATCCTTATAACGATCTCTATATGGCTCATGCATCGTCGTCGTAAATAGTTACATATTATATATTGTGTGTGTTGGGGTCTTGGGCGAAGTTATGCCTAATATATAAGGCGGTATATAAAATGGTATAAATATCTTTTGAGTATTCCGCGGCAAGTACCTAATTCTGAGGACAGGAATTTTTATTTAGATCGGGTTAAAATTTATGTTATCAGAGCTCAGATTTACCGATCTCTTAACTGCAGTAAGTACATATGCAAGCACGTTCGTTTGATAATACTTTGTGTTGAGCATAACATATTGTTATGGCACGTAGGTATTACATATCTAATATATATTATAAACACAGCTATACTTGTTAGTTGTTATTTACATTTTATACAAATACATAGTTACATAAATTAGCAATTATTTATAATAAAAAAAAATTGTTTGTGATGAGTTATGTTTCAAAAAATAGTATTAGATAATATTGTACACGTCGGTATTTGAAATTAAAGTATCCCGAAATTTTATAAAGAATTTTTAACAAGCTTTATTTGTAGGTGAAAATAGAATTTTACCTTTTTATATACATGCAAAGGTACTATTATTACCTATGTCTTAATGAGTTTTAATATAGAAAACATTTACAGTTGACTAATACGTTTTTCGTAAAATAACTTAAATTAAACGTATTATTATGTACAGATATAGGTATCTATAATATATACATAGGTATAAATTATGTTTGCATATCATCATAATATGTTTAAATAAAAAATAAAAAAAAAATGCAATGTAAAAAATGTCAACAAATATAATACATATGTGTAGGTATATCATGGTAGTAGGTATAGAGTGGTAGGTACAGGTGGGATTTTAACGATTTTTGAGAAATATAAATTTTTTTTGAATTCCCACTTAAAATTGCGAAATGACAGTTACGTATATAATATTATACAAAGGAAAAACATTGGCATGTCACAATAACGACGTGTATCGAATATTTAGGTGAAAAGAGATCAAATACCGAGTAGATAATTTCAACGGCAGAGATGCAACAGCTGTACAGGTAGGTGCATTGGTATATTATATACTCCCGCAGGCGTGTAACCAGTACCTATATATACCTATACCATTATACTGAGAGTCGTATCTACTGCGCGATATCATAACATTATTATACATATATGTATATATAAAATATAATGAAAAAAAATATATATGTTAAGTACCTATACGATACGCGCAGGCACTTAACTGCGGTCGTGTGTTTGGACGAGCTGCAGGTTTCTAAAAGAAAGAACCCCATAACTTTTTTTATTTTCCTTTTAAATTATTACATATTATACGCGCTCGATAATTAAGTCATCAGCTGTTTATCGCGTTATATCATATAGACGCGCGCGCGAGCTTCCGCGTCCTAAGTACACCGTATTATATATAATCACCATCGTCGTTATCCGAAATGATATAATTTCTCTGGTCCTCCGGACGATTTCATTATATTGTGTTATATAGGTACATATAATATTATATAGGTATCGCACTACATACACGGCAGCGTCTTATAATGGTACGCGTCGTGCAGGTATTATTATACACCTACCGCAACGAAACATGATAATAATAGTATAATGTCCGCCGCGGTGTTATTATAAGCTACCTAGCCGATGTACCTATAAATATACGAACATCATAGGCGTTGAGAGTTTCAAGTCAGGCGCGGTGAACATGTTTTAACCGTCACATTTTTTCACAACCCCGCACAAGATTTTGGTTATAACTCGAACGCTCTGCAGTGTGATACATATTGCATTTTAAATTAAATTATTATCAATATTATGATGCGTATATATAGTCTATCAGGTATATTTTACTGGTTTAACCCTGTATTACTATTGTATAGGTAAGTATTTTATAGATGATACCCACTACCCAGTTGCCGATTTACTAACTCGTTGGTCCGATGTAATTTTTCAAATTATAGGCCCTTAATCGCTTACCTATATTAACTTCAATACTATAATTTATAATATAACATATGAACAACACATAGGTACTTTGAAAATTATTTTTCATTTAATTGTATGACTATATGAGCTGTTGAACAAAAAAAATATATATCGTTTTTTTGATTATAATATAGGTACCCAATATTATTTAAATGTAACGTGGAATTGTGGCTACATAATATATTATTATGAATAGTCTAAACAAAAGAATGTTATAACTTCTCAAACTATAGGGCAGGTGGCCCTATGGTTTCTCTTGACCGGCCCTCCCGGAGCTTCTGCACCTGTGCGCACGCTTATGGGTCGATGTTACATATGTTCGTTGCAATGTGGCATTATAATAGGTATTCTGTGTGAGAAAAATAAACGTATCGGATTACAATTTAAATTGTTATTTATAATATTGTGACGCGATTTATACGGTCGGTTATAATTTCGAAGACCGTACGAGTGGAGAAAATTCGAAGAGAGATGGAACTGCAATGTGACGACTTCAGTGGCGATAAGTATATAATATTATTCGGCCGCCATTAAGTCAGCGCGACACGCTCATAAGATTACATACATTTACAGAGGGTATATAGATACACAGCCGTGGTTATAGAAGTTCTCATACAAGTATGCAGATCAATAGGTACATAAAATATTTAACAATTGCAATTCTTCACTATAATATAATATACAGCGGGTATACGGCGGGCGGCTATATTCCATGTACGAAAATCTAAACCCGTCGGATCGACCATAAGGGTGGCGATATCGTAGACATTATAATTTTCAATATCGTGATAAAGGTATATCCAAGTAAGACACAATTGTACTTAAGTAGGAACATGTACACGATTTTTTCGTGACAAATTAACGCGTTTTTATAATTTTTTTACGACAGACTAAGTATTGTATTATCCGTAGAGATTGAAATCTCATATAATAAATTATATATATATATCATGCACAGCACACATGACGAAACGTACATCGACATTCAATATAATATGGATCGGATCATAATTCATATAATTATTATATTTTGATTGAAATCGAGCAAAAAAAAAAAAATATATATATACACAAATATTTATATACATGACGAACCTAACAATTGTATATTATTAATTATTATAATATTATATGAATAAGACGCGACATATAGTAAAAAAAAACGGTAATTAAAAAACACGCACGCACGTACGCAATCGTATACACATCGACAGTTTTTTACATAGTAAGCTTGCGTATACGTATAATAATATTATAATAATGTTATACAGAACGTAATAAAACATTTAATAAAAGAAACTACGCGGGAGCTAAGGATATAGACATATAGTCCGAAAACAACGACAAAAAAAACTTCTAAAATACTCGTTTTTCGACGGAAGACCGAAACGAATACGTTACGGGCCTAAAAAAAAATATAAACCGCCGGTTTCGATGCCCGTATTAATTATTATAAATTACGACATGTATATTATAATATTATAATAAGTGACGGGCGAGCGTTTTTGACAATTATTATTTTAAGTACATCTAATATGTTTTTTTTGTAATAATCCGTCTGCGTGCGTTATAATATTTTTTAATAATACGCGACACGCGATAGTATAATGACGTCGTATTGAAAGGTGACTGAAGTATGCTTACTGGACAATTTTAGAGCTCGATACACAAAACGGGTCGAGGGACTATCGTCATCGGTGTCGGACGGAATTTCTGAAAGACCCCTTTCCAGACCCTCGACAGTCGACACCCTACGACGAATCCGTCCGACCCGAAATAGAGTACCCATATAAATTATAAGTCAACACACACACACACCGAAAACCTCAAATCTCGAAATTCCCGTGCACAAGTTTATGCATAATATATAATATTATATATATGGCTCGACGGTATGCGGCAACCGAGTGCGGTATGAACCCGGTGTGACCACGCGGTAGGTAGGCTCTGGCTTCCGTTTACTCACGCATCTCTCGTCTGTGCGAGCTATCGCACGTCCATAAGTACGCACTCTACGTATTATAATAATCGTATAATATATATGAATCCCAAGAAATTGTGACAAGTCTTATTTTTCTCTCCTCCCGCGCGACCTTCTCACAGCGTCCGTTTTTATATATTTTTATTATCATTTTACACGACTCCGGTACAACTATACAGTGGTCCGGGACACCCCGTCGGGTGACTCTTCGTCGTCGTCGTCGACACACACACACACACACACACACCCGCTGAGCCGAATCCTCTTGCCCGATGATCCGAGACGGTGGGCCGATGCTGCTCGTTATAAAGCGAAGTCGTATATATAACATTCGGGTACATAAATCCTTTTCGTCGTTGCCACTGCACTCACTGTGACGACGATGATGATAATAACAATAATATCATACCCTCGACCTTTTCGTGAGCGTGCGTGTCCGGGCATTTCGAATTTCTCCTATCTAAATAATATGCTGCGCGCAGTATGCGTGCGAGTTTCATTTACTACGATTTGGGTACCTATATTGCAGGTTACCGTCGACCCCAGAACCGCTATTGTCGGATTCACGATCCACGTCCTCCTCTAGGATAGAGCACAACCTAGGTACCAATGTGCTACAGGGTGTAACGGGAAGACTGACAGAAAAAAAATGACACAACTTAAACGTATGGCAAAAATTGTGAAAATTATATGGTTAGTTAATAATTTAAGACATATACTCATCATGTCAGGAAATTCCCAAAAATAATATTTTGAACAAAGTTGTTACGTTCCAAATTGATTAACTCAGAAAAATATTGATATTTAAAAAATTTCTAAAAACTAAGCTACTTGACTTATATAAATGTTCATAAGCACTAAAAAATTGTTCTTTTAATCAGATTTTACAAATTGGCTATTTTGAATTTTTCAAAATAATTTTAATCAAATTTTTAAATATATATTTACTGTAATTATACGTGTAGCCCAAGTGATTATAAATTATATATAAAAAAAAATATGAAATATTGATTAAATCAAAAGTTATTTCATTTGTTATGTCTTCCTGTTACACTCTGTACCTATATGAATTTTTTTCTGTTTAAGTTTTGTTCCTACAAGAACATAAATGTCAGTTCCGGTAACGATACAGTTCTTTTAGATTAAACTAAATTGTTTGAACAAATAAAAACTATCAAAACCCTTAATCATAGAAAAAATTTCTTTGGAAAGTATCTACCCAGAGAACACCTACTCTCAACATTTCGGTTTCCATTTTTTTTAAAAAAAAAAGGTGGAGAGTTTAGTCGAGGTTCCATTCTAGTATTATATTATAATTATTTATTTATTTTTATAGTTCAAGTCTCTGTAGAAATCCGGTATATAACGATTAACGAAATGTATAACATGGCGATGACGATAAAACTGCAACTGCGGAGAAAATTTGTCAAATCGCGTCAGTCCAAGCAGTGTTCATTTATGTATAGAATAATATATAATGTAAAAGTATTTATAGGTACAATAATATGGTATACACGAACAATACATTTTTTTCAGAGAGAAAATTAATCGATTTCTATTTCGTTTTTTTGTTTTTTGTACACAGTAAATAATAATAATAATAATAATAATAATAATAATAATAATAATATTATATATATAAAAAAAAAAACTAATTAAATAAACAACGAAAATCCATAACTAATAATAGACACATTATATGCTTTTATTCTTATCCCCAAATTGCACTCCAAATCGATTTTTAAAATATAAATTCATATTTACAAATTATTTATAATAGATAACATAATTTTTTTTCGATACATAAATGCGTGTAGAGCAATCCAACTTATTTACATCCCATATACATTATATAATTTTGTATATATGATGCGTACGAGGGGCTAATATAATATAATATATTATTCTGAGAACACAAACATATTATATAATTTTTTAACAATATACAATACCGATATTTTATGTATAGGTAAAAATAAAAATAATAATAATGATAATATGATAATAATAATAATAATAGTATATATGTTAGCTTTTAAAAATCTACAGAAGAATGTTAGAACGGTTAAAATTATATCTTAATTCCCGCGCGGAGCCGTTTATATATTTTAATTCAATATATATATATATAATAATATATGTTTAATGTATATATATATGCATTAAGGCGACCGGCGGCAGCGGCGACCAGTACAATAATATAAATATAATATGTATAGAGTAGTCGAAGAATATCCGTTTCCCGTGTTGGCGAGCGCGAGCGATCGACCGCGCAGCAGTGTCTGGAGGTTCAGTCGTCCGAACGTCCTGAAAATTAAAAATTGCAAAAAATACAATAAATCAGCCGCCGTCAACGATAACATCGGACAAAAAATATTATTAATACGTCATATTGCGGTGGAGCGAAGCGTACCTACATAATATATATATTTCGACTGAGAATGTAATAAATCCTAATAGCCTATCAGTGACCATCCCCTCCCCAAGAGTCACCGGGGCACGTATAATAAAATATCATATTTTCTTCACATATCTCTCGCCATACGGACATGCCATAAAATATACGTATAGGTGATATACACATGGGTATGTGTACCTACTCTCATAATACCTCTACGGCGTTGTACGGCAATACGATGGGGTGGGGGGGGGGTTGAGTTTTCGGGTGCATTTGTCCCCGCGAGAAATCTCATCACCACCGTGCGCGGTCGGTGGCGCAAACAATATAATATAAATGTATTTCTTACATCATATTATTATTATTATTATTGTTATACAGTCGCACTGCACGTGGTCATACCTGGCCTATGTGATATTATATAGGTCATACCTGGCCTATGTGATATTATATAATCGGGTACCTATATATTGCGTTTGTCAAGTATTTTAATAAAAATATTATAATATAATAATGCGTGTGTGTTACGTCGCGGGGTATGAGAACCGGACCGATGAGAAACGGACGCATCTGCAGTGTCGTGTCTGTGCGAAAAGCAGTCGGATGCGAAAAAATAAGAGCGGGCGAGTGGCTTCGCTTTGTCGAGCGTTTTTTTTTCTCGTCCCGCAAAACTTTCGGTCCGCCAAGATAGTTTTAACAGCTGAGCACCTCGAGCCAAATTCGCACGGGCTTTTCCTCGATGACGTACGCAGGCAACAACGGTCGAATGAAAAAAACGCTAAACACGACGTCAGTTAGCCGACAAGACGGTAAAAGTGCCGGACAAAAACGATACGGTTATTATTACACCGAGACGAGGCAAATCCGACGAGGATTTCGCATTCCCGGCCAACTTTTAAACTTATTATTTGTTAGCACATTACGTCATGGAATTGACATGGGTGTACTGTCCAGGGATTGGTAGATGTTAGATTGGGACATTAGTCCGCAATGTCTGCAATGACCTACCACCATCGGAAATTTAAATAAAAAAACTTTCCAGTGAGAGACAATATAGTACGATACATTGTCCCTACACGTCGACATAATATTTTATATTACAACAGATAAAACCAAACATTGATAATAATGATAAGTAGCCGATGTTATGAATGTCTACAAAAGTATTATATTATGATTTAATAGTACAGATTAGAAATTGTACAAATTGTACAACTATACGAGAATCTATCTGTACCTACCTATCCAATGTTTCTTTGTTTTTAGAATGTTGCGTTAAAAGGTATTAGACATGACTATTGCTTACTTATCATACCAGGAATTACTAATATCTTAATACATGTATTATTTTTGTATAATAATGGCGAAGTCAGTTATATTTTTAATTAAACCCACTGCCTACTAACTGCATAACATAATTATATTAAGTATGGGTGCAGGAGTTAATGCATAAGTTTATATAGAAATATGGAACATAATATTGATGATAAGAATTTATTAGCGTATTACAATTTTCGGGCGAAAATATTGAAAAAGAGAAATTATTTGAGCACCGTAAAATTTAGGGCCGGCCCTATACGTTGTGCGTACTGCGCCGCGTGACCAAACAATTATTATTGTTACCTATTATAAAACACGAACGAAATTTCGTGACCCGGAAATGTGATACCAGCTATATCATGTACGATCGCGACGGACTTTTATTGTGAAATCGAAATGCGGTAACGCCGACAATATATATTATTTAGCGTACAAACAACAATGATAGCCCAGCAGGGTGCGCAATGGCCAATGGGCATATATGTGCCTACTGTCGTAATACGCGCACGGAAATACCTTAACGTCGACGGGGCGTGAGGTAATCGAGTAGACGCTTTATATCTCGAGAGCGTATACGAACGAAGCGAGCGTGTGCATTTAAATGCGTTTATAATGTGCAGTCTGACGCGCGCGCGTACTTATATATAATATTATAATGCATAATATGGGTAGTAGGTCTGGACGGACGGAAACGCAGACGGAGGTAACCCATTCACCGATCTTAATCTCTGCTCATCTGTCAGTGTCAACACTTACAGCAGCAGCAGCAGCATTCGAACCACTCTCTGTACCCACCCGATTCTCCACACGACCTCCCCTCTCGCAGTCCGACTGTGTGTATTTATCTCATAGTTATATTATTATACCTACTGTACACTCCTCCTCCGACAGCGTCACTCGTTAAGAAATCCAAAATAAAACTATCAAAAAATACGATAATATTAAAAATCCCTCGAACCTAATAAAACCATTATCTTTTCTCCAAATGACGACATTTTTGTGTGCCTATCGTCAAACGGGTTTTCATCAGCACATTACGCGTCAGCCTATATGTATACGCCACCGCAATACATTTGTATCGCAATATTAATAAATACAAATTTTCATTCGGTTTTCTCGCTTTCCACCGCAGAAAAAGACGCACATAATATATCGTCCACCATAACGTACCCGAAATGACAATCGGTGGTGCAAATTACACGGGTGACACGTAACCGTTCATCTGTCTGTGCTGCTGTTGCTGGTGCTGTTGCTGATGCGGCTGTTGATGCGGTTGTTGCGAAGGCCTGGAAAAATGCACGCCGAATATTATAATATTTTACCGTCATAATGTACCGTTAAAATCGACAGATGTCCACCGATTCCGGCAACCCGTCGATCCGCGATCACGAGCCGATATTTTATGTACGGGACCACGACTACTCACGTCTTGTAAAACGGTTTGAACGCCGTACTCGCGTCGTTGGCCACAACCGCCATCTGATGGTTGTTGTTGTTAGTGTTTGAGTTGTTGTTGTTGTTGTTGTGCTGGCTGAGCGCAACGTGCTGTTGATGATATTGCTGCTGCTGTTGCTGTTGCTGCTGCTGCTGTACTTCTTGGGCCGACCTGACCACATCGTGCTGCTGTTGTTGCTGGATCGGCGGAACGTGTTGCCGGTGGTGATAACTGTTGTGCTGCTGTTGCTGGTGCTGCTGCTGCTGCTGGTGATGGTACCCGTTGTAAGTGCCCTGATGGCCGCCAAACTGCTGTTGTTGCTGTTGACCGGAAGAGGCGGACAGCGGTAACTTCATGTTGGGCGGGGTCTGCGGTGGCGTGTCGGTCTGCACGTCCGGATATCCGGCCATTTGCTGGGCCGACGACGACGACGAATTACTGTTGCCGCCATTGTAACCACTGCCGTAAAACCCGTTGGCGCCGTACCTGTGCACAGACATACGGTTAAAATGGTCAAAGGTTTAGATAAATATTAATTTCGATGAATTATTATTTGCACGCGGTTTCGATTTAGTTGGGCGATCTAACCTAATAATAGATAAAACCCACGAATGTAATACTATGTGAGCCAAATCTTTTTTAATTGCAAAACACATCGTCGGTAGCTTATTACGTAAAGTTGTTATTTATCATACAACTTTGACAACTTGACACGAAATAAAATCCCTGTACAAGACATAAATACTATACCGGAGAGGGGAAAGGGTGTAAAACAATAGAAAAATCATCGTGGCCGGTCACGTCTGCGCGGTCCACCGTTATATCCGCCACCGAGACTATCATGCTGTGCTTCGCGTTATTAAATTGATGGGTACTTATACAGTTAAGTCCCGATAACTCGAACTTCAGGGGTGTTAAAAACAAATTTGACTCATGCATTTTTCAAGCATTATAAAATAGAGTTGTTAACAGTATCGAGTGTATAGGAATTTTCAAGAGACGAAAGAAAAAATTCTAGTTTTAGATGTTTTTGAGTTATTGACTGCGTGTCATGTTAGTGTAGGCCTATACACGTAGCTCAAACCTAGCTCACCTGGAGTAAGACGACCCAGACGGCGACAGCGACGAGGTGTTGGGCATGGTGAAACCGGGCGAAGCCAGGCTCGGACTGATGACGTTCGGCCACTGGTGTCCGGGCGGCGGAGTCTTGGACGCGGCGGTGTCGGCCAGTGACCATATTTTCGGCTTGGTGGGCGGCAACGGTATACCGCAGTCCTGATGGTGATCGTCCTGCATGACGTGATGGTGGTGCACCTTCATGTGGTGCATCTGATCGGGGTGGTACAGGTGTTGGAGCATCGGCTTGCGATCGTCGTCGCCGTCTGACATGACGCCTTGGCCCATCATGTGATCCCCGTGACTATCTGATGTCGCACATAAAAAAAAAACACGTAAAGATCATTCGATTCGGTTGTGAACGCGAGAGAAAGTCGGGAGATCGGGTTCCAGCTTGTTTGGCCGGGAACACGATCTCGCGAGGTTGAGTTGGCAAACGAGGATGTAGTAGTGCCTGTAGTGTTATTGCGTTCAAGCAAAATCTAGTATTCGATTTAAAAATATATTTATAGTTAATAACTTCGAATCTTGTCTGAGCGGAAATAGGCTTTAGAATAATAATTATTGTTGCTCGAAATAAAAGTACAGGATAGTGTCGGAAGTTCTTTTGTGACTAAGTGACTTATGTCATCATTGACGCCTCTTTTCCTATACTATTGCCCATCAGAAAATAAAAAAATATCCACGGTAGACCACTCGACGTCTTACAATAATAAGTATATTCTAGTACCGGAGCAAAAGTTGATGAGAACCTAACTGTGGAAATCCGACACGAATATTACGGTCACGGGTGTAATGTATATTATGTTATAGCGAATATAAAAGTAATTTATGAATATCGTGGGCATTTATTATTGCATATATTATGTACAGACGTGCAACAGTCAACGATTGTACTAGTCAGAAAATATAATGTTGTCATATTATTATAATAATATATGCGAAACATAATATTGTATATACTCCGTCCTAAAAGCCATACGACAATGATGATGACGATGATATGTATAACGTGTGTAGTGTGTACTATATGCGTGAGCGTAAAGAAAATCGCACATTCGCGCGGCAAGACATACAGCGTGGACGCACAATCGCGGAGAATAATATATTATACATCGGACGTACCTATAGGTTAGGTTATAATATGTATTATTATCGTCGAAATAACGATAATATAATAGGAATTTTCACGACTCGCGTGTATTGTTTATATATTATTATTATCAGACACACGTTTAGACGCGTATGTAGCCTACATAAACGCATACACACACACTCGAACATTATATATTATATTGTGTGCGTACGGCGTGTGAGCGTGTAATTGCGCGGATATGCAAATTTCCTACACAAACGCGATCACGAATCGACCGGCCAGCAGCATCCGCCGGAGCAGCAGGAGTAGCAGCCGCCGCTCGCATAATATTATTATATTATTATAGTCGCGCGCGGCCGATTCACACGGCGTTATACCTACCCATGTGTGTGTGTGTGTGCGTACGACTCATGACATCTTTATAATAATAATAATATAACACATACGAGGAGAAACGGGAATAAATTACCTTACGCGCTCGTGTGTGTGTGTGTACATTTTATATATTTTTATCAACACGCGGTCTGGGTGTGAAACGGATCGCGCGCCGGTCGTGACCGGGAGATGGCCGAGATAAAGGCGAAAGCCCTACCGTTTCGAGTACGCACAATACTATAATAATATAATATACACCACGGCCATGAATAAAATACCATACACACATGCACATAATATACGTTTATATAATAGTAATATACAAGAGGGCTATATACAAATGGGCACGTCCCGCGGAGGCGACAATGATTCATCCGCCACCGCCCGAGTGTAAATGGCTCGGGCGGCGTTCCCGCGAGAGACGACCCCGTCGCCGCACTTTTAAACGGCGCACATAATAATATTACAATATTATTATTATTATTATGGTGCAGTGGTCCCCTCGCAAGCGCCCGCATTATATGGGATTGTCGTTATATGGGAAAAAAATAAAAATACTTTTCGTTAATAGCTTCGAAATGGTAATAATATGCCCGACCGCCCCTCTCTCTCCTCGCACACCCTCTCACTGTATCTCGCCTTCTCCGCGCGCACACATATTAACCGTTTAGGGTGCGCGGCGCGACCGTATAAAAGCTCTTATATAATTTTCGACGAATAAAATATGTATACGTATATATCGCAAGGTCCGCACTCACACATATTATATTCCACAAGTGTCATCCTCGTCCGATTTCTCTATTAAATACATCACACGGAGGGGTTGCGCCAATTACGATAATGCAGCGTTACGCACCGTTCTGCACCGTTTTTCCGCGATCACAGACAAAAAAAACACTCAAACGGTGACGCAACGTATACATATAAACATTACAATATTCGCGCGGTGTACTTAGAGATGTTATGGTACATACCTTTTCTGACGTCCTTGTTGCAGTGTTTCTCGTCGCCCATCAGCATGTCGTCCTTGTCCTTGTCCTCGCAGTCGGACGACCCGGCGTCGTCGTCGTCGTCGTCGTCCGTCTTGTTCTTGGGCTCCCACGTCATCTTGTTCTCCTTCTTCAGCCGCCTCCGGGCGTTGGCGAACCACGTGCTGACCTGCGTGAGCGTCATCTTGGTGATGATGGCCAGCATGATCTTCTCGCCCTTGGTCGGGTACGGGTTCTTCTTGTGCTCGTTGAGCCACGACTTGAGTGTGGCCGTCGACTCCCGGGTGGCGTTCTTCCGCCTGGCCGCCAAGTCGTATCCCGCGCTGTACCTGCGCAACACACGGAAACGGACGTCCGGTCAGATATATGCGAAATATTGGGCACGGGAAACGCGTGTAGGCCATACGACATTACGGACGCAGTTGCGGAGAGGACGCGCCGTCGTCGTCCGGTTCGTGGATCTCGCGCGCGCACGGAAGATTTATGATCAATACCGGTTAGATTTATGCATCCATACGCGCTTGACCCCGCACCGGGACGTAAACGCGTGTTCGTTCGTTTATGTGTGTGTGTGTGTGTGTGTGTATACGAACACGCGTGTGTGCGTACGACGCGTAATTTATGCTCGTCGACGACGACCGCGACGACGACGACGGGCGCATATGATATTCGTCTGCGGCACACACGCGCGCTTTTATTATTATTGTTTCTCCGTCTCTGCTGCCGCTGTGGCGTCTATTCGGATAAAAAATAAATTATTTTTTCGTGCGCCTCCCCCCCCCCCCACCGGTCCGGCGAGTCTCCCGCCGGGTTGTCACAACATGTCATCCATGCGTGTATTATATCATATTATTGTATATTATTAATATAATGACATGAATAATAACGGGGGCCCCGCACATCCGCCGCCTAATTTGTATAATCGCGCCCGACAGAGACACGCACTGGGAGAGAACAGATGTATATATAGTGAGCGAGACGTAAACGGAGACGGTGAGATCCGTCTCGGGGGCGTAGAGGAGACCAGCAGGAGAGCAGAAGTCCATTAAGTCTTCGCCGGGAATCAATGGCCGAAGCTCGCTACGCGTACATAATATATATATATATATATACGAACACAACAAAAGCTCTGGGGATTATTTGTCGTATATATAATATATACGTATAGTACGGTAACAATATATAATGATCGGTCGTGGTGGTGTGGGTGGGTGAGAGAAGCAGAACTGTTCCGTGAGCGCAAACAACACAACCCCGCGGTTCGGTGGTGCAGTATAATAATATAGAAATATATATCTGTTGTATGTACCTGCGGGTTTTATTATGTAAAAGGAAAGCTGCCACCGACGACTATATTATTTTATTTATATAAACAATAAAAATAAAAGCGTAAAAACGGGTAAACGGAATAGAAATAATAATAATAATAAAAAAAAAATCAATGCCCTTTGAATTTAGTCGGGAATTCCGCGGCGGCGATCGTGTTTTCTCTCTATATATGGCCTCGGTATAACCGGTGCGTGACGGCGGTGGCGCCGAGTAATCGATATTATCGCCAACCGGCCATTTTGTCTTGGGTAGTAGTATAGTAATATTAGTAGTAGTAGTAGTACTACTATAACTAGTAACTACTATAATATAACACTATACATATACGTACGATTAAAGTATTATTACTGCCATTGCCTTTTAATAATTATACACTAATTTTATCATCGTGTAGACTATGATGATCTGCCCGCACGCTCGACGCAAAAGAGATAGGTACGGTTGGTAAGGTAATAAAACAAAGTTCAAGCGTGTAAACGATGAGTAAGTAGTAAAGTATAAAAATAAACATTGCTCACCCGTAAGCGGCCAGAGTGGAGTCGTAATGATAGTAGCCGGTGGACGGTTGCAGACTGGCGCTGGACCACATGTCCGACGAGCCCGTCGAGTCTTTCAGTCCGTACGGGTTGCTCTGCAAAAATTAAAAAAAAAAAATCCAATAAAGCGAATGAAAAAAGTTATACGTACGAGCAATTTTTCTTTTTACCCGGGACAATATAATATATATATATATATATATATTTATAATACGACGACGACGAAACGTGCGCGCAAGTTTTTTCAAACACGCGGACACGACAATCAGGTTAGGTCGAGTCTATAAATCGACGATCCCGTAGGTATATAAGGCGGCTTATAATAATGTATATGAAACTGGTCGAGAGGTAATCCCCCCGTTTGCGTATACACAATTTGCCCAGGAGGTCCGACCCATCAACGTCATAAGGTTGTGCAGTGTCCTTATATTTTTATTATTATTATTATTATTATTATTATTTTTATTATTATTGTTGTTGTTGTTATATTGTCGTCTATATGACGTCGGAACGAGCAGAGGATATTGCGACAAGCGGCGGTGGCGCTCCGGAGATCCAGCGATCGATCTATTTTAAATGCCTCGGTTAACCACGTCATGTTGTATACCGGCAAAGTCGAAACTTTATTCTGACCGGCCGACGAGAAATCTATAATAGTATATAAATACCTGTAGCGTAGACGAGATCAATGCTACGGATTCAAAATTGAAAAAAAAAACAGGTTATTCGTAGTTCAAAATTAGTTTGTACTTTTTTATTTAATAGAATAATATAATTGTATAATATGCTAAACCGCAGAAAACGTTTTTACGAATTCAGAACAGGTTTTGCCTCCTACTTCGTCCGATAATTTATTAGGTATATTAATATATATTCTATACATATAAGTCGCGGCTCACAAAATTATACGGTTTATTTGTTTTACGATCATTTATTTTTTAATTGATACACATCGATAACAATTTATGTGCGTATCTATATATATATAGACAGACGCCCGATCTAATTGTTTTTGCCTTTATTCTGTACATGCATAATAATAATAATAATGATCAATCACTTATTCTCGTAGTCCCCGGTATATTATGTATTATGGTTTTATGCGCCGCGTAGATCGCTGCAGTCGAGACGATAAAAATGTATGTACTATATAATATTATTATATACCTACACTCGATTAATAATATATTATGGCGAAGCTGTTAAAATATTAGTTGAACATTTTATTTTTTACTATACAGATAGATTGTCGATATGATATAATCGTGCGTTTAATAGTTGTGGCACACAGATGTATTATTGCTGTAACTTGATACACGGTCGTAAAGTGAATGATCTCGGCAAACGATTTCACGCCACACATATAAATCGACAGACTCGCAGACTAATAACGACATTATACGAATACTTGCCACTCGTATCGATTAATAATAATGCTGCACTGTGTTCCTATTATGTACAGGAACCTACTCGCGATTTTTTATTCCCGTCCTCCGTGTATAAGATTGACAATCGCCAACATTAACGAATTCCTGTTATACGTTGTTTTTTTTTATTTTGTTTCTTCAATCGTATCACGAGAAGCATGTGCGGCTACTTATAAATGAATGGTGAACACGGCGTATAGTGAAATAACAAAATATAATTATATAATAAGCTGGCAAAAAATTAGAAAATTATTTCTACTATTAGGTACTACACATAAAAGGTAGGTAGTTGCGTAGAAAAATTTGATATTTTAGACTTAGAGGTAAAATTCTGTACCATGGAGACTCTATAAGCAATCGTGCTCCTTTTACGTCACTCTAGCGTCGTCTTTGGCATACAACATATATTAATATAAATGATATGTAAGCGCTAAACATATAAATCAGATGAATATTTTATTGAAAACAAGACGACGACGACCTATCGTCAAAAGCTTTCGCGCGTGTACACAATAATGTTGTACGCAATATAATGTATTATACATTATAATAATATTATATATATATATATACGTATACAAAATATTATATAGATACGCGCGAGTGCGTTCAGTCACGTAGTCAATAATAATATTTCGCGATTTTTTTTTTCCATCGACCGACCGTCTTATATTAAATATTATATTATATTATATTAATATATAATCGTGTTTGGAATTTAATCGGAGGGAAGCTCGCGTAATTCGTATAAACGCGCGCACACACTAACACATTCGCGGATGAAGACGCACACGCCAGTGTGTATTTATATATATATATACACTGTACACAGTGTTTAATGAAGTAATACGATTTTAATAACCGGTTTAACGGGCGGGTGTATATACCACGGTATATATAGTCGATGATGACACGGAGAGGGTGTGAGGGCGCGCGTGTGTGTGGGAGTGTGCAAATATTTGGTGTGGAAACAGCAGCTGGGTCAGGCGTGGTGAAGTTTCCTATATCGTGCGTCGGGGTTAAGTGTTAGATACGGCTCCCCGGGGATCGGCGGCGACGGCGGGGCGTTAAGAAGCCACCCTGTGGGATATACGCTTTTAATATTAAATATATATAGTGCCGCGATGTGCAGCACCCTCGGAGGAATTTCACGGCTTCCCGGTTTTAGCTGCTCGCGTATATATTATTATTATTAGATGTATATAATACGCATATAATATATAACGGCGGAGGGGGATGACGACCCGTCGGCTACGAGCCCCACGCGTATATATATTGAAATTTATCGACGACGATGCATACAGTTATTATATTATTATATGATAACGTTATCTTTGTGTATATATATATAGTCAAGCGGCGTGCGAAATTTCGTCCGTACATGTGTTGCTGACCCCGGCCTCGGCTGGACTAGCCTAAGGTGTACAATGGGGCACAACAATCGATTCGACGAAAATACATAATAATATCCTGCATA
This sequence comes from Acyrthosiphon pisum, assembly GCF_005508785.2. Lineage (NCBI taxonomy): Eukaryota > Metazoa > Arthropoda > Insecta > Hemiptera > Aphididae > Acyrthosiphon > Acyrthosiphon pisum. The sequence continues at coordinate 18,062,292 of NC_042496.1, read as the reverse complement.
TTTTAATATATATGTGCCACGGAAACGTGCGACAATCGCGTACGAGCGATTTATTGACGCAGTACTAAATAATAGGTACATTGTCACAATATAATATACATGACAATGAGCACCGCCCAGTGCTTTATAAGTTATAACCACAGCTGATATGCTGCGCGGGAAAGACGAACTATGCATGCGACTATCGATCGTCGGCTTATTTTAGTAGGTATATCTGCTATATTATAGTGTTATATAAAATTTACCTATACCTACATTACAATATATCGGTAGTTGAGTATATTACATATTATGCCCGTTTATATACACATCGCTCGTCTTATACTTGTGTACATAAAAATAACATAATTATGTTTTACGAAATAGGTTGGGTAATAACCGTTACAATTTTATATTATATTATAATATTATATTCGTTGGCCGCGGCCCGCGAAGTATAGCAAATACATAATACCTGTGTATAACGTTTGTGCGATAGTTCACAATGGGAAACCGTACTGCGTGAGAAATCTCAAAATTAATGTTTTATAATAATTTATACGGAATTTATATGACAACTATACATTTGATATAGTGGGGCCAATGGCCATCGCCACATAATAATTTTAAAAATGCACTTCCAACAATCATCCACTTATGTACAATTAATGTAAAGAACTTCTATTGATACGCTACTTTTTTGTTTTCATAATTAGACTATAGGTAATATATATTATAGGTTTTGGGATGTTATTTCAACATTTTGTTGGGATGTGTACCTAAGAATTTTTCTAGTATAGGGATAACATAAATATTTTGTCATGGTTAAATCAGAAATTATTGATGGTTGTAGGAAGTAAAATTCAGTGTAGTGATATCTATTTGAACATTGTCACTTTGCTATACCGAAACAAAACTGTAACTATATTAATATGTTTCTTGCATCGCTCCAATCAAAGAAATTCAATATTATACTGTAGCATCGCTAAAAAATGTGCGCTACATTTAATAACTGGTCCGGCAATTTTCAATGAAAAATGATTATATCACTGTTTCTAAACAGTATTATTAAAACAATAGTTTACTCTATTAGCGCCGCCCCAAAATAGTAGTGCGCTAATGCTACTGAAGCGTCAGCGTGTTGCTACTTTCAATCTCTGATTATATTGTACGTATATATTATGTAATAAATATATACACCCTCGTTACAATAACTAAAATTATGATAGGCATTTCTGTATAGGTATATTAACGACTGTTTTACTGCGACGAAAAACATCGTTCAGTATATTTGGTACATCATAATATTAACCGACGACGTTACGCATCGTTGTCGCGTTAAAACACGAAAGGAACAAAAAAATAAATATCGAAACAAGGTTTATCTTACAGAAACATCGCGTCGCTTACGAGCTGTGGTGGCCGGAAATCCGGTGGGAAATTATGTCCGCCCGTTCCCATAAATATGGAATTTATCCGGGAAGAGTTTTTTATTTTATTTTATCTACATCACATTTCTGTAATAGTCCTGTCGATTTTTACCGAACGTACGTCGTCGTCGTGTACGGATAAATATAGTTGTAGACTCGGTCCGCTAAACGCACGCCCGCAGCACTTTTCCTAAACGAAAAATATAACAATATAATATTATATATATATATATATCATATTTTGTAAACGATGAAAGCTCGGTCGGATGTCCAACGCCGTGCGCCTGCACTATAAAAGAGAACCCGTCGCGCGGGCCAAACACGGTTTAGCTTTATCCAAGTCGTTATTTTTCGACGTGCGCATACCCCTTTTTCAACCCCATCTCTGCGTGTCCCCCAAGAGCACTGACGTCGGATTCTGCTCACACATATACCTACCTACTCTATCCTCTCTCACACACACTAGACACCTATGTTGTATATATTATATATATATATGTATATAGACATTCTGAAAGCGTTCTCGCGTCCTTCACTATAAATTTCGACGTAGTATATATATATTTATGCATGTATGCATGTATATTGTATATTATACGTATATTGAGAAACGCTTTGAATTTATGCGCGGTGGTGGGCTTTTAACGTTACCACCGCCGCCGCCGGGAAAATCGCTACACGAATATATATATATATATAGGTATACGATATTGTGTTTGGGAAATCGCACCTGTTTGTCGGTGAAGTGGTTTATCGCGTGGTGTTAATGGCCCCACGCGTTTTTCCCGCGGGGTGATCAATCGCCGAGAGATTGGAAAATGTAAGCGGAAATAAAATCTATTTCCAACCACCAACAAAATCCACTTTTACGCTTAAAAAAAATTCAACACCTATACATACATAGTGTATATATATACCTATATAGTATATACGTATTATATCGATATAACTAAAAATGTATATAATATTATGTTTAGATATTGAATTATATTATATAAAAGCACTGAGCGGTTTGTATCGTATAAGATGCCTGCGTTCATAAGATCGGCTCTTTTGAAGTATATTGGTGTAAGTAATTTATCGCATACATTTTCTTTTATTTATAAAATATATATTATGTATAGATGCCATGCATATTAACTATTAAGTTGCGTGATTTCGGACGAGGGTGCTTGAACGACCTTGGAACACGGCAACGAAATAAAATAGTAAAGGTATACACACAAAGTAATATATTATGTGCACGATATATTATTTTCACCTGGAAAATATTTTTATATACACACGCGTATATAATGTATATTTGATAATATAAAAAAACAAGTAACAAAAATGTGCCGAAAATAAAATTAATGCGTGAATAATGTAATAATATATATTTATATATTATTATATGGCAGCGCGAACTGCCCCGATGTGAACGGCGAGCAATCTATTCAAAAGAGCGCGTGTCCGCCGTCACATATATTACATAACGTATCGATCCCGGACTGTAATAATAATGAGTATAATTAGGAGTAAGTACAACAAAACGGTAAACGATTATTTCATAAATTATATTGTACAACTGGAACGATACGGCGACTGTATATGAAATAATATCTATGATAATAATAAGCCGCACACGACACTGTATGATGTATGGTATACAATTATACATCTAATACGTATGACATGGAACGAGTTTCACGACGTACTAATACCTACCTACTTATATATATATATATATTATGACATGCGTATAGATATTATATATAGGTATAGTACGTAAATGGAAATTCGTTTTGCGCGACGTGTTTAGACTGTTTAGAGCGAAAAAATTCTTTCCAGACAACTATATTTATACATGCACATTGCACATGATATACAGTTGTACTATATTATTATATTATAGCGGCGGTATTAGTACACGTCGTAGCCATTGCAGGCCACACAGAGAACGGCGAAGAAAACTTTCAGTAAATATAAAACCACCGCCCGGCAGACTAGAGATGCCGTCGTCGCGGCGTCTATTGTTTGTTATTTTTTTTCCTCCACCACTTTTTCATTAGCTGGTACTGTTATTATTATTATTTTTGCACTCGTCTACAATTAGCGTCGGTTGTAAAACAAGAAATAATATACCGACATTTAATACGATATTATTATGTAAAACACGGCCGCCACAATGGTCGACGTCGTCGTCGTCGTCGCCGCGCATGAGTTATGGTGGACGTAAGTAGAAACGAAGGGTTTGCACGGGGGGCGGCCGGTGAGGGTGTGGCAGGATGCCGGGGGAGGGGGGGAGGCACACCATTAAAGTCGACAACAGGTCAATACGTTGTGGGAACTCGTATTACGGCTTGCTATGTGTGCGTTTGTGTGCGTGCGTACACGATTGTCCCGTGTTGGAAGAAACGAGAAGAGGAAGAGTATAATATATACCTAATATAATATATATATTGTGGCGCCAAACTTAGTCTGAACAATGTTATACTATGTGCGTGTGTGCGTGCGTATAAATGTATTTTTTTCCCGCTTTCGAATTCTCTCTCCGCGCCATCTCACCGAGTAATACCTTTTATTCCTTCAGGATCGTGCCGACCGGTCAGCGAGTGGTGAAGCGCGCACAGTATATAAAAATATAAATCCCTTCTACGGCCGAGTGTAAATCCGTGGCCGAATACGTGACTGGAAATCGTGACAAAGGGCGTGCGATCGTGTATGTGTGTGGGTATACTGCGGTGTATATTGTATAATATGTAAACCGCATTTTTCCAGAAGACTCACCTACCACTCAAAAGCTCGAAAGGTCAATTCCATTTTTTTCCCTCCCATCATATAATTTATAGACGCGTTTTTCGAGGGTACGGTCCTATGCCAGACGTACATATATAAGGGTGCAAAATACGCGCTGAACATATACTCTATAGTTAGGTACCACAAGTATATTATAAGTGCTCTCTACCTTTATATCATATTGTGCGTTATTGTTGACCGACGTATTGAATGGCCGGACTGCGCAACAATGGATATTTAAATACAGAGTCCTTTGGGAGAGTTAAAACATTTTCAATTAAAGACTTTATCAACTTGAAGTATTAACATTTGACAAATACGACAAATATTTTATGGCAGTAAAAAGCAATTTGTATATATTATTCTGTTTAATTAATTATAATTATTACCAGCTATTACTTCTATTAAAATACAAATGTTAAACAAGATTATGTATACCCAGGGGGTAGTGGTACTACAGTTACTGTAGTTTTGTCCTTCAAAAAAAAAAAAAATTTTAAAAATACTAACCGCAAATTACTGTAATCCAATTTAATTCTGTAATTTTACTAAAATATAATAATAAGTAGTAATGCATAATTTTACATAGTCAGGGACGAATTTACGTTACAAATGATTGAAAAACATTCAATAACTATTTCCTACCTTGCATAGATAATTAGGGCTCGACGTGTAAGTTACACAAAATATCCGTCGCGTCATCGTGCACACGACGGTTAAGTGTATTATTGTTTTCGACGTCATCGCACGCGGTAGCGCATACAATAATAATACGTGTCAGTGGGATAACGTATCAATCAACTGCATACGATCACGTTATATACACACCCATTACCGTCTCTCTCTCCTCCTCCTCCTCCTACCATTATCTCACTCTGTCTGTGTGTGTATAAACTCATTGATATAAAAGATGCTCGTGTTTATATTCATCAATCCACCCCTCGTATATATACGGTTATTTTTCACGCGGCGGCGGCGTTTACTACCCTCTTTATACTCGATCGCATATATATATATTAAAGTCATAAGCTTCTCTCTTTATTTATTTTTTCGCTCCCCCAAAAAGGCTCTCTCGGTGCTGCCGCCGTCAATTTTCCGCTCGTTAATGAAGCCTCCGCCCAGGCAGTTGCGGTTCTCTCGTGCGCGCACACACACACGTCTGCCTGCGCAAACGAGTAGGGTGTATATAGGGTAGTATCGTGGAAGTGGTGTATATATACATATACATACTGCGCGTATACAAAGAGAGAGGCGCACAGCACAACAGTTCGCGAAATCACCGCCACCGCACTCTCCTCCGCCCGTCGATAAATCACGTCCCACGCCGATTTCCACCCCCTTCAGCAACGGAGACGGCGGTAGATGGGCGTCATCCCCTCTCTACGGTTAACCGGAGGCTGTGGCGGGAGCGGATTGATTTATGAACGTTGCACTTCGCGCGCGCCAAAGCTTCTTCTCTCGCCGCCGCCGCTGGAGTTTATATATACACGCGGCTCGATCATCATATATATATATATATAATATAATAGTAAACCTTTGCGCGCATAAAGGCTTTTTATTTCTGAGCGCACCCCGAATAATCGAATATAATTGATACTGGATTATATGGGCGACTTGACTTATGGGCTCGCGTTAAAAGGGCCATTAAAGGAAAAAAAGATACTGCAGAAAAAAACTGAGATCCATTGCGTGAAATCACCGAACAATGACGTGTCTCCACGCGCGCAGGATAAACACGACAAATTCGAAATACCCGAAATCTAATTTATTTTAATTTAACAACAACAATGTTGTATGTACGCAAACGATTGCAAATTTATTGACAGCGTTCGATTGATAAAGACGGTGATATATTTTCTTCCCTTAATAAGTTTAAAAAAACCTACACCTTCAGGCCTTGTTGTCCTAATTATTATCTTTAAGCCGGTGCAGGTAATGTACGAATTCCGTAACTTCATTGATCAGTGGCGAACACAGCCCGGGGGGGGGGGGAGTTACAAAAAACGACCCTCCTCTCAGTATAGTATCCGATATACTTACACATGATATCTATATACTTACCTAATATTATAATAAAATCGCTACCTTTAATATTGTACGATATGGTTTTAAAACTTACCAAGTGCGGGTAAAACGATGACGTGTCGATGCTCGGATACGGGTTCTGGTCGGTGGACGGGTACGGCGCGTACACAGCCGTTGTGGCCGGTGTGCTACGGTGGCTGGCGTAGTGCGGTGGCAGCGACGCGGCCGCGGCCAGGTGGCACGAGCACACGGCCACGGCGGACTCGGAACCGCCGTTGCGGTCGCCCGTCACGCCGCCGACGGTGGCGGCGGTACAGCACGTGCCGCACCCGGCGGCGCCCATAACGTCGGGCGATAAGCCGCCGCCTCCGCCACCGGCGGCCAACGGCGGTGATACCGACTCTGCCGTCATCGCGCTCTGCGAAAATAAAAATAAAAAATATTATATTATTAAAAAAAAATCATATAGTTATTTGATATTATAGATCATAATAGCCAATATAGGTACATAATAATACGCCCACTGCAGGAGATTTAGTAACCCATATACTCATAAAATATTATCAATTAAAAAATAAATATAGGTAGGTATATTTATTAATTTATTTTTTTATTCTTGGTACAGTTTAGGGTTTATTAGGTTTCATAATTATTAAATATTGATACTACATATACAAATAAATACATTGGTTATCCTAGACTGAGTTATATACATATCACTGTACCTACTTGAGAAATAAAATGATTTTACGCAATCATCCGCACCAGAATCGGACATTCCCCTCGCCCACTCATATTTAATTAGCAAAGAACCCCAGCTAATATGCGACTCATGTCACACCGCATTAACCATCAAACACATAGTGGAAAGAGTGCACACAATACTCTTCAACGCCGACTTCAACATGCCACCCCCACTAAAAGATACATCTTCATTCATGAAGAACAATGTTTTTTTCCATAAGTGCATATCTTCACATTTACTTAGTGTTCGATATTTATAAGCTAAACCAATATTGCAATAAAAAAAATTGAAAAACAAAATTATTAAATATCTAATAATACGTACAAAATAATATGATTGATACTACACCTATTCTGTTCTAATATAATTCACAATTTTTAAAAAACGTAAAGTTATCACCTCCGGAGCCTTTAAATTAATTTAATTGTAAAAAACTACATATTTTTAATAATTTTTGGAAATGTACCAAATTTTCATGGTTGAAATTAAATATAGTTAATGGGGTATTGCAAACCTAAATACCACATTCTTACCTATATATTATTTTATGACGTAGGTAGACTATAATAATATATATACGTAGTATATTATAGTGCGCAACAAGATGATGCATTCAAATGCGTATATTCAGGAGTTACAGCCACGGAAATATAAAGGGAGAAAGAGAGAAAAAGTTATATATGGTTTGTGGGTAGGGGGAGGTGAGGGAGAAATAGCGATCAGTTTTAAAACAGGGCAATCTATC
>NC_042496.1:18014115-18054490 GCF_005508785.2 Acyrthosiphon pisum | reverse complement strand
AGACGAACCTTCACAGCTTCGCTGTATACATTATATGAATATGTAATACCTATACTAAAAACCACGCGAAAGAGAAAACAAGAACAGTGGAAGTATTCTATAGAATACAGATTATAGCAGACTAACAACTTTAAAAGTTTAGATATGTAGTATCGTATAGTTTTTATTTATATACGCATAAAGTTACATCTGTATAATAATAGTAAGACATTGTCATTTTAATGTTTATGTTAGGTAATTATAGTAAAAATGATATTTACACCGAAATGTTGAGAGAACAATATTGAAGTATAATATTATTTAGTTTATACTTTGTATGTATTATAGTTTGTGGGGAATCTGAATTACGAAATAATCGTGAGTAAATGAGGGTGCGAGGTAAAAGTTGATTACGAGTTATGACAGCTGGTTTCAATCAAGAACCGCGGGGAAAACGAATGAAGGCACAATATTAACATAATATTATTATATATTATATTATTATACATATTATCATTAAATATACGTGACGATCGATTTAGATATTCATCCGAGAAAAAGCGTAGCTGACGATAATAATAATAATAATAATTTAACGCATTGTTGTCGCAAAAACGAGTTTGTTTATACACACAAACACTGCATCCACACACCGGGCGTACACTGTGGCCAGACAAAACCATCGTAATGCATAAGATTGTGTCGGTATAATATTATAATTTGCGCGTTATATAATTTTTATACAGATAATATTATATATACCTATGCATAAGTACAGCCCGTCGTTTTTGCGCAAAATCTACGTGCGCAAAGGAAATTGATACGTTTCGTAACATTAAACGCCGTCGTCACCTCGGTTTAGGTGTGCGCACGCATAGTATTACGACGGGCGGCTACGACGACGACGACGACGTTATTACTCGCGCGGACAGTCCCGTCTGCGGGCGGCGGGCGTCTGTCGTCGTATAATTATTTTAATTGGCCATTCGATACCAGTCATATAGTGTGGTGTGTGTGTATGTGTGCGTGTGTATGTGGACGGTGGCGAGTAGACCGGTTGTGAGGTGTGAACCCGAAAGCGCTTCGTCGGGTTTTCAAGAAAGGTATATTATATATATATATATATATACGTACTTACGTATATTAATATATTATATTATCTATATCTGGTCGTCGTCGTCAACACCAACTCGACCGCAAAAACCAATAGACCGGAATGGCCGGGCGGTAGACAATAATGAAAATATAACAATATATTATTATGCGTACATACACACCTATAGGCTATATATTATTATTATATACGCATAGATACCCGGCTGTATGGGCCGCCACAGTTTTTTTTTTTTTTTATATAATATCATAATAATATATTATTATTATGTATATATGTATATTATTGTCTACTGCGACGCGGAACAAACGCGAAGCGACGTCGGTTCGGTGGAAACCGTAGGCAGGTGTCGATGCCCGTGTTTTTCGAAACCTTTACACGATTATACGCGCATTAATATTATATTATAATTTACTATTATTTATTTAACAATATTGTTGTGGCACGCGAAATATGATCGGTTACCGACGCATATATCAAACACGCACGCCGGCAGATGAATATAATAGTAGGTATACCTATCTACAATATCTATACCTATAATGTTTATAGGGACGTATAATATACCTATCGTAAATCAGAATTTAAATTTCGCGGGTACCGTGTGCGTAATTATTATTGCACGCTGTCATGTCGAGAATCGATTTGGTTGTCCGTTATAATAATATAATATGGGTACCTAACTATTTAATCATTATTAAATGGGTATACCTATATAATACGCGCGCAAATATACCGGCAAAAATGAGTCAAGTATTCGCCGGCGTTCTATTTTTTTTTTATTCTAGCAATATTATTAACAACAACTCGCCGATCGTATTATTATTATTATTGTAATTTATAATATTATTATAAACGGATAAGACTTATACAGTATACATATATAATTTTAAACATATTATCTATGTATTATATTATATTATACTATATAACTATATAGATATACTGCACACGCGGACACCCGGCGTCAGGCTAGCCTATGTCCCGGACACTATATAATATAATACCGTATACAAACGGGTAGGAGGCCAATGGTGGGGTGTATAGTAACGTAATAAAATTCTATATAATTTATACACGCAGTAACAATTCATAAATATTTATGAACCCGTTTTCGTGGGCTATATATGTGCGTATATACAACACACCACCACCGTGTGTATATATACGCGATGCGTTTGATCGTCGTACTGATAACAGCCATTATTACGGTTATATATTATAAATATATATTATACGCGTACATAATATACATATAACATAAAATACCCACACGCGCGTATTTTATATTTTATTTTTATTTTTTGCATTCTACACTGCTGCTTGCACTCTAATACTCTATTATACCTTACTATAGTACCTATATATTATAAATGTGCTAAAATGTGCTTTTGTTAATTAACATTTTCAATAGTAATTATATACATATATTAAGTGTACTTATGATACTTATAAGTTGTAATAATACACATATATACGAATATACGACATCATCGTCGAGGTCGTCATGCGTAACGCGTTTTAATTGCAACGCGGGCGTATGCGAATTTCGCCGGGTTATCAATCAACTACATTGCGGGTAAGGGAAAACTCGTGTTTTTTACTATATATATATGTATAAGAAACACGTGTCATAACTCATAACCTAGGCGTGCAAGAATAGCCATCGCCCTCATCCACCCCTCTCATCCAAATTTCCTTGCTCGAGAGTATAATATATAATATGATATTGTTTTTTCGTGAAATATTTTAAGCTGTATATTATTATATATATGGAGATGGATATATAGTAAGAGAGAAAAAAGTCTCCTGTTTATTTTTTTCCATCTCTTTCCGAGAGAGCTGTTGACACATTGTTTACATACTTAACGTCCCACACGACATGAACGAAATAATATACGAGCTTATTGTTGGAAAATAATAATATTAAAAAGTAGAAAAAAACGTTGACAAGATTATCGTTTATTATATATATATATATACACCCGGCGCTGTGACCGTTTTTTACGATTATTTATTATATTAATATATTATACTTTTTTTCCGCTCTCCCGCAATATACGCGTACGTCTACCACGCTGCCCAACGGCCATCTCCCGCAGGTCACCGCCGCCATACGAAATGATTCATTTGCACCGAAATCGGTATACAATACCGATATAAATATATTTATACAATATATATAAACATATTTTATAATATTCATAATATATCGTGTCCGACCAGTACGGCGGCATATAATAGATAACATTGTATGTATAATGAAATCAAAACTTTTCGAAGTATATAGGTAATGTATATACATTCCACATGTATAGCATAGGTAGTAATGTATTATACCTATAGGTTAATATTCGAATTCAATGTTTGTCGGGTGGAAAACGAAAAATATAATCAAAACGACGTAGAGCTTATTGTATTCTGTTAGCGCGCGAGAAACAATAATTAAAAGTCGCATATATCCTATTGCCGTGAAAACAATGAAATGAAAAAAAAATAGTATACACCTAGCTTTATATATTATAAATATACGTATAATAAATTGTCGGTAGCCGATCGGTAGACCGTGAAGCTTAGACTGCTGATTTTCGTACTTATACTACTTACATATTATACACCCGCAACTGCACGCGTTTAATGTATATATATGCACGCCGCCAAACCTTACGGTAGACATTGTGTGTAAAGTAGGAGTGCAATTAGTTATAGGTAAGTATATATATATATATATTTATTATATACAGTATATACACTATAATATGGTCTGCCTGCAGCTCGAATTGCTAGTCACGAGCGACCTCGTCGCATCAAATAGACTCGAGAAAAACGACTCTTTCAATATTGGCGGCTAAACGATGTCATTGAGGTATAATGTATAATTTATTGTACTATATGATTTATTATAGAACAAAAAAAAAACGGATAATATTATTGAAACGGAAAAAAACGGGAAAATTTACAGCAATATTATAACCACCGCACAGAGTGACCGTATATTTTTTTTTCATTGTATTTCCTATTTAATAATTATATATTATATTATATAAAATGCGTATAATATACGTGAGCGGTTCGCCGTAACGAGGTTCCTATCGTTTTTTGGGTTAATAATTATTATTAATTGCCAAAAAAAAATCCGAAAATTATGCCGAGTAAAATCGGACCGTTATTGCTCCAGTGGATAGACTCACGACGATTCTAAATTGAGATAATTAGTAATTCCCACGCTAAGAATAAAAATGTTTTAATTAAAAACCATAACTTGTCAGTAACTGGCGCGCGCGTGTGATGTATATTATATTGTAGGTACCTACGATACCTATAGGCTATATGTACCGACGCACGTTATGTGCGATAATTAAAAAGCTACGTGGCAGTATATATATACCTATCTATATTCTATATATATTACGCGAAAAACAAACCGTAACAAACTGTTTTACAACAATTTCCCATTAGAACTTCAACCCAGCGTAAAACCGGAAGTTATACGAAAATCGTGTTTGTCGAAACAATATAATATTATATTATATATTATTTACATATAGGTATTATATATTATGTACGTTTATCAATAAATTCAATTTTGCGCGTTCATAATGACGGACAATTATTCAGCAATAATTAATATTTAAGCATATTTAATGTTTCTACTACATCAACCCCAGTCCAATAAAACATTGCATAATATTGTAAAAAGTATAAACCATTCGGGATCATGTAAATCCTGCTGGTTGTTGAGCTATTAGTATAATTTCATTGTAGGTATGTACCTAGTTACAACAACTATACATTATGACATCCATGGAAGCGTGATTTTGTAATGCGTTGGACATAGTTCCGATGAGTTCAAAAGATATGATATATTTCAGCCTTGATGTTTGTTTTCTCGTCAAAACCATATTACCTAAATTATATATTTAACGTTCTGTAAAAATGACGTATGTTTTGTATCCAAATATAATATCATTCATACTTTAATAATACTAATTTTATTCATAACATTATATTGAAATATATTTCGCAAACCACATTTTAAAGAACATTAACTTTTTTTAATTCTCGTAACTATAGCTTTAAAATTAAAATACGAAAAAGGTTATGTGGAATATAGAGTTCTTATAAACCTTTAAATTATTTAATTGGCTATAATTAACTCAAATATATCCTCAAAATATTATAAAGTAAAATCAATAAAATTAATTCTTCTGTACAATTTTATGTATGTAAGTATATATGTAATTATGCGTTACCAAGTAAGACGGAGACATCACAAACGCGGGAACGATCTCGTCTCTTGAACGAATATAGTTGTATATTAAATATAAAAGAAAAAATATAATTTAATCTAACTTCCAATATGTTAATTAATTTGTTTTATAAACATTACTAATTTTAATTAAGGAGTTGAAACGGTTCTTTATAGTAACGTCCGAGTAGATAGTATAGATAAATGTTTAATGATTAATTTATACTTTATTAGGTAATTGATTTAAAATTATTCGCGGTATTGGTGATTTGTTAAAACACGAGTTTTATCAATACTACTTGTAGTGCAGTGTATATACACTGTACCTATACATGTTTTAATGTTTATAATATAGTATCTATACCTAAATGTGTGTAAGTGCGTAATTTAGTTTTTTCTCATGAGGTAAATATTTTATACAAACATAAAACGTCGATTATCACGAATCTTGTATGGACAATTTATTTATGCTTGTCATAATATATTACAACCGATTTAAATGACTGTATAACACACAGTACAAAGTCGTAAACACGACTTTTAGACCTGCATATAACACAGTTTATTTTAATATTATATACGCTCTGTATACACACGTACACACATAATATATAAATACAATGATACATACATATACATATTATAAGTGAATTGGGAACATGAGTTCCAATTAGAAAACCATAGTCCAAACCGATAACAGCCGACGTTTTATTAACATGGCACGGCGCGGCGGCGTTTGCGGTAAACAACAAATGTTTTCATCCGCGTTGGTATGTACATATTATTAACTACTTAGCACTTATATATATATATTACTTAGTATAGTATTAATTATTATACACAGTACGTTGTTTAATTAGACGGTGCAGCCTTTGTGCAATACAAAACGTTGATAAAAAATATAAAAATAAAACAAGCAGCAGTGCACCAGTGAAGAGTTTACAAACATTATATTTTTTAAATTAATAAGGTCATTTTTATGCGGTAGCTGATATTATTATAATGGTATAATAAGTTGTATTATATATTCTTTTATTTTAACAATCGTCGTTATCTGTGTTCGTCTATCGCGGCGGTGGCTGTGCCGTTGGCGCCACACATGGAACCCGCGTCAGTACAAGCACTGCAGTCTACTTACAGTTGTGGCCAGTACCCATAGTTATATCATTGTAATGCGTATTGACGGCGGTAAAAATACGGATTTTGACGAAAGAGACTAACTCCACGACGAGAATTCATATAATATATAAAGACGACGGCAGTAGCGGTGGGGATATAGGATCCGTGGAGGTATATATATATATATATAATACATAAATATACATATTATATACCTACCTTATATACGCGTCACGACGACGAAGACCGTGGCGCCGCGCGCGCACAATATCCGATTTCATCTGCTGCTGCGCGCCCATTGTTGTCGACGATTATAATAATACGTACCTACGAACGTATTATATACATACATAATATATATATATATATATATATGCACGCACAAATAAGGGGGATAGGTATACACTCCGGCGGGTTTTCGCGCGGTAATCTGTCCCAGAGTCCGCCTGCATTGTTTCAATCGTCAGTGCTCGCCGAAGGACCCAGAAAGGTGCAGGTTAGGTTAGGTTAGAACGCTGTCGCCCTTATATTATATAATACAAATTCGAAATCTCGTTAGTGTCCCAGCTCACATTGACCCTACAGTAAGCTCTAAATCCTAAATCCTGCATATGTAAGATATATATACTATGCTTATATTATATATATACCCCAATAGCTTCATATACTTTTACATACTGAATATTATATTCATACTTCAAATGGGTACGAATACTCCGCATTCAAAACAATTTTAGTGATAAATCTTATACCTATAATATTGTTTTGTAAAAAATAAACTTATATGTTATCTTACAAAAACCCATGTATAAAAGTACCTACCCATATGTGTTATTTATATGATGACGGTAACTGAAAATCAATTTCGGGCGAGTGGGATGTGGTCAAATGTTTCTTTAAATTATTCTTAATATAACCTTAAACCTACAATATGGTAATTACCTATATAGACCGTTTGCACAGACTTGCAAATAATAAACGCATTAATCACTATTATTATAGTTTAACACTATAATACATATAGCTAATATAATACAAACATAACATTATACATTCCACGTTGAATTAATCATTCTATTTTTCGATTATTTGTCACGTACTACATAATAATGAAATCACAATTTTAATTTAATTTATGGTGAGTATTTCGAAAACCCTATATTATAATGATCGACCGCATTGATGGCTAAATAACGTGCAGCTTATAGTTTTTGTATGGAGTTAATAAATATTTCGATTGGGGTGGCGGTTGCCTGCAATCTGCACGTATTAATAAACGCTTTCGTCAACCTCCAATGATCATTTAGAAAACATGGTACTACCCCCGGAGTCCCTTATAATATTTTTAACATTGTCGTTATACAAGTTTTATAGATTAGTTATAGGTATACAGTTTTAATCTTCCCTATATTAACCATTGTTTATATTATTATCAGTAGCATTTTATATGTATATTTAAGTTACCCATGCGAATACATTACAATTTCAAAGCTCGCAGGACTTCATACTATGTCCAACGCTATAATAAGCTTTTCATCTCACCCTCACAATAAACTCACGAGGTGCATAAAATACTAAACAGATAGGGGATGCCATTTTATACAATTTTTGGACATCTCAGTGTATCCTTATATGCCTACATTGATACGTTTTGTCATATTATTATAGGATTAGAAAATATCTAAACATAATAATATATAATATATATACATATATTTTTAATATTTATATACATCATAGATAATGTTTGATGAACTGAAATGGTATTAAATAGTCAACAAATATTTTTAAGTTAATACCTATGTAGATTCACAGTGTAATAGATATAATAGTAAGTACATACTGTACAGTACCATGTATATGTAAATACCTACATGTAACTATATATCATCAAACTTTTAAGTTATAACTTGATATTTAATAACTAATAATAATTTAAGTTTAAAATATAAACAAATTTTTATTATAAGAATATCAAATTAAAAAATATAGATATGTATTATATTTAAACATATATGTACCTACTTCTATAGATATACCTAATATAAATTTTGCTTTATTGTTTAAGCAATATAATATAATAATGTAATGTAATTAGTTAAAGTTTTAATGTAGAGTAACCTTAAGGCAACCTTGTGAGATAACATTTTCTGATATCAAATAAGAAATAACAAATTATTTTATTCATATCCGATAATTATAAATATCAAACGGTAGGCACCTACCTATTAGGTACCTACTATAAATATATTGATTGCTAGTAAAATAAACATAATATGTTATCAAATTTGTATTTTTATTAGTCTGTATACATTTTAATATATATTTTAATATTATCATTAGGTACTTATTATAATTATCTACTATTTATTGCTTTATTATTACAAGTCCGTTAAAAGACAATTATGCATTTCCAATTTTAAACATAGCTGACATATTGTTTATATTATTTATATTATATTATAGGTAGTTATGTTGTTAGGTATACTTATTTTAGGTATATTCTCAAGTCCTATACACATAATGGACTTAAATCTGCAGTTTTACGTATTATTGTATCTATACACCATAGTAATAAGCCAATTTAAGATTTGGGATATAAAATACAAATACCTTTGGACTCTTGTAAATATTATGCTTACTTACTTAATCGTTAATATTATTTGTTTCCACAGTTATGACTATAGTTTTTTATTAGCTTTGATAAAATAATAGATACCTATACATAAGATATAGTTTAATATGGTCATGACATTTAAAACAAACCAGTTTAATTAAAACATAGAACTCGACATTATTTGGAATAAAATACATATTGAAAAATAATAGTTATAGAACTTAATTAATTGTTTGTACATATTACAAACTCAAGTTGTAAGTGTAGCTTCCTATACCTATAGGTACTTAACCTGGTTAAGACTGTAAGTATAGAAAAAAGCTTACTAAAAACTATAGATTTTAAAACAAATGAATAAATATAGATGATAGTTTCTCTGATTTAAATTAGTTTTTCCGTAAAAATATTTCTAAATGGTTCAGAAATTTAAGCTTATATAAATTATTAAGCTCGTGAAAATAATTTAATGTTATACTCTTATAATTTATAACATAACATTAAAGCCTAACTAAAATTATTATTATCTAGTTTTACCTACTACTCGAACCTATATAAGAACTTACTTTGTAAAACATAAATGTGTGAATCAAAAATGGAAGAAATATATTATAATATTATAATATAATATTAGTATTTAGTTCATCAAAAATTATATATAAATAGATTGCACGTATTCGAGTTTAGGTATGCACCTACCTTCCTACCTATAACGCGGCATCATAAATGTTAATAATAATTTAAGGAAAAGACTGTAATAAATATTTACCTATATTGAATTTGTATAACATGGACACGTAACACGGTTATTAGATTTAAAAACTAAAATAAATGTAAGTATCTATAATGCCTATTATAATATACGCGTGCAAATAAAATAATCGGTAAGTACCTATTCCAAACTGTTAGCAGACTGTTGTTCACATATCAGGTATTATTATGAGATGCAACGAATTATAATAAAAATACAAAAATTGAAACACTACCTATAATATTATTATATATTATAGCACTATATATAATATTTGTTTATCTTACCTGTTGTCCGGGGGTTGGATACGCGTAACCGAACTGAGAATACGCCGACATAGTAACCATTTGTGTTGAGTTGTATTTGTACCGGTTTGTGCTAATATAACGTATACTTCTATATAGATCGGAAGTACGAGTATATAATAATAATATTATATCAAACTGTTTTCGCACGCGAACTTAAACCGATTGCGCCCCGCGTATGTGGAGTATTTACAAAATATATCTTCTTATCTACGACGGACCGAGTGATCGAAATAAAAAAAAAAAAAAACGACGTGCGAAAACGGATTTGAAAAATAAAACACGGTTCGTTATCTGATCTCCATGGTCGGTGCGAGAGGGTGGAAAAAAATTCCGAAATTAAGTAATGACACGACGACGACAACTGCCCTCTCCGGCGCGGTCGAGGGATGGCGCGCGGGGTTGTATACGCGACAATATTATAATGGTACAGTAATTGTGTGTGTGTCGTGTCACGTTAGAGAGTGTGAGTGTGACGGCGGGCGCACGCTCGATGGGACGCGCACGGTACGGTCTCTGGACGGCGACTGAACGACGGCTGCGGCGGCGGTGGCGACGGCCGACGGACCGCCACTCGGCCACCCCCACTCCGCACTCCGCGTTCGGTAGCGCGACCCGCCCACCGGGCCACGCGTGGACGTGGCCCGCGCCGTCCAATGGCTGAGACGCGACCGCCCGCACCCCCACACTACCCCCGATCGCGATCGCCGCCGCCACAATGTTTGCGGTGTAGTTTTATTATTATGTGTGTGTGTGTGTGTTTTTTATACACTTTTTTCCGATTTTATTTTATTGAAACACGGACGGACGTCGCCAAGTGCACGCGCCGTCCAAGCGGAGCGGTGGCGGCGGCGGCGGCGGCGACGTCGACGATGATCACCGCCAATAAATTGTAAATTTGACAAACGCTTATAAATAGAATATAATAGGTATTAAATTAGGTGTAGGTATCAGATTATATATATTCTGCAGTTTATAAGTATACAACGTAAATAAACAGCCACCGACGAACACAATTTTCTGAAATTTTTATGTCCACACACCAATATTTTATGTATATATAGGTATATTAATTTAATGTAGGTATATCCCTACCTATATTTTACAAAATCCCTAGGTATATAATGGCGTTAATTCCTATAAATAAATAAGTTTATACTTATAAAAACGATTCAGTGTTTATATAAGTAGGTATAGGTATAGGCTCTATATATATATATAATATTGTCTTCCAATATATTAATCTCTCCCACTCACAGGTGCCGTCTACCATCATATTATATATTATAATATTCAAGTAGGTATATAAGTATTTGATCGGTGGAAATTTATATTATTGCGCGTATACGCACGTACCTAACTGCTTTATATTTATATACGTACCTACCTATGTATACTCAACGAGCTGCACGACGGCTACTATATAATAATATATAGGTACATATTATATCTGCCGGCAAACGGTCGGGAAATTCCTTTGATCAGTGTGCTGTAGGTATATGTATATAATATGTATATAATATGTGGTGTAGACACTGTAGATACTGTATGGACTCTTGGGTGGGTGGTGGTGATGGTGATGGTGATGTAGTGGTGGTAACGGTGTCTG
Source organism: Acyrthosiphon pisum (assembly GCF_005508785.2). Lineage (NCBI taxonomy): Eukaryota > Metazoa > Arthropoda > Insecta > Hemiptera > Aphididae > Acyrthosiphon > Acyrthosiphon pisum. The sequence continues at coordinate 18,042,750 of NC_042496.1, read as the reverse complement.
ATGAAGGTTCGCGAGGGGTTGCGAGGAGGAGAATACGCGACGACCTGCGGAGGAAATTATTATATTGTCAGACTCGCGTATTTATATCGCAGCCGACGTCTCCTTGTTGTTTTTAAATGTATAACCCGTATAGGTTATACGTATATAATAAACTCTATATATATATAGTACATTTTATATAATATTATTGCTTATTAGGTTATATTTATATGTCTATATATACACATTATCGTATAGATACATTATAAATTATTGGAACCGGACTCTTCGAATGATGCGCATAAATTAAACTGTTTAAAAGACGAAAAATACATTTCTATTATAAATAAGTCCATCTAAACCTCTAGTTATATATACAGCTATAGCACCTAATTGATATTCAATTAAACTAATTCTACGTGTAAATATATTATACAGCAATACATATTATAAAAGTGGGTTAAATCCTATCATGCGGGATAAAATTATATATGCATATATATAGTACCTAATTTGAATTTTCTATTAGGTAAAATTAATCATCATAGTTTTCTTTAACTGGATAAAAAAAATGTGGATTCGTTATAATAATTTAAAGTATAAATATATAAGGTTTATCTTCAACTGTACAAATATAAATACATATAGGTGTAGGCATCTAATATATTTATATACCCACACGGCTACACGGATATATACATTCAAATAAATACTCAAATGGGCGTCAAAAATGAGGTTCATATATCAAACGACTTTTTTCCGTATATTTTAATGAAAAAACATATTTGTTTAAGTAAGTTTAATTCTTCTATGCCTATAGGCCCTATAGTTTATATATATATACTTTGTGTATATACCGCATAGCTATTATATATATTTAAAACGTTAAACCTAAATTGAATCCCGATAATATATTTAATAAACAAATTGCAATTTATATAACAAATTATAACAATAATTGTGTTTTAATTTAAATACATTTTTATATTATATCATATTATACTAATTGTATAAAATTACTAATTTACTTACAGTATATAAGACATAAGTAAATAATTATAATCATATTATTGTGCATCAATTTTTTTTTAATTACCCACATTTTTATCTTAAATAATGAACATAGAATATCCATTTTACAGACTATTCGTTTTATGTGCAAAGTAACTATATATTTCTGGTTTTATGCACTTTATAGTTTATATATGCATAATATAAAAGGATACATAATTTGAAATTTTGAAGTACTATAGAAAACGTCAGCCCTTAAAATACTAAATATGTATAGTATACTATAGTACCTACTATTAGGGCATCGTATAATATTAAAAACTACCCATTAAATTATTCAATTATGATTTCGCAGAATTAGGTGAAGGTATACATATTATAATAATTATAAATATTGTGTACAATATTTATATTACTTCAATGTACCCGCTAATGCTTATACCTGTATGTATATATACTGAATATACTATCTATTATAGTCTATAAAATCTTTTATCTTATATATTCTATATTATTTGTATAATAACCTATTATAATTCATAGGCATATACATTAAATTAAAAACGTAATCTAATTCTATCTGTTTTTCATAATTTTATATGTGAAAAATCAACATTCCTATTTTTCATTTATATAAAATAGTATATTTAATATCTACAAAAAGTTAAAAAAAATATTTAGCAATAATATTACTTGTAGATAGTAGATACCTAATAAAATAATGAAAATATTTATTATATAAATAATATATAGGTATACCTATTATTATGTATAACTTATATAACTGGATGTTATAGGTACATATCATGCATTCATGCATCTATATGCATAATTACGTACATAATACATCTATATATAGGTAGATACATAGGTATCTTTATATACTAACATATAAGTATCATGGACTAATATAATAAAGATACGGTTATATTAAGGTACTTATATATTATAGTAGGAACGAACAACGATATCAACATAAATAATGATGTTATAATTTGTGAAACTATGATAAAAACTAGAAATATTATATTTATACGTAATAGTATATTTGTATATTTATTGATATAAGTTTTTGACTCAGTATTTTATGTTTTACTATATACCCCATTATTACATTGTTAATTAATTTCAATTATAGTTTGGGCCGTATCTATTTGCATAAATTATATTACAATTTTAAATTCTATGCGTTTTATACGAGTTAAATAAATGTTCAATAAATAGGTACACATATAAGAATTTAAGGGTCCGGTGCAACAACCGGACAACTCCACTTTTATCAATTGTTCAGGAGAAGCAAAACAAAATTATTTATCTCATTCACCTTAATGGGCGGGAAATAATTCTTTTTCAGATATCATTGGAAATTATTGTTAACTTAAGTTATCTATAAATTGATCAACGTCTAAAATGTTGGAGTTAATTTGTATGATGCTATAATATATAGCTATATACGTATATAAATACGTATGTACTTAAAATAAAGTTATATTGATATATGTAGGTATATATTATTATTATTTTGACAATTATTTATTTATACATTTTAATTTATATACATATTAACGGTCATAGCCCAATTATATTCATATATACACATATTTAAACATGATTTTTTTGTAACAATGCCAATTTTAATCAGACACAATTAAGTTCGTTTGCATAATATTTCAGTATAGGTATATAACACTGAATAATATATATTTAGACGAGACACTATCTAAATCTTGAGTTTTTTATTGGCTAAATATTGTCTATATGCAGCCCCCCCTCCCCCCCCCCACCCGAAATGTTAAGAAAATTTAAAAATTATTTTAATGGTTTATGATAGTTGTTCAAAATGTCTAAAATTGTATTTAAAATATTTCAAAATGTAGTATAAGTATTAACATTTTTCAGCTATCTATCTGTGCGAGTAGGTATTTAATGTGTAAAAATGTAAAAATTTATCAGCCCCCCCCCCGCCCGAAAAAAATCATGGCTACGCCACTGACCTACCTATATACCTATACATTACACATTACATATACCTTTGTGTATACTATACTTATATATTATAGGTACGAGGGGTCAAACATTTTTTTCAGATAAAACAGTTTTATAATTTTACTACATATAATTTAAATAACGTTCAAAAAGCGTACTACGCACTGACAAAATTATTTTCATCCAAAATGTTATCTAGGAAAACTGTACGCGGCTATTATAAGACCGACTTTCACGTATGGTTGCGAAGCTTGGACGACGACTAAACAAACAGAAAGAAACCTAAGTATTTTTGAGCACAGAGTATGGAAGAAAATATGTGGACCTGTCATTGATGAAACAACGGGGAATTGGCGGAGGAGATACAACAGAGAGCTGCATAATATGTTGGAACTAACACCAATAACAAGCTTCATTAAGGGCCAAAGAATACAATGGTCAGGTCACATATAGTGAGAAGATGAGAGGACGAAGTAGTTAGAGTAGCTTTGGAATGGAAACTGCATGGTAAAAAGCCTAGAGGTAGACCAAATGATGGGGGCTAAACCTATTTAGCCACTTACATAATATATTATTAAATCCTATACCTATATTAAATATTATCACATTATTTACACGAGGAACGTTAACGTGAACGACCATAGGAGTGTCAATCATTCAGAAATATACAATCCACTAAATTGGAATCAATTTGTCTATAATGGGTATAGGTACCCATATAAATGTAACATTTATCGTGAGTAGCGCAATAATTTATGCACATTACCTATTCATATGGAAGATAGATTATAATTAGGTATATACCTATTATATAGGTTATAGGTACAATTTAATATGAACATCATCGAGGTGGTGATATTTTTGGAATAAATAGGTGGATAGCCGATACGATTGTGAACATTATATTTGCCGTCGTTATATAATAATATACACGTGTATTAAACCCGATTTTATTCTCTTATCGATAAGGGAAAACACCACCGTACGGCGTACACGCTATTGTATATAAAAAGCTTTTATTGTGTTTCGCTTAATTTTTTTTAAACGCATCTGAATTTCGTGTCCCCTAGCTTTTAACAACAAAGGAAAATAACTTTACCATTTTATTGAACAATGCATTAAACCACGGCGGCGCTACGCCATGAAGTGTGTGGAATCGTAAGGGATTTTTGAACCAGTCGCAGAACCATAATAAAGAATATTTAAATATTTTTATCTACCCGTGATACCACTGATACCAGTCCGGCAGTCCATTGCGGTCCATTGCGTTACGAGGTTGCGATGTACGTTTATGAACAACCGTACAAAAAATTCGGAAGAGTATTAAAATATTATAATTGTGGTAATGCAGTCGTATGCATATCAAATTTTCGATTGCAGTATAATATATAATATAGACATGCTTGTAGTGTTTATAATACGTCGCATTATCGCAAAATTATGAACGCATTTGTAATGCCTACAAATTTATTGTACATGATGCCTGAAAAAGACGTGTACCTACCTATAGGAACTCGGTAATCTTAATATACCTACATAATATAATTATCGGGTTATTAATTCATAATTAATGACGATCATCAGTTACATATTATATTACAAAGTATAGGTACCTCTATTTACCTATATAATCTAGGTATACACTATATTTTATAGCCATACAGGTAATCGAAACGATGAATACGCGTTGTATTATGCAACAATGCAACATATTATATTGAAATATAATATATACAAATGTCGAGACGTCATAAATACAAAATACCACATATATAGTAATCTATTTGTCATTATTATAATGCATCTAAATAGTCATATAACGATATGTCGGATAAGTGCATCAGTGTATACATACATATATACATAATATGTAGGTACCTGTTCATTTATTCCATGAAAAATAAATTATAAATTAGCATGTAGAACAATACAATTTAATGTAAACACGTTTAACAGCAATCAGCGCTTATACTTAATAATATATATAGTTTTAGGGAAACACATGAACACTATATTAGGCAACAATAATAATGGTATTATTATTATTATTCTATGTACAATTTAATTGTAGTTTAATTATTTTCGTTTTAATTCTAATGCGTGCCTAATGCGCGTGGTCGCTTTTCGTCAAACTTGTTGTAGAAAAATAAATCACAATAATTCGTGTACTTACAATGATACATATTATTACAATATAATAAATTTACCAGCTGTGTAGGTACATAAGTATATAGGTGGGTGCATTTTTAATTAGACTAAATATTCGTGTGTGTATGTGTGTGTGGGTTATTATATGTATAAATATATTTTTACATAGCGACCTCTGATGTCTACATTGTACACCTATGGTATATAATTGCTAATTACGGGTGTACGCGTCCAAAACAAGATCATACACACAAAGATAACAACGTTTTATTATAATATATATTGTGAGTACATCTTCTATAAATTTTTTGTAGACAAAATGCGAAATGAATAACAGCCATATTTAATTATATATATGCGTACACACTTTAACTATATGTAAAATGTATATTATATAGTTTACGGACAGTTAAACAAACGTTTTCCAACATGTACAGGTATATGAGCATATAGACTGTATACGATATACATTCATAAATGTACCTATATGAAACAATACCGTGGAGACACCGAGACAGCGAGTATATATTTATTATTATGTGCCTAGTTATAGTTTACTACTAACTTTAGTCCGGACTATAATATTATCATCATGTATATTACTAGTTAGTTTTATTAGTCCTTCCTTTATACCGCCACTACAACACGAGTATAACGAGTATATAATTAATTACTTTATATATTTTATATAATATGGTAGGTACCATACTACAGGTATTGTGTACAGTATGTCAGTATGTATATAGGTACTGTAGTACAACTGTTGTATGTGTGTGCCTATTACATTTCGCATCGTAATTCTGGTTGTAAAATGATAGTTATACCAAAAACAAAATGGAAAAATATCCACCGAGAAAATCTTATAATATAATATACCTATTATTAATTATTATTTTTCTAGTACTTAAATAAATGTAAGTGAAAAGTGGCGAATAGGTATACTAATTATGGGTCTCATACGTGAATGGGGAAAAATTAATGAACCAATTGAGTCAGCAATATCAGGAAACGAAAATATACTAATTGACTCGGTGTTTGAAAAAGTAAATTTTAAATATCTACGTATAATACGACAACCACTTGATATCTTTCTTATAATTTGTATGTCTTTCTTCGGATAAAAATAAAGATTGTATATTATGTAAAAATGAGAAATAGATACTAATATAAATAATAAAAGAAATTAGATCAAAACCAAATAAACATAAATTTGAAAAAAATTCAGCTGTTGCATTAAAAAAACTTCAACTTGCAAGATAAGAACATCTAATTACAAAGATTAACGCATACTGAATTTTACCAATATTAGACATTCAATTTAATTATTTAATTGAAAGTAAATTTTGCTACTGAATTATACGTCATATATAACTTATCAATTACACACACCGATCAAATTTTCAAAATTAACATAAAAAACAAACTTTCTTTACCATACATGACATGTAGAGTTTTTTTTATTATATAATAGACAGTCCTAATTAGTGTAAAAATGTGAAAAATATGATTTTTTTTAAAGTTTGACGAAACTTAGTTAATATTAAAACGTGGACTCAATTAATATTTTATTTTAAAGTTCATGAGACTCAATTAGTAATTAGTACCTATATATGTCATATGTGCATACCTAAAACAACTTGGGACTCAATTCGTTCAAAATACATTATGATATTTCATTGGAAATCAGTTCATATGCAGCCGTGAAAATGTATAGGTAGGTACTTAACCAAACTTCCCAAACTTTTCTGTTTTAGTCATGTACTCATATAGTTATATCAATTATAATAATATTAGGATTACAAATTAAAACCGGTATTAGGTAGTCAATAGACTTATTTAACTGCAATCTAAACTTTTAATTTAAAAAAAAGGAAATTAAATTGAAATTTTGTTTTCTAGAAATCTGCAAATTGGATCGGAGGAGTTGTAAAAGTTCCATAATATATTATTGCCTATAACTATAGTTAGGACACGTCGAATATAATCATGTCAAGTAGTTATTCCCCGTCAAAGTCGCGGACATCAAGAATTACAATCTTCCTTGTTAAATTCAACTCATAGAATATAATATACAAATAGGTATATAGCTATTATATGTACCAATCTGTAAACACATTATTACAGGTTTAGGCATCGAGATATCTTTTATTGTCTAGAGTGTGATGTTTTAATAAATTTTAGGCACTTATTAATTCAACAAACAGTTGTTAAAATCAATACAGTAATTACAGTTATTTATAAAGGAGAAATCACTTTATGATTAAAATTTTATGAGGCGAATTTGATTAATTTTCCTAAAGGTTTTTTGTTTTGGGTCCTAAGAATTTTCACGTTATCGCGTTCCTATATGTTTTTTTTTAATATCAGAAAAGATTACTAGGCCTCACTCAGTTTAAAACTATGCATTCAATATGTTTTGATCTTGACAATATATAATTAGTTCACGAGATTAATTAAACGTTAGTGGTATTGGTATACCGAATATAATCCACTTTTATTTATAAAGTATGCGATATGCGTACACTAGGATTTCACACGGAAGTTGCTACATTTATTGCCACACACACATAACTTATTATTATAATATAACAAAAACGGATAGGTACCTCCCCTTAGATTTGATCGGAGGAAATGTTTCAGTTTTATCGTCCTGTAAAAGATTCCTAACGAAATTTAAATAGGTAATTATATTATTACTTTATAATAAATTAAGGTTATATAGGTTATATAGGTATACGGTTACCTAAGGTATGATGTATTCATCGTTTAGTAATTGTATAATATGAATGTATACCTATTATGTACATTATTCATATAGTATCACTCGTTAAAAATTCAATGTGAATTCATTGTTTGAAAAAATATCACTGGCTGATTTTATTATAATATTATAATCTATATTATACACAAACATGTATAAGTACCAGCTATTTTTTTAATTTTTTTTTTAATCCACCCGCGGCTAATGGGTGGTTTTTAACTATGGGGGAGGGGTACTGTAGGTTTTTGTAAACATGTGTGTTTTAGTTTGGCAGGATTTTCAAGTGGGCACCCGTAGGTACCTATGCCATGCCAGGTGGGGGATGGCGGCGTACCAGCTATTATTACAATATAGGCACAGAAGTATAGTATAGGTATAGTATAAGGTAAGGTATTTTTTACAAAATATTTTTAACATAGGTATATATTATTTTTCTAATTTTTATACTTTGCAAAATTGTATTGAATAAGAGGTACATATCGGTTATCACGATTACCTTTACCATTTTTTTGGTAAACTCAATTATGTTATTGTGATGACCACAGATGCATTATATTATTTTAAGATAATTTTGTAATCTACAGGACAAAATAATATTGATAAGACTACCTAAATTTTGTACTAACTTGAACCTTATACTCACACCACGGTCATAGACTTTTGTGAGAAGACCTGCAACCTTTTAATATGTCATTTAATCTCAAATGTATCAAATATTTTTTTTTTTGGTAAATAAATATTGAATAATTATTATTATTGGCATGATATATATTATTATTTGTGGATTGTCGCGTGCACGTTAACTTTAGTGGTACACATAGTCTATAGGTAAGTCTATTGGTTATACGGTGGCTACATATTAACACTCATATTATATGCGATGTGTACCTATAATTTAAGATTGAAGAGTTCTCTCGAGTATAGTTACTAATGTTGCAGTTAGATTTGTTTAAGTTATAGGTACCTACTATTATATTTATGCACGTAATACAATAAATATAACGTTTATTGGGTGTAAATTAATGATGGATATTCATTCACTCATGTAGGTATACGTAAACAAATATAGGCCACATGTACAATATATATATACATAATATACATTGTAGGTATGGAATATTATATTACTATATAAAATAATGTGTTTAAGTATCTGTCTGTATATTATGAAAATTGAACAGAACGATAATAAACTGTTTGTGCGGTGCGGAGAACCGTGGTTACCAAGTTGATGATGCGGATCTAACTGATAAAATATGATATATAGGTATTAACATGTATATAGTAATTATATATACCTACATATTTTATATATATATATAATATATCACCCAAAAAGGGGGAGGAGACGCTTTATTTCCATTTGTTATCCAGAACTAAACGCCCGAGTGTTATAAATATATACACACACCTATAATATATATTATTTTGTACATTTTTATTTTTACAATACCATTCATATCAATGCGCATAAAAAAACAATTTAAACCCGAATTACACGTTTTTTTTTTCTGTTGGTATATTACTATTATGGCTGTACTGTACACACACACACACAAACACACATAATATGTATATGAATTAAATGGCAATAATATGACACTCCGACACTCGACATAATCTTCAAACCGATTAACTGGGTGAAAAAAAAAAACAATATCATCGTAACAAATTATAGAGTACACGCATATAAATAAATGGTTTTGTATTTTTTGTATTTGATACTATCAAAATGTTAACGAACTATATGTACGGTTAAAAACGTTGATGAGTGGATAAGTGGCGATAACTCATTATTATACATACAAATACTATTTTCACGAAAATATAATGTTATATAAGTAGTTTATTTATTACTCGTATTGAATATTAATTATTATTAAGTATATTTTTATCGAAATTATAGCAACAATATCTATATGTGATATTATATTGGTTTATATATCTATATAATTAAGTTGTACCCGCACTTATTATATGTAATGGATTATTAAAAATGTATTATATTTAATTTCGCTTAAACGTACCTACCAATATAGATTAAATATAGTGGAAACGATCAAATTGGATGTCTTGAGTGGTGACAAACAATAATGTTTTTTTTATAAAATATTATATGGTTAGACCACTTTAACAATGGTGTTTTCGTACAGTAATAAGTGTCCATCCGACATACCTATATGTTACCTGTCCATCTAACATGATGATTTTTGGGTCTTCGTGACGGCCGAAAGATCTCGGATGTACCTATTATTATGTCCGTGTGTGGCAATAACACTCTTATATATTATATACCTATTGCGCGTATGTATATAAAATATTGTGTGACATATATAGGTACCTACAGAGTGTAGGTATTCGCGTCACGCGTGCGCAGATGTTTACCTATGACATCCGATGTTGTATATATATAAATATATTGACTACCTATACCTATATGTAACCATATATAGGTACAGTATATATTGAGAGGTATATGATCGAAAAGTCTTCTTCGCACACTATAATAATATATAATGTATATTATATACATAGGTACAACCCGAACCCGAGCTGTCGAAACGGAGAAGAACGACAGCGACAAAAAACGTAAATACACCGCGACAGAGTCTGGCGCGCAGGTGAGTTGTGTGACAAATTTTCGGGGACAGACGGGCGGAAACCGATACCGGTTTTCATCTGGACACACACATATACGCGCACGCATAAAAAAACCAAACACACACACACACACACACACATGATATATTATAACATGTACACATGACAATAACGCGAGTGATTGTGTGTGTGTGTGTGCGTGCGCGCGTTATAATCCCGCGGCGGCACCGGTGACATACAATATATATACTTGTGCGCATATGTATGTTTAAATACGTATATTATAGACACACAGACACTCGCACACACACACACAACAAGAGCTTGGAAACCGATATCTCTTATTCGGGGAGACGGCGAGCTGGTGCTGCACCGCGCGAGCGCAATACGGTCGATGCACGTGTGTGTGTGTGTGTGTCGTATTATATACGTTATAAATCCGCAGTTCGGCCGCACCTATATATGATATGTCGGTGCGACGCCGTGGTCGTGTACCCCGCACGTACCTATAGGTACGACCGCGCGTGTTTGTGTGCGTATAATATAATAATATACTCCTTCGATTTCCATTCAAAACCCGGTCAGGCTTCTCTGATACATATATATAGGTATGATAAAATGAATAAAAAAAAAAAAGGTAAGATTATTAACCGGTCGGGTCCTCGGCGGCGCTGGCGCACACCGATCCGAGTGGGTAGTATTTCGTACCTAGGCTATAAGTATGTGATATTATTATGTACGACGGTCGACGGTGTATATTAAAATATTATTTTTTTTTCCCCGTCGTCCGGCACCGAGCCCCTCGCGCGCCGCCGCCGAAGTATAGTATGTACTTTCCGCACACTCACAAACATCATCGCACTGCAGGTACACACACAATATGCCGGCGGTTGGGCGCGCTGGCGTGTGTGCGGGTATGCGTGTACGTATAAAATGGCGAAGTCGCTTTTGGCCACGTCCACACGGCCAATAAAACCGAAGACTTGCCGGTACTGATTGACTGCTGTGCAGCGGAGCTGCAGCCGCGCGCGACCTTGTCGGAAATTACATAACACGAATACGGCGTGCTCGCTGCACACATTATGTTGTATTATTATTATTATTATTACGCTATATACGTATATACCTAATACTGTACGGGCGCACTAACGCGCGTGTGTGTGTTTTTTTAATTGCGGGAAAAAGCGGTGGAGGCGGCGGCGGAGGCTGCAATTAAAAGAAGCGGTTTGTCGGCGTATTTTATAATAATATATAATATAAAAATAGGTAGTCTACGCACGCACGCAATAATAATGCTATACAGATACGGGCGATATACAGACCAATTAACCACAAAGAATAATATAATATAAAATCTTACCGGCCGGGTGTGCATTATATTGAATATGTGTATGTACCTATTACTATTAATATATAATATATATATATATATATCGTCGTATTTTTCTAATTAGTTACGGTATTGTTTTCGTTTTTGTTTCTTTTAAACGTGTTCTATTATCATAAATTACACGTGTTCTTTTTATTATATCGTTTTCACTACCGTGTGCACAACTGCAGCAGTTGGACATATAGTGGCCGTCGTGCGAGACCGTATGTAGCCTATTATAGGTAGTACATATAATATTATACCTATATCTATACATTAGTACAATATGTGTATGCGCACTTATATATAATGGTTAATATATTAATATTGTGTATCGACGGCGAGCGATTTCCGGGCGCCGCCGACTGAATAACTCGCATATTATTATTATTGTATGGATAATATTTTACCGCCGGACAATCGTCGATTATAAATCCGCGACGGCCTCATATACGTGGGTTTTATCATACCCATATGAATGCTGCATATTATTATGTGTGTGTATGATTTGTGCGACCGCTGCAATGCGCACACCGCACGTGATAACGCGCTGCAGTGCGCACTGCTGTCATAATTCATATAAAATACGATATCAATATATTATAATATATATTATGCATGTGTGTACTGCAGTTCAGGATCTATAGAATACCTATGGTATAGCCGTCGGGACCTCCTATCGTCAACCGCATTATTATTATTATTGTAATATATTGGTATGCGACGCGGTATAACAGTACTCGTTGTTCGATCGTGATTTGTACGGTATCCGTTTCACAATTATTATTATTATTGTATTGCATATTATAAACCATTCCACGACGGACGACTTCACCATATTATATTATACATATACTCGAAGGTACGAGCTGTGGTATTAAAGTATGATATGTCATATTATGAACATATATTATTATGAAGCAGCGCAAAGTACGCCTATACGAAAAATATCACAGTACCTATATCATAGGAACCTATAAATTATATTTTGAACGAGCCACATAATAATATTATCTATGAACTGGAGCCGTACTGAAAATAACTTTGAAATTATTAGAACCGTAACCTCGATCGCGGAACCATTATTTAAATATTTTATAGGCTCGGGACCATTGCAGAGAGAATCATAGTTATTTTACATAGCTTTTATCACTTTGATTTGTTTTTGTTTTTAATTTGGTCGACTCGTGTGACTACCTTTAGAAATTATAATATAATATTATATTAGAAATGGTTGAAATTAGTATTAATTAAAACAATTTTTTTTTTAATTTTAAAGAACAGGAAATTAAATTTTTTAGAAATATCATACTAGAGCAGAAAACATCATTAAGGTTCCACACTCCAGTTCCTATATAGTCGAAATAAATACACCGTATAAATGTATAATAATGTCGGATTATTATTCTCTGCCAAATTTTCCAATTTCATATACTAGAAATGTTCACGGCATTCATGCGGAGACTCTTACACGTTAAATTAATTTTTACACATATTTTAGCGCACCGTTCGATTTTAGTTTTGAACATAATAGACACAATATGATATACAATCGTCCGTTGATGAGAATATTAGATGGATTACTGTTTATTAAACAGTTACAAGTCTACAGCTTCAGACATCAATGGTACCTACGCCTCTATTAACGCGTTTGTTTATTTAGTCTACGAAAGTTCGAAACGTAAATATAAGAATGTGCTCATACACACTGCCTATACGACATAGCAAATATGCACCGAACATACACGCACACGCTATTCATTATTTCGATTTGATCAGAGGTAATGTTTATTTTACCTCCATATACACGGTTATACGAGATGTATAATATATGCACAGTGAAACCTGTACATAACGCGGACCGTGACGGACCATCAAAAGCGTCCGTTATAAACAGGCACATTGGAATACCTATATCTTCATGTCGAACATTATCATATTGTCCGCTCGAGAGAGGTGTCTGCTATATTTATACATGTGTCCGTTAACACTGCACGTTTTGAAGTATTTAAACTATTACATATTGCATCTTAACATCTCAATTCTTAGTGATACACATTGGCTATTACTATATTGACTACTTACTGATATGAGTATACCTATGTTACGATACAGGGGGAGAGGGGGTGCCCCATATACAAGGATTGATGAGAAAAGGCATTATATAAAATAATATTTTTCAAAAGAAGATAAATTTAATATTAATATTAACATTATTTTCAAAAATGTGTTATTTTGTTTCATAATATTATACTATACATTTTAATACCTACATGGCTACATATTATAGCGGCAATATAATATATATGAATTTGATACAGTACATCTATACCCTAAGCTGGGTCCACACGATAATAGGAAAATGCGGTAGTTGTAACTCGTAATTTTGATAGCTGATATCATAATAGTTTAAAGACGATGTCACCTTGAGAATAATATCCTGTCACAATGTCGCATGATATGCATTCTTATTTTTTATTTAAGCTTACTCTTTTTACCTAACATACAATAATTGCCTACCTTTATGGTACACTAACTTAACCTATATACTCAACAATTCAAAATTAAATTATATTACTGCGTTTATACGCGTAACTAGAACTTAGAAGTTATAAATGGAGCTTACTGAGTCTCGCCTAAAATTATTTATTCATAATATAATATTATACTAAATATATAAGTAATCATTAATGACCTTTTTTGCCACTATCCATTTGGTGTATTACACATTAATAATAAATTACTATAATTTTATATTAATTAATGCATACCACATATACCTATACCTATTATGACATTATATTTTCTCGGTTAAGTTAGGTATAGGTCACGGTTAACTGTATAGGTGTATATATAAGAAAACTGAAAACCACAAATGATGAACGTAAGCAGCCTGCAGACATATATACATAAGTACATGGGTATAAATAGTATTCCACTGTAAATATATTCCCTCGTGGCTGGACGGCTAACAGTATATGATGTACAACGCACAACTGCACTTATATAATATTGCAGTTAGGTTCATAAAGTATCGCCCGTTGGAAATATGATGTGGTTTATTATTGTAATATTGTACCTATATTCTTTAAAAAAACATTTCCTGCTGCAGTGTATGTATACTTAAGGATATTATGTACATAAAAAAACAGTTACTGAGCAACGCGTTTTATTGCGGGACAACAAACTTATATAACAATTGCATTAAGTCGCGAAAAATTTGCATGCAGCTCGTCGCTGTTACTTTTCCATCGTGTAATAGTTAAATATAATATATACGTAAACTCATTTTATCTGTAGACCTACGAAATCACCATGTATTATTGTACAGTTTGCATACAAATGGATAGGACTGCGGTTGCGAAAAAATCACTTTATATTTTACTTATATACTGCAGGGGAAAAAAACCCGAAAACTGTATACGATATCATTTTAACAATGGTCGTATAGACGCTGTCTGAATTGAGGGTCTGCAGAGGGATCGTAAAAAAAGAGAAACGGACAATGAGAGAGAATGAGATTGAGAACTGTGAACCTATATACTAAATTAGTATATTATATTATCAGTAAATATTGATTTAAAACGTGTAGTTAAATTGATTTTAAAGTAGGTATATTGTTTGGACATTGGAAGTAATACCTATTATATAGATACTTGGAAATTGTTGATAGGTCTTGTGTATTATATACCTATTACTTATTAGTGCTACGTATGAAACGTATGATTGATGTATTATACATTAATTCGATTGTATATACCTTTGCATGTGCCAATATTACTTTCTGCTTAAATAGTTCAATATTTAATATTCGTAATAATAATAGGCCAACGAAGCAAATGCGCTGAGGCAGCACTTTATAAAATAATATTTAAGGACGTAAGCACCACGGTAGAGCTAGGGACAGTGCGGGTCCTCGAGCGAGGCCCGTATGTTTGTAACTTGTAAGCGATCCATCGAGACTCGTATTTTTGTGTTTTTGTTTTATGTTTAATTGAGTTATTTAATAGTGTGCATATTGTCATCGATTATTTTGTGTACCATCGAGAGATACAAGGTATACGACAGTGGCGCCCGACGGGGTTCTTATTCACGGCCGGAGACAATGTTTTGTGCGTATGGCTTGGTACCTCAACCTTGGCGTTTTTTAATTTTTTTTTAAAGTTTTTATGTACGTCTAATTTAATAGGTCTCTGGTATATGTGAATATAATAATACTTTCACAACTGCGAAATTAGAAAGGCCGGGTTGGATACGTGGCCAAAGTCAAAATTTTCTAAAAGAAACGTATAAGACAGGTAGGTATGTTATTTTCGGAACACATACAGAAGGACCGTAGTGAAAAAAACAAAAACATAAAAACGAATTTTTCGAATAATTTATACGGCGCTGAACACTACCCGTGACTCGTAGCAATTAAAACGATACGATATCGCCCGTTTGTCCGTCGCCACTGCCGCCGGTGGCGTGCGCGTATACAATACAATATAATAATACATAATAATAATATAATATAATATAATAATAAACGCGCATATGCTTATAGCGTAGGTACGTACAATGCTGCAGGTAATACACTGTAATAGGTGTACTGTTCCAGCTACTATATAATATAATATCATAGGTATATATACCTACTTATATACTATTACTGACCCAACACGCTACGCCACTGTCCACCGTGCGCGGAGCCGCATCAGTGTGAAACGCCATTATAATGTGACCTCTTAATGGTGTTTGAACAATGCGTTTATGTTATTCGTTTCACCCGAAAAGGTGCTATTAGCCTGCGCGTCGTATAGGCATATATGTATATACATGGGTGTATAGTATATACCTATATACAACGCGGTTAACACATTTTCCGCTGCCTCCCGGTGGAATGGTTTTATTTTTTCCGACGGTCTCGAGTAGCCAAAAAAAAAAAAACAAAAAATAATGTATAGGTACACATATATATCTCTAGGTGAATGTAATAATATATATTATGTGACACATAGTGACTGTATATGTGTCCGACACCGGAAAACAGTGTCGCGCAAAAGTGTCGGAACGGTATGATACAGTAAATCGTACACTACATAGACTATACACATTACACCACACACACACACACACACACACACACACACACATTATGCGAATTAATATAATGCATAGTGAAAACAGTTTTAAAAAAAAAATACACGAGCGGCGGATGTCACTGGTTTTTTCGGCGTCGTTTCGGACACAGGTGCAGCGGCGTGCCACAGGGTTTCTGCCGCGGCGGCAGTGGTGTGCGGCGATCGTGTCGGTATATAACATCATTAATGCATTATTAATATCATATCGCATAATATACGCTCGCGGACATTAGAATATAATTATTATACAATATTATAATATAATATATTATACATTTTGGATAGGGTTTTATTGTATTATGATTGTGCACGCGCGCTGCAGCTAACGATTTAATAATATGCGGTCGGTCGGTCGGTCAACCGTTTGTCGTGTCCGCGGACAATATTATTATATTACGATGGCCGCCGCTGTTTGAGCGAATTTTTTTTCAAATCGTAATAACGCTGCACGACGGAGAATATGCGACATCGTTGAACCTGCCGCAGCGAATTTTCTATAATATAGGAACTGAAGTAGTTACTCAGTCGCAATATATTCGCAAGTGGTCACAGCTACATATAATATTACATATTTTTGTTTTGTATCGTTTCGTTGTGGAAGCACAACATCAAATAATATAAAAAGTTGCGATTTCATGTAAGAAACAGACAATGAAATATTTAGCGACATATATTTTCAACGCGTTACACTTCATTAATCGATGGGTATTATTCTTAACCACTTGCGTAACATTAGCAATGATTTAGAGTAGGGGCAAATACGGAAAACACTCTGTATGAATCTATATATTTTGGGGCGCTAAGTTAAAATATCTAAACATATTTTTTCGTTATTAATTGATTTAAAAAATAAATTTTTTTATCTGTCTTAGAAATATGATCTGACATATATTTCATTATAACAGAGTAGCCGTTGGATAAAAATTCAATTCTATACACTTCAAAAAAAACATTAGATCATGCCGTAAGATATTATGCATATACGTTCTGAATGGATATGTTGGATTTCTTGCAGTTTTATAGTTTTTACCTACTGATTCTTTTCAGATGGATACTAGAGTAATATTTTGTTGGAAAATGCTCATGGTCCATGGATATAAAAATTGAAAACGTATTAAGGTAATATACACCAAAATATATACATTCGACATTTCAATTTTCTATAACCTAGAAAATAGTGAAACAAGATTAATTTTATGACACAAATTCCTTACATATTGTAATACTTATGGAATTCGCTGTGATAAAATCTTAGATTACTCTCTAGAATTTATATCAAATGATGGTGTTGAGAATAGGGGCACCAAATATGATTGCCCCAGGACGCCAATCATGATAATATTAAAATGGTAGGTATGACACTAAATTTCATATTATACTGTTTTGATAATTCGTCAAATTATTTAAAACATAATATGCAAATCGTAAATTATTCAGAGAAATATTATATTTTTATAGTGGAAACTACAGAAATGTATATAAGGGTAATAATTATATCGTCCAAAAAAAGTTAAAAATATTTAGCACCGTCGTCTGAAGAGGTATCAAAAAGACCCATCAAAAAAAAAATGAATCGTTTTTATAAAACAACCAAAAAAAAAAAATATATATATGATCAACCACATAAAATAAGCACTTAATAAAAGATTATTTTTATAGCATAAAAACTAATATTGATGGTTATTTTATAAGAAGTGGCTTTTTTTTCATAAAAGTATCACAGATGCATCAGAATGGCCATAAAGAATCAAAACTGTCAGTAAGCCTACTGAAAATTGATATTAATGATACCTATATCGTACACCGTATATTATATTATATTATAATATTATTATACTGTACACCTATGACATATTGTTGTTTATTAAAGTGTATAGTTGTTGGGTATCTGACTATAGGTACTGAAGCCGTGAGAATGTATAGAGGAATGACGTTTACAAAAACGTCTAAAATGAAAATGAATAATAACAATATAATACGAACTATATACGAGATGGGTCCTTCCGCATTGTCCAAGTGACTTGTGTGACGGACATTTTTGCACTGGTTACTTCGAAGAATTTTCAAAATACCTACGTGACACGGATATTGTACACGGACAATAGTCGATAAATATTGACGTTTCAAATGCAATGTCGTAGGTACACATATTTTGCAAGTTTTCGACGGTTATGTAGGTCGGCTTTTTGGTGTACCTCACACGTCCTATACACAAATACTGCACAATCAACGCCGGCAAAATGTGCATTTCTTTGTTGTACGCATTCTTCCTCTGTCACTGGTTGCATCTAAAACCTATATTATACTGGTATCACTGGTACATTCGAATGACGTTTTACGAGATCGCCAACAGAGCGAAAAAAGAAACGAATACAAATCGTCAAGACGAGACGCCCGGTGGTATCTGCACAACAATATTATTATTGGTCGATCACGATTCTATTAGGCACGCGTAACAAATGACTGAAATAATAATAATAATAATAATAATATAATACGCAGTGAAAGTATAACGACTTTGGCGACGACGCTACAAGAATATAATAATGCTCTGTCCGCTACTCCGCTTCGGTGTTTTTTTATACATAATAATATATTATACGGATATTAAGTATACAAGGTGTAGTAACAAAAAGACTTGATGAAAAAAAAAATGAAACTACTTAAACGTATGACAAAAATTGTCGAAATTGTATGATTTATAAATAATTTAAGAAATATACTCATGACAGCAAATTCCCGAAAAAATATTTTCAAAAAAGCTATTACGTTCCAAATTCATTTAATTAAAAAAATATTGATATTTTAAAAAATTCTAAAAAATAAACTACTTGACTTAGATAAATGGTTTTACTATCAAAATTTTTCTTATAATCAGATTCACAAATTGGATATTTTGAATATAATACCTAAAAAAAATGTATAAATCAAGTATATATTAATGTTATTAATTTATCTGTGTTTTTTGAGTTTTTGTTTTTTTTTCTCGAGCGGTGTGCGAATGTAGATCGACCTTTTAATATTATTATTTATTAGTTATATGCATCTAATTTATGTGACTCCCGTATTATGCGCGGATGTTTGCAGTGTTTATTATAACAATATAATATTATTATGATGGTCACTATTATTGTGATATAACATATTATTTTAATGTGGTGAATTCGTGAAATACCCGCCATTTTAACCGAGACCGATACATCACGTCGGATTTCAATAATACATTTATGTGGTTCACTAAAAGTGAATTTACTCCGGAAACTTTCCTTTCGCCAAAATATTTGTTCGACACTATCGGCACATTATATATATGTTATGTTAATATGCAAATGTCCGGTCCGCGCGCATATGATAGATCGGCCGAGAAAATGTAAAAGAGAACGTAATTGTTATTGTCATTATAAAAACATACAATACACATAATAGTATTATGTTTATAATAATGCGTTACGTAATGCAACACAATAATACACACTCTGCAGTACTGCACCGTACTTACACATTGTATTCAGTATGCACATCCACATAACAATATCCATTTAATTCTTTCAAAAATTTACTTATAGGAAAACGTTATCGTTATCCAACTGTTTGTAATAAACATTATAGTACCCATCTAATATAATATGAATCTTATAATAATTTGTTCGACCGAAAAATCCATCCTACTTATTATTAAGTAGGTACATTTTAGTTAAAAAATTGACACAGGGTACGATAAAATTTGTATTTGTCTTACCCATATATATATTATATATATATAATATGGAATTTAAGTACGGGTATAAACAGAAATTTCAACGTTGAAAATATATTTTATACGATGTGAAGTATAATATATATTACAAAACTTTAGCTCCGTGGTATATTTTTAATTTAAAATACAAATCGTATTATTCAAAATATATTTAAACATTAAACGCAGGTAAATTCAACCTTATTATATTATTTTATACAACATACGTTAAGGGGATTATTATTTCACATTGCACATGAGCCACAGAGGGGTATTAGTATAAAATATACAGTAGCTATCCAAGCGGATATTTGAAGAAAAATCAACTTAGACTGAAGATAATAATATTATATATTATGCACCTACTCATATTAAATCCTATTTTAGTGTAAAAAATGAATAAATTAAAATATTTGAGTTAAAATTAAAATGAATTTATTTATTTATTGTTTAGGTTAATATTTATACTTACAGTAAATAATAGGTTTGGAACTATAGACGAAAATTTCAGAGTTTTTCTTAGGGAAGGTTGACGCAACATAAACTTCTATATTATACTGACAATAAGTGCCGTATTTAAAAATTATTCATTTTCGAGGGAGAAGATACGCCTAAACCGATTAACTGGTGAAGTTATTACATTTAACCGAAATACACCGATCATTGTATACTTGTACCCAATCCGCCGCAGGCGTATATTATGCCCACTTCAGCCAGATTTATTCACTGCAGAGCAAGGTACACTGACAACGACATGCCCGTGAACTAAGGTATACTAACGAAAATACACCGAGTGCCGCGTATATTACAATTATTTTTAAATCGGGTCAAGTCAGGTAATACATTTAAATTGTATTACATATTATTATTTATTATTAACAATTATAAAAAATTTATTGGATTAAATTGTTATTCAGTTCATATACAAAGTTTATATTTTTTAGTATTAATGTGATAAAAATCAGATAATTGTAATGGGACCCATTATAGTTCCGGTTATATAGTGGCAATTCCCGCCACTCGCCAGTACAAGTATACAAATCCCGATTGAAACCTAATGTTTTTTTTAACGGTATATAAGTGTTTTGTTTTGAATTTTAAGTTGAATACTTGAATAGCTATTAAATATTTGAGTATTGAAATTGCACACCATTATATTTTAGCCTTTTGATGTGTAAATTATATCGCAGTGTCTTTATGATTCCTTTAAAGTTCTGTGGAACTTCATGATATTCCTTACCGGGATGAAATTGTCCATACTTAGACAGCTGTTATGAATTTTTCAACTGAAATGCTAGTGTATACGGACGTTAGTCAATATATAAATATTATATAATATATACAGGGCCAGATTTAGGGTTGTGGGGGTCCCAGGGCTCATATAAGGTTGACAAACTTACTGCGAAAGTTACTTATTTTGTGGGGACCTCTTATTAATTGAATCGTGTGGGGGGGGGCCCTAAATCCGGCACTATATATATATAATATATTAATTATTATTGATACAATGTAGTGTTGGACGAGTATTGTTTTTTTAATTTCGAGTCGAGTCGAGTTGAGTTTCAATTAATTCGAGTCGAGTCGAGTTCAAAATTCGAGTACTCGACAAATTTCAAATATTAAAAAAAATTCGAGTACTCTACAAATGCCGAGTATTGAAAAAATGCGAGTACTCGACAAAATGGTCGAATATTTTAAATTGTACTAAAAATAGATTTTCCAAATATATTATATTTTCTTTCATACAGTTATATAATTAATTAAAACTATTGTTATCAATCTAAACTATCATGTAACACATTCTTGGTATTCATATCGGATATATGGGTTCTTTTAGTTATTTATAGTTTTAACATTTATTTTTCAATAAAATACTATTTATAGTATTTTTAATAATAAAAATAATAACACGAGTACTCGACTCAAAGCGAGTACTCGACTCAAAGCGAGTACTCGTATTTACAAGTCCAAAAAAAAATTTAGTCGAGTCAAGTACTCGAACTCGACTCGAAAATTTTTCCAAAGTCGAGTACTCGACCAACACTAGTACAATGGTATATTATTTTTTATCGTATACCTATAAGAATTTCCATAAATTGTACAGATATATATTTTATACAACTAATACAGAATCTACATTGCATAAGTCAAAAGTTATATATTAAACTAGGTATGAAGATATTTCATCGTGAATAAGTAAATAACTACAATTCTTGTACCTATTATTACGATTTGTACGTGCAGAAGACAAGTGCAGTGACGATTGTATAAAATGTAGAAAATCTGGATTTTGGGAATCGCGTCAACATAGATCAACTAGAACGAGCATATGACTGGTCTCGATACGGGGATATATAATATATATAATACCTAGTAAATTATTTAACCAACACAAAAAACCTCAAAATTCAAAATTGTTTAATGTTTTTGATGTGGATGATACTCTTAGTTAAATAATTTCGAGCATAAATATATCAGTGGAATGGAGATGATTGATGATGGCATGTGTTACACTCACACTGCACAAACTCGTACACTACTACACATATAATATATACGGTGTATACATATAAGCACACCCATGTCATCTATAGATATTTCGTATAACTAAAAATAGCGATCGCGACAGTGACGAGGATGAGTGGGCGAGTATATACGACTGACGGAGTCGTGTGGGGGGCTGGAGAGGGATGACGGCAGTTTCGGAGGTGGTAGTGGTCACTCGCGGTGAAGGGTTATGTGACATATTGACCGTTGTCCCTGTAGTGCACACACACCACGCGCCTCCGCCGCAACTGCACTGTTGCCCGTGTCCCTTTTCAAAACCCGTTAATTAATACCGTCCACTTGCTAATGATGGGCTACTGAATTGTTTCCCGCGCCCTGCACCGCCTCGTCCGTTGCTAATGAATTATGAAGGGCTACACCATAAGTGGCATTGTGCCCCTAGGCCCGTAATATGTCACCACGCTGCACGCCCCTTCGATCGTCCAGTCCACCCATCGCCGTCCGCTCCGACCGACCCACTGCGACGACCATCACACAATGTATATTTTATTATTATATTATTATAATAATAATAATAATATTATACACCTTGATGGGGTTTTATTATTATGATTTTATGATTTTTTTTTTTTATGTTCACTGTTGGAAATAGTTGTACACAAGGTGTATATAGTGTAGTTGGGCGTTTTTATTCGAGTAAATAAAAAACCAAAGCAAAATAAAAAAAAAAACCATAAACAACTAAACCCTACAGTGATTTTTCACGAAAAGTCTTCATATTGTACGCTAGTAAACAGCCAAATCGGATGCATACGTACTTTAATGGTAAATTAAATTACGGAGAAACTGCTGCGTAAGCGTAACTATAATTGATGAAGCAATAAAACGTGGCGAGATAACGTGCGAATCGTGTTGATTATCTCGAAACCGGGTGAGAACTAAATGGGAATCAATCGATCGTCGATCCACTATATATATATACGATATAATCCCAATATCCAAACATGTTGATCCTTACATAATATGTATTATATTATATTATATTATATTCTACCCTCGGTTCTATATAGGTACGTCAACATTGTTTTATTTTTGTGACTATTTCGGTCCTTTTTCCTGACATTCAACATTTTATACACTATAATACACAGACATATTATATTCAGCCAAAATTGCTTAATAGTTAAGTCAAAATCAAAATGACCAAACTTGGTCACAATAAGTATCAAATGAGTTATACAAAACGATAGACAAAAAAAATGGGAAATTCAGCATGGGACTTTTTGCGTATTAACCAAGATGATGTGTTACCCGATAACAGACTATGTATATATTATATTATAAAAAAAAATGTCTACTGTATTTCTTAGCCCTATAAAAGGTTGAGTGTTTCTTAACGTCAATTCGTATTTCATTTTCAGAAACACCGTCAACATGCCAATTGCCCATAGTCTAGTAAGTATTATAAATAAAATAATATGATATATCTATAATATCGTAAAATATATGTCATATATATTATATTTTAATGTTACAGGTATTTATGAAAATGTACCTGACGTTTTCAGGTTGTGTGAGAAAGATTCATTAGAACTAAACAATACATATAGTAAAACTTTTTTGATCTGAATAATGATATCTGTTATACATATATATACATATTAATATAATATGTATTATAAATGTATAATAACTTAACAACACTTACATTTTAGTCAAGTAAAAGGAATAGTGCGTATGAAACCCCAATAAGAGAGGTCCAATAAAACGGCTATAATATTTTTTATGCGTTTTCTGATTGCGATCTAGAATCGCTTTCGAATTGAACAAAAAACCCCGACGCCAGGTCGTTTGAATGTTTTGTGTTTCTTATCTATATACCTATTGTAGGCACGAGAGTATTCGTTTGGTCATAAATTGTTAGGCAAGGTAAAAATACTAAGACAGTCGTGGTACCTATAATTTGACATTTTTTAAACTATAAAACTGACTTTTACCGTTTAGGTATAATAATAATATGTATTATACAATATTGAACAAATCCTTTCTTTAATATTTATTTTTATCGCGTTATTTTCTCAGCGTATGTGACGCAGGTTTGATATTTGCGTATTGTTCACATTTACCCCTATATTTATTGTTGATAAAACACTTCCAGTCTGAATTAGGGTGCGAGATTCAAATCCTCTGGGGATTAGCTGATTATACTCATATATGTATATGAAAAAAAATTTAATTTAATATAAGCGAGTAATTATTATATATCTGCAGGAGCAGGTATTTATTAGGGAATAAACCTATATTATATGCGCGTGAATGTAAATAAAACATACGTTTTACAACAAAGCCGTCAAAGTCCCTTAATGCTGTATGTGTCCGTTTTTTATGTTTCAAGCCTTTATATAGGTACATAATATTATTGAGTATGCAAAGCGACAGCCGACAGTAGGTAATAATCATTGATGTAGCTTAAAAAAAAATTCTCCATATAAAATATCTTTAATAAATGAATATTCTTGTTCCTGAATAATCGAAAATAAAAATAGAACATTTTGATTCTATATTCAGCTTTCGTGTTAAATTGATATAATGAAGTGTATTATGAAAATTTTACTCTTATCCTAAGACTATCAAAATAATGCACGAAGTATTATAGGTTAATGAATAAATTAGCTGTATTTTATTATTTTACGCTGTTATGTAAATCTACCTTTAGAATTTTCAGGAAGTTCTTTATTCGCTGCTTAATATTATTTTTTAGTGTCGAGTATATAGTTTTCTGAAATTCATAATAGGTACCAATTTTACATGTTAGAATTATAAATTTTAAAAGTTATTAATTTGAATTCTTGTATTTTGATCGTATGGATATTAATATATGTTATTTTATGATATACCTATATACCGATATAATATTAGCAAACTTCATCGTCATGCCATTTTTAAGCACCTATTTAAATATAAATATTTTTTCTAATAAATTTAGATCATAATTTATTATGTTTGGAAAATTATAATGAAATATTTATTTAAGCATTATTATTTATTGTATATATTTAATAATTGACTAACATACTTTCTTTGAGGTCATCACAACTCCAGTTTTAAAAAGGACACTATAAAAATTTGAAATAATGATGGGTTATCGCAGTGCATAATAATATGATACGAATACAATTGTTCAAATATTAATATCCGATTGAACGGGATCGATGCGTGTGTGTTGTATTGGAGTGTGTGTGTGCGCGCGATAGTGTTGTTATGTGCGTGTGTGATTCCCACGGGTGCACAGAATGAGCAAAATGGGGCGTAAACGCAAGCACATGAATATTAAGTAACCGTTTTTAATTATAAAATTTACCGTTTGCACGGACTTCCTGGGTCGGTGTCAAAAGTTAACTTCCCCGTTTGTGTGCGAACGTCGTGTGTATGTGCCCCTATTGTTCATTTACCCCCGGGTGTAGCGTGGTATACTATATATGCATATAATGTATATATATTCACATTTATGTGTGCGTTTGCGTGTGTACGTTTAAAGACACTACCGAGGCCAGCGTGTACGTGTACGTGTACGTGTGTGTGTGTGTGTGTGTGTGTGTAAAACGGCCATATAAACAGAATATCCCGCTGCAGGTGGCCGGCACAAAACCCCCCGCGAGCACGATGGCCAAGGGAAAACCACCTGACCCCGAAGACCCCTATTAAGTTGACACAGGTACCGGCTATAAATTTCACCATTACACACACACACATATATATACATATATATATATTTAAGTTTATATGCATTTATATCGGGGCCCCATATGTATGTGGATATGTAATATATATTATATTATTATATGTGTATGTATAATATTATTAAACTGTAAGTGTATGATGCTCGGATTACCGTTGAAATCGTCGCCCTTGTAAATTTATCGCAGTTTTTCACATCTCTCTCACTCACTTCATCACTCTCTCACTGTCTCTATTTTTCTTTCTCTCTCATTGTGCGCCTGACGAGGAAACAAAACAAGTTTCACCAAAAGTCAACATATATAGGTACTTATATATACGCCGGGGATTCGTGTAAGTCTATATGTGTTCTTATACTTACAAGAAACCATTGACAGTGTACATATGTATAAGCATATATATGTGTACCTATGTAAAAACTGTCGGAAAACTTTGTTTTTCATCTATCTAGTTTTTTTTCTAACTTTATAGGTAACTACACTCAAAACAAGAAACACATAAATATATAATACATAACTCGCGTAATTTTTGAAAAGTACCTACCGTGAGCAGCACGACTTATAGAAAGTGATGTGGTACTCGTGTGCTTCGCTCATCTCCGGAGTTTACACGAGCCCGACCAATAATATTATTATTATAAATGTAGTATGTCTGTATACATATTACACCTGTAAGGTATATAATATAATGTTATATTATATATGAATTACCAGTTCAACATTTAAAATCAATTATAAATCTTCTCATTTTAAAACATATTTTATTCTGAGTAAAAATCTGTTTACTACAATATAATTTATAATTTACATAGGTATATAACAGCTATTGGTTATAAGTTATAACTTATATGTTAGGTTAGATATATATACCTATAGTTACATACCAATATTTTTATATTATATTTTATTTTTTAGGACTTTTTTAAAAATGTAAGTGGTGTTTAAACAATTTACGGCTTACAAGTTAAGATATAAAAAATTTAGTTATTTAAATATTTAATGTAGGTACCTCCTATATAACCAATAACATAAATTGAATGATCAAATTTTAAGTCTTTAAAAAATAAGCTGATTTAAATCATTGTTGATCTTTAAATAGTAGCCGGTGTACCTACATTATGAAAAAATAAAATTAAAGTACTTACCTACAAATTTTTGAGTGCATTGTATATTTGTATATAGTTGATAGATACCTACCTAATATATAATACGACTTATTTTTTGAAATTGTAAAATTAATATTGTACATTTTGACAAAGATCAAATCAAATTAATGACGACAATCAATTATAGGGTGCCCATACACATTTATATATCATTCGAGAAATTACTCAAGTAAAAATATGTAAAATGATTATTACATATTGTTTTTTCTAATATAATTTTATTTTTTATTATTATATGTTTCTGTATCTAAAAGGCTTGTCATGTAAAATGTTAATAAATAAAAAAACAAAAATAAAAATACAGCAAGTATTTAATATATTTAGTATATTATTTGACGAGTTGAAAATATTAGCTTTACATTGACATTAAAAATATACATTAATGCACAGTATTACCTATGTTTCATTGTTTTATACTTTTATCGTAATTTTTTGGTTATTGTTTCATATTTGTTTGAAAAGTTTTAAAATTAATCTACTTATTATAGTGTTGTATCAGACTATTTGTGA
>NC_042496.1:18001319-18014065 GCF_005508785.2 Acyrthosiphon pisum | reverse complement strand
ATGTACATAGATATTAGAAAATATATATATTCATATTTAATAAATGTAAAAAAATATATATTATTCAAACTGTGATGATATAATAAAAATATTATATACGGTTAAATTCTATAATATTGTATCGGTAATCGCTTAAAATATTATCACTTCATCATATTTTCTACTTGTTAATTGTAAGTATATGCATATATTCAATATTGTAATTGGTATTTGAACATTGAACTATAATTAAAAATTATAACAAATTGTAAATATTAATGTAGGTAATAGGTATAGGAGAACAAAATTTTCACATTAAAATATATTATTCAACAATAATGCAATTTATTATATGTTCATCATAGTCATAATTCACGAAAATAAACGACCAGTACCACATTTTGGTTAATTTAATTATGAAAATTATAATACGTAAAATAAATTGATAAAATGTTTTCCTTTTTTGGACTTAGTTTTGGTGACATTTGTCATTATGGCTTATTATATTATTTTCTAATTATATTTTTACTTAAATAATAAAATATATGATTTAATGATGACATAAATATAGGTATTTTAATTTTTTTTTATATACAATACCTATCAATTAATACACATTAGGTAATATGATATGTTAATATTCGTGTTATATTTAGAATTGATAACGACTTAAAATGGTATGGTTAATTTTATTTTATTCTTTTGTTTATATCTGCCATCTTAATGCTCATTTCTTTCCACCCTGTTATTCCTGTTTAAATTAAAAGGGCCGGTTTTCATATTATCTGGGTTGAAAAACTTTACGACTTATTCTTACAAAAAACTGGTGGTACCTACTACATTTATGTGTAATATAATATAAACAAATAGTGGCGCTATAATAGGTAGGTACTTGAAATACCGGATTTTTCTTTATTATACCATTTTAACATAAAACTACCAGAAATTGATAAACCATTATATATATAAGCAGCTTATATCTCTCATTAAAAATGTTTTACAATGGTGATTAAAAATAACAAAAAAGTTTTAAATACTACAAATAAAAGACAATTAATGTAACCAGCATATTAATTTTGATTATTTTATGTGTAATAATGTCTATGGTTTACCTATTAAATTGTATTATTTTTATTTTATTGAAATACGATTACAAAATAATGGTAAAATTGCGTGTCATTTATTGGAATATTAGATAAATTATTTTAATAAAAATAATTAGATTTATATTAACATTTTAATTTATCATAATCTTCGATTAATTGAAAACCACCATGTTATACATAATAATATTATAATGTGTTGAATTTCAAGAAACAAAATATCCGAATACTAATATAATTTATATTGCCATAGACGTGGATTTAAAATAAAAATTTGCCTTAAAAATAATCAAATACCTATACAAATAATTCAGTACTTATTCAAATCAGTTGTTGACAAATCACGTCATTTTACATACTGTTTATTGCTGTTTTCACGACACGTCCTATGTAAGTACACTTGTATAATATTAACGTTGGAACGAATTTTGTAAAATACATTACCCTATCAATCTACAGTGCAAATGTTTTGCATATTTCTTAGCAACGGAAACAAACTCATTTTATATATTATTTTGTCAGGTGTTAGCTAACAACATTTTTTACACATAATTTGACACTTTTATGGAAATCCACGCAAAGTTCATGTATTTGTAGTTTTTGAATATAATTAAAGTAAATTTGAACCCAATGGTTCTTAGAATTGTTAATAATCTAGGTATGAAATAATTAAAATATTTTTTGCATACCAAAATGTTGTATCATTAGACATAGGTAAATACAGTAATACTTTTTATGGTTATTTTTTCTAACTGATGACTGCTGGTGCTAACTTTATTTACTTTAAACATTTTATAAATCATAATAAAATATTCTCACAGCATACACACATTAACGCACAATGATTGTACTATTTAATATAAATTACAAAGTACACATCTTATAAGATCCAATTTTCTATAATAATATGGTTTCATAATTTATTAATGATGAATCAATAAACGTATTTTACCAATAAACGACGTCGTTCCAGACTAATATTTCTAATAAATGCGACTAATAAACACATTGAAACGCAGTTAATTACAAATTGACAATAATTATTGACATTTAGTGTACGTTTATTACATTTTTATACAGGTTTTCGGTACTAGCATGTATACTTTAAATATTATAATACTAATGTGTACAATTTATACGTCAATAAGTATACCATAACTATCAAATTCTTTATTTTTATTTAAATATTAAATATTACTCTTGATAATATTATAAAGTTTAAATATTAAATTAGTACTTAAATTGTTTTAATGCTACCTATACCTACATTTAATAATATAATATTATGTTAACAAAATACTTAATAGATTTCAACAGAGATTTCAATCAAACGCCAACACTGGTTTAATATACAAGTGAATAAAATATATAGAATATTGTTAAATAATACGTTTGGGCACAAATCAACACGCCCATCCATATTATAGTAATATAGTGGTTGCGTGGGGTAAAAATTGGAAAGCAATAACGATGGCTGCTATTTATTATTTTTTCAAACTAATAAATCAAAAAAAAAAAAAAATGAAATAGGTAAATAAATCTTCATTATTAACTAATTCTGATAATGATTAATTAACAACAACAGTTATTTGTATTGCCATAATAATTCACCTGGTCCCGTAACTGTGTAGTATGACAATTTAATTATCTAACTTATATTCATATAAATTATTTTACTCGATAATTAATATTAAAATTTGTACTAATGTATAATCACCTACAATTAATAAAAACAATCGTCTAAAAAAAGTGCGACGGCCTGTAACCATTAGGTATGAAAAATATACTTTTAACATTTGTGCGTTTTTACTGAACTGTGATATTTGCGAAGACTTGATATTCGATACGTATAGAGGGGAACAGAAATCCTATTATAAACATGCTGACAAAACATTTAAAAGCATCAAATTAGCGTGACGAATTGATTAGTAGTATAAGGGTAACAGACCTTTAAACTTAAATCCGTTTTAATATTACGTTTTATTACGTCTGGTTAAAAACTTGTAGGTACTTATACTATTTATACACTGCAACTTTTATAGCAATATTATATATATATATCATAAATGTATACCAAATAATTTTTAATAATAAATATTAAGAACATAAATAAATAATAAGATTCGTATTTTTTTTTGAAACGTATCTAATTTAATATAAAAACATAGGAAAAATGTAATATGTAAATTAAAACAACAAATTATTATTTTATATATTTTTTAAGACTGATAATTGAAGTAGGTACGCGGTAATTTTTTTTAGCAATCAAACAAAAAAAATCAACATCTTTAAATTTCAAAAATGATCATAATGATCACTGGGAATGATGGAATCATACCTAAGCAGCATTATAGCGTATTCGTTCGTGTATAGCGTCAAACAAGTTATGAACATCTTAAATCATATTTTATTTGAGACACAAAAAAAGTTGCCAGGTTTGATAAAAGTTTGATGTTGGTATTTCAAAACTATTTGACAGCGACTCACCGCGTGTTACAAATAAACAAATATAAAACATAATGGCGCGTTTCTCTTATACTATATAACTTTCGACGACTATAGTGTATATAGATAGAAAGAAAATGCGTTATTTTTAAACGGATATGCCACTGAAAAGGAATGCGACTTGTTCGCGCGTAGGTACTATATGATGTACCTATCTACGCGTACCGTATTTATTGTGTTCATATATTTTATAGGTACCTGTATTATAGGCATAGGTATGCAAAAATTGATAAATTCGAATATTCAGTGGTCGACAATGTGCCAAAAAGAAAAAAACCGTTTGAAACTCGCAAAACACATTTTAGACAGTTTTTTAGCAATATCACTATGGTACTACTATGAAAGCGTGTGGGTCATATAGTGTGTCACGGTCGTACTCACGTGCGAAGACGTCAGGTACGAATCGTCGGACGCGTTATCAGTGTCATTCTGACCGCGAGTATCGGTGGTGGTGGAGGCGACGACGGAAGAAGCACCGTCCTGTAATCTCTGCGGGTGGTCCATCTGATGCTGTTGCAGGTGAGGCTGTGGCGGCAGCAACGACGGCGGTGGCGGCGGCTGGTGGTGCTGCTGGTGCAGGTGATGGTGATAGTGGTGAGGCTGCTGCTGTTGGTGGTGATCCCAGTAGAAAGGGTCCATCATGGTGACGGTGCTGGCCGCGAAATATTATGATATATATTTTATATAGACGCTCGTACTCACTATTATATATCGCACTTCAGCACGACCCGGCGTGGCACGTTTGTGTGCAATCTATTACAGACGGTTGGCGCGCGTCAAGCGTCAAGCGGCGGCGGCGGCGGCGGCGTCGTCGTCGTCGACGTCGTTGCGGTTCGTACGGCGCGGCGGCGGCGGTCGTACGCGGTTAGGTCATTGTGCACACGCGTGTACACACGTGCGTTATACTATTATATTAATAATTTTTTTTTTGGCGGGCGGGGGTTGAGACGTCTGAGAAGCGACGACAGCAGTGACGGATTCTGGGGTCAGAGTGTATAGGGGATGTACGCAGTGAAGGCGTGCGAAAAAAAATAAATGTTATATATGTTTAGGTATAATATTATTATAGTAACCGTCTAATAATAATAATATAATATTATGATACACTTATTGTATTTGATGGAATATTTTAGCGATATCGGGAACACACGCGAGAAGTGAAATAATAATTAACAAAAAAAATTCCGGACGTATGAGTGAGAGGGAGAGAGAGAGAGTGAGAGAAAAAGACGGGAAACTTTGACGTCGGCGACGACTATATTATACACTATACGACGACGACGACGACGACGGGTAAGCACGACGCGCGCGACCGACGAACAACGTGCGTGTGTGTTCGTGTGTGTGTGTGCGTGTGTGGGTCCGTGTAACGTGCGAGACCGCGCGCGCGTGTATGTGTGTGTGTGCGTGTGTGTGTGTGTGTGTGGGAGCTAGCCCGGCCCCGTACGGGCGCGCGCGTTCCGCTCGTTGATAGGTTGATTACGTCACCGTTCGCCCCGATATATACGCATGCTGACGATGTCTGGGTGTGTGAGTGTGCCGTGTGTGCGAGTGTGTCACGTGAGTGTTCGCGCGCGTGCGTGCGTGTGTGATACCCGTGTACGTTTGGATTAACGACAAATTGCCCCGGGCGCCACTTTCCGCATAAAACAACCCCTAAACACTAAATCCACTCCTTTCTTGCACCCCCTACTCCACAACAAGCTCTTCCAATATTAATACGGTCACTATATAACTACCGCACATCCTTTTGCCACAGATTTTTTTTTTTTACTACACATTTAGGTACATACCTCGTTGTCACCACCTATAATATTATAATACCTATTCATATAATATTATACATACGATTGTAGCAATATAGGTGTATAACATATACAACCGCCTGGTAGTATAATGTACAATGTATAATACTTTTAACAAAGTAATGGAAATACTTTTTTCTGCGGTAACATGTTCTTCACAATATCGTATATTATATTTATGAATACATTCCAAATCGCTTACATCACTTCGATTATATCATAATATACTCGCGGTTAGAATTTTATAATAATATTATGAATTGAAGCACTGTTCAAACACGTTAACCCATAGAACAGTTTGTCGTATTTTACCAATGTCAACTTGAATGAAAAATGTTAATGATTCTGAATACTATATGGGTACATATAAGTACATATAACAATATAATATAATGAGGTAGGTAGGTATATTATGAAGTCAGAAAGATTTAATTTTTTTATCTCTGTCAAACGTCGCGTTCCTAAATTAATTTATTTCAAATGCTAATTGACGCCAACATTTTAATTAAGATTTTTTAACTAGATGATAATTTATAATTTAAAATTTATTAAAAAATTAATTTACATCTTTTTAATAAAGATATTGGCAGTACTATGTAAAATTTAACTAACACAATTTATTGTAATACTTGCATTATTATATTCGTTGTCCTCATGTACATAAGTACATTTATTTGTCCTATAAATCGTAATCTCAGCATGTCTGTATTTTAACCGTGGTTATTTTTTTTTTAGCTTTAATGTTTTTCAGTTCAATACCGTTTCAAGCTTCTATAACCTCGTCTAAGAGGGTCATTCTATGCTCAATTGTCACCAAAATATCAGCATCATCAGTTTTTCCAACCATTCGATACTTTTGGCTACGAGGGGAACAAACAATTACGTCCCCTTTACCTTAAACAACACTACAAAATGTTCCTTCTAACAAAAAGAGATACTAAAAATACAAATTGAATTATTTTGTTGTCGAGAAAAACCACGGAAATAAATAATTATAAAAAAAAGTTTTGGAATTATCGTTAAAACTCAATTGTATGCATACATTTTTGACATTATATAAAAGTTAGTTTTAAATTTTAATTCATATAGAGGTTCTTAATAGTTTAAAACTCATAAAAACATCAGAATACCATTTTTTGTATATAATACTCTTCAAGTGTTAAATATATTTATGTACCTCATTAAATTTCATGGTTCATAATTTAGGAAAAAAATTGCCCCAACTAAAATAGATCAAGTGTCAATAATAATTAAAATAACTAAGGTTTAAGCAGACAACTTTTGTACTTTAGCTTTAAACTAACTTGCTTGCCACTGTCAATTTTTTTGTGTTAGCCGTCATAAGTATGTGATACAAATATTGTTCGAATTAGGTTGTTTATTTTCTTATCGCGGACTGTATACTTAGATTTAAATGAATAGTTAATATTTTAACATCAATTTAGTTAAATCACAGTTTATTGAGTACCTATTAATTGTTTCAAGGTAGGTAGGTACCTATTAACAATATTTGGAAGGTTTAAAGAATACATTATAATATAAAATATACCAACTTAGAGTTTAATAATTTTTTTCCACCTGTACCTATTTTTATTTTATTTTTTCTATATATTATATTATATCAATATGCAATTGCTTTTTTCAGTCAGTTGACTTGAAAATTGTTATATCTAAAAAATGATTAATACGAATACTATAAAAATGTATCATGCAATAGTCAATAATAAATATTGAATTTAACATATTAAACGATAAAAGACATTTTTAAAACATAATGGTTTTTTTAAATATGTCTAATATTTTGAGCTTGTAATAATTTATATTTGAGAATGCGCAAAAATGATATATTATAAATTAACTCTCAATATACTGTTAATATTGTTTGAAAAAAAAAATATTTAATTATTAATATATAATATTACAAATTATATTATTATATTAAATTATATTCTGTTGTGTATTACTGTATTATTATACCTTACTGCCGTATTTTTACAATTATATTTTTTTTCACGTGGACACTTTTCTAATTACTTCTTAAAAAATCTCCTATGCTTTCAAATAATTCTATCTATTAATAGCTATAAAAGTAAACTTGTTTGTTTTAATGTTTACCATTAAACTTTTAAAATTAAATTAATATTATTATAATGAACTATTATAAATGGTTAATATTAAAAAGTAAACATTTTAACTATCAACGAATGAATGAAAAAATGTCGATATGATGGTTTAATTTAAATATTAAACTGATAATTTATTATAACTTTATAAATTAATTTTTTCCCGATCTTATAACATTGTAGTTACAAGCACAAATACACTGTATTATATTATATTTAAAATGCAATACTATTAAAAATATAAACATGACCAGAATGAAAATAAATAATTAAGATTATCGAATTTTTTATTGTACGGTTGTTACCAAGGACATATTTCGTCTAGACAATAAGAACGATAATTTTTAAAAGGAACGTGACTAAAAAGGGTGGTTGACATTTTCTAAATATTTTTGTAGATCAAGAATCTAACCTTCGGGGTAGGTACCCACTATTACGATGTCATATAATTTAAACAACTGTCAAATATTTGTTTCTTGTACAATCGATAAAAATCATTAAAACGAACAAACAATTTATATGAATATAAAAATAAATAGTATATATAATGTATATATTGTGTGACCTAACCTACATTAGAAAATCTGTTAATTTTTTTTTTGTTCTTTAAAATGAGAGGTATAGTTGACAATTGTAATTTAGTATATTTCTATCATATTGTATAATTCAGTCACAAGTTCCTTATAAGCACAATACTTATGGCACTTTTAGTGTCATCAGTGGCATACGTAAAATGATTGGTGAGGATATTCCGTGGTTTTTAACACCTTTTCAAATTGCAAGCTAGACCAACATTATTAAATTAATAATTTTTAGTGGACAAACATTTCGCGGGGTAACTCGTACCACTCCACTCCGCTCATCAAAACTTTGAATATTTACAACTCATAAACTACTCACCCCAAATTCGATTTTCATGAATCAAAATACTAAGAAAAATATTCTGCTTTGGAATATAAAATTAAAACCCAATGTTGTCATTAAAAAAAGTAAAAAACTTAAAAAATTACAAGGATAAAAAATATTTAAAAATATAATTTTTTAAGAAAAACTATGTTTTATAAACGGCTTGAAACTATGTAAAAAAATATTTTCAAAAAAATGTACACTTCTTGAAATAATGAGTGTTCAATGTTAAAAGAATCACCCAGTATAAAGAGTGTATGAAAAGTCAAACATAATTATAAATTTACTTATTATAGGTTTGAGAAAATATTTTGGATTTTTTATATAGTTCATGAATACACATTTTATTGTAATAATCAATCAGTTTCCGGTGGGTATAAGGTAAAAAAAACCTTACCATAGATAAAAAACCCCGTGCTATATAGCTATAAGTTTGAAATTTGCATCGATTGTTATACACACCCCTAAACTACTTTTACTATACATTAGGCACGTATATCAAACGATTAAAGTACTCAACATTTAAATACTATCATATGCTAAGACATCCTCACATTCCAATTTAATATATATATTCATTATTTTTCGTATCATAACTTGTAAGATAACTTTAAATAGTTGCAGTTCTATATATTTTAGTATTTTAGTACAGATTGTCTCAAGTTCGAACCACGAGATTTTTTTTCATATTTTTTTTTTTCTTCTACATACATATACATACGTGAATGTTTAGTTTTGTTTTATTCATCGATATTTACTATTTTAGTAGGGTTAAGTAAGATTGTATTAATCCACAGTAGGTTGAATTAAGTAAGAACGACAAATTTGGTATAACTTTGATACTTTAAAGTTAAATTATACACTTACGTACAAACCACACGGGGTTCCGCGATCTACCACAGGTAGATTGCCTACCTTCTAATATATACAGCTCATGACATAATCACAAGCGAACCTCACGGATAACGCCGGTCGGGATGTGTATAAACATTAAAATATAATATGATTTACACTTAAAAAGATATTGATTCCACAGCGTGTTATAGCCAAAAGGAGTTGAACAATCATAATTTTTTTCCAGTCGGTAATTCAGCTATAGTTATTTAATATAATATGCTCAAAACTTTGAATAAATGTATAGGTATATAGTATATTATAATACACACAGACACATTATATATTATTATTTATTGCATTAAAATATATAAAAAAAAGTGTTAGCAATTGATGTTTTTTTTGCGTACATTCTGTATTATAATATTATATGTTAACACGTTTATAATACGTACGGCCGTACGCGATTACTCGTAATAAGATTTACAACTGTGAATTGTAATCGTGCGTGCGTGTGTAATACTTAGAATATTTATAACATAATATTATACAGTTGTAGTAGGTACTTACTATATGTAAGTTGTATACGATATAATGATATATTGTATTTCTTCGCTATTATTCGGGCAATCTACGTCGTCGGTGTATTTTTCTGACACCTAGGTGCAGGTATTACGCAAGCATTATAATATTATATCCTTAAGTGTATATTACTTCTGCAGAAGCGTTTTGGAAAACGCACGAGACCTTAACGCGCTGACTAGCTCGTACTACACACGGCAGCGGCTTCGTCAACAGTTTAAAAGCGAAACCACATGCGAATATTCAACAGTTTTCTTGTGTATTATAATAATACTAACTATATAATATTATTATGGTGTTGCTGTTCTCATATTTCCACGCAAATGTTTTGAGCTCGACGGTAATATCAACTCGTGAGACCGCCACGTCACAAGGTGCAGTAGGGAGGCTAAAATCCTTTTAAAACTTTCTAGCCCTTTTCCACTTCGACCGGTCCTTGTCCTTTTTCTTCGTCGTCTTCAGCTTCTCGTCCTTTTCTCTCTCTCTCTCCGTCCGTATACATCCCTCGACAACCATCATCACACCACTGCTGCAGCTCCCCACGACCTTTCACTTACACTTTTTCTCTCTCTCTCTCCGTCTCTCTCGCTCCATCCTTCTCTATATTACCGCGATATTTACCATTACCATTATTAGTTATTACTATTGTCATAATTAACCCCGTATACCTCGCGCTTAACAGTATAGTTATAACAGTATAATATATATATACGGCGAACTGTGTGTATACATATTCGCCCCAGGTGTCTGGGTATATAGTGTAGTAATATTAGTAATGATACCCTTCACAGAGAGGGACCATATTATCTTGCGCACACTTATACCTAAACACAGACCCGTGCGCGTGCACGCCCGCGAAGTTCAATTTTACGGCGAACTTTCGCCGGGCCCCGTCGTGTTGTCGACTAATTAACATTTTATTTATCCCACCCGCGCGTCCTTAGGCTATCAACGTTGCCGTTGTACTTTCCAACATTATAATGTAGTGTACGCGATGAAAATACACCACGCCACCGCCTGCAGTTACTACCGCGCGCGTTATAACACAATATATATACAGAAGTACCTATACGCAGGTTATATATATATACACGACGAATACTTCCGTATGCGTATTAAACATGCATACATATATATATATAAACGTATAGGTACATGTTGGCGAGCTCGTAATATTATATTATACGAGTATAAGTATATATACGCGGTACCTAACTCTTAATAATAATAATACTTTACTCTCCATCTCGTCGCGGTGTCTTCTTCTCCTTCGTCTACTCCGCCCAACCTAGCCGCCACCTCTGTTGCCATATCGCGGACCGACAGAAACACTCTCCAGTCTCCACCTCCCTTACTCTTTATTTTCCTGAGTAAAGTTGTAAATATTCACCTCAAGCAACGCCGCAGCGACTGTCAGCTGCTGACGACTATATAGTATACACTATATAATATTATTACCATTATTACTACCTATATATACCTACTATGTGACGTCGCGACGTATATCGTATCAGATACGAATCACGGAGGCGGTGCTGAAATCTTGGGGCGAAGACGAATGTTGTGTAGTACGTGTACTATAATGTGTCACATCGAACTTGTTTTCAACTGAGCATATGTGTATAATGCTTGTACGAATTATGTACAATGTTATAATATGTTATGAGATGCGAGTAGCCCTCGGATAAAATTCTAGAGAATTGAGTACCTATAATGTTATACGAAATTTCTTATACCTCAAAAACGTTTTACCGAAAATAACATCATGTATAAGCACCGTGTTCAAATTTCAAAACGAGCCTATAAGTAACTTATTACATTCAGTCATACAGCCCTATGCTTTCAAAAGTTTCAACTATATGCCTATATAATTATATGTATTTAGATACTTATAATATGCTATGTTTCTACATATAATATTATATTATTATACAATATGCATAATATAAGTATAAATACCTATAATATAGTATACATTAGCGTAGCCAGGGTTTTTTTAGGTGTTTAACCATTCCCCCCACCATTGACATTTTCCCTCAAATGAATGTATTATTTATTTACGAAAACTATAAAAACTTGGTTTAATTTATACTTAATCCCTCCCCCCAATTAAATACCTGGCTACGCCACTGTATATATATCATATATGTGTAAATACAATTCTATAATTACCTAAATTCCTAGAATGGTAGGATAAGAAACATAAATAAAATGCGTTCAATAGTATGCAATATGCATAGGTAATATATATATATGTTAAATATAGTTGCCATTTGATTAATTAATTAATTACAATATAGGTACCTATCACTACTGGGTATCGGACAACTATATTGCAATATATTTGAAATATTTAATTATATAGTATTCAGTAGGTATCTAAGTAACAATTTTTTTAATTTATATTATGATACAAATACCCGTTCACACATGCGTTAAATATGTTTATATTTCATGTGTGTGAACGGGTACCTATTATATGCACCTATACTGTTATACACATGTTATTATTTTGTTTTTTAAAATAAAAGTATGTTTTAAATCACAACGTTCCCTTTTTTTTAATACACTAGAGAACAACTTTACCCAAAAGTGTTTTCAGACAATTTTATTTGAAACCAAATGAAATATTGTTTTCCGGACATAAGACACTACCGAAATGGGTAATAGGGACTCTAGAACCATTGAAGTATTGTCAATGTCCTTTTTCTGTCAGTACTGTGTTGTTCACCTTTTTTTTATTTCTTTTTAAAATGGCACCCCATTTTCACGCACTATAGAACAGTATATAGGTACTGCCGGTAATCCACGCAAATTTCCGTCGATTGTCCATAAAACATAAAAAATGCGTTACATAGGTTAAACAACAAAACGAACAGGTTTTTCGAATTGGAACAAAACAAAACTGA
>NC_042496.1:18000427-18001219 GCF_005508785.2 Acyrthosiphon pisum | reverse complement strand
ATATAATCTATCTAGTGGCGCTGAATTAATTGTTTTTAGGTGTGGCAATGAATTACTTATACCCACCTACCGTTGGATATTGGATATTAGAACTAAGTCGTGGGGGCAACCCCCATCCAGCAATTTTTAATATAAAAAATATTTATCAAGTTGTAATATTTACCGCATTATGTTTACATTTTAGCATTATTTAATATTTTAACATATTACAGTTAGGTTCATCTCTTAAAAATGAAAACCAAGTTATTATCATCTAAAAACAAAATTCACAGTCACTGATTTAGTTATTTAAACCTTTAGCTATATAGGTACATCATAATATCACATTTACACCCGTGTAAATATAATATGTACTCGTATATTATTTGGTTAATGGTTTGCATATTATTTTTTTTTAGTAAACTGTACTATGGTAATATATGTTCAGTAAAAATATTAATAATTGCTTTAGTTCCAATGCCAATATAATTTTCAGCTGATACTTATATCATCCTATACATATAATAGTATAATATAGGTAAATATAGCTATGTAGATGATATTATATATTTATATTTATAATGCAGCTCTTAAAGTAATTTATCTTACTAATAGTAAAAATATGTGTTAAATAAAATTTTGCTTATAACATTGCATTATAAAACTTCATTGTATTTATAAAATATCATAATATAAGTAAAAGTTATAATTCACCTCGAATAATGTTTTTGAATTATAACAAAATAATGAATATCGTTAATCTTCATTTAAACATCTAATTTCGTCCAAGTTTCAACTTAATAGAATTTAAAG
>NC_042496.1:17987394-18000377 GCF_005508785.2 Acyrthosiphon pisum | reverse complement strand
GTAGTTTTTTAAAAGTTTAATACTAAAATTTTAGAAAAAATAAAAACTTACCTTATTACAATTGTAATATTAACAATATAATGAATAATTATAGAATTATTTAATATAATAATACTATACCAGTGATCACCAATGGAACCGACTATTCTTCTTCAAACTTTACTACGATAAGTCGTAAACTCGAATAGCAAGATTCAAAAAGGAAAATACCCATTTTTGCAGTAACAATAATTTACAAATAAACACCAATAAGCCATTTAACTGGCTATTGGCGATCAAAAGCTTATCAATTTACAGGCCAGCGGGGGGTGTTCCGAAACGGACCAGATGGAAAAATAACATATAAATAATACACAGTGCGCCCGTTTCAGCTTATCAATTTGATAAGCTTTTGATCGCCAATAGCCTGATAATTGATAAACACTTAATAACATCAGTGGTTACAAAAA
This sequence comes from Acyrthosiphon pisum, assembly GCF_005508785.2. Classification (NCBI taxonomy): domain Eukaryota; kingdom Metazoa; phylum Arthropoda; class Insecta; order Hemiptera; family Aphididae; genus Acyrthosiphon; species Acyrthosiphon pisum. The sequence goes on along the minus strand of NC_042496.1, from coordinate 17,999,928 downwards.
CACAACACCGCAAGAAACACATTTGCCGCTCGTTATAAATGGCATGATACAGTTTGAGAACCATGGGCTGAGCATTCATACTCCATATTACATATTATAATAACATTTATTTTTCAAAATGTTATTAATAAATTGTACTTAAAATTCATTATTATATTATTTATTTATTTATTTATTTATTAATTAATTCACGGAATAATATATTATATTATAATTATATTATTATAACAATTTTTTCCTATGAATAATTGGTTTTCGAGTTATTTTAAGAGCGTATACCCGTAAAATGGTATTTTATATTGGGTATATGCCGAAAATCGAAAATCTGCTGACAGGTATACGGCGTATACCCGCGTATCCGTACCAATACACCACTGTACATATATATATATATATAATATACAGTATATTATATAAATATGTACACAAAATGTCAAACAACGTTAAACAGCGTTTAATATCGTATTGTTATTAAAGTAGTTGGTATATGAATAGCATTGATTAGTCATATTTAAACGTTAAACATTAAGATACCCAATATCTAATGATTTAAACCATTATTTTGATAATTATATGTTTCTGTTTTTATAGTTTTGTTAGATCATTTCATACGTAGTGTATGCCTATTATTTCCGAATGAAATTAACATAATATTATAGTTCATTCTATGTTTTAAGACGTGTTTAATCAATTATTCATTTTATCATCTGTATATAATATATATTCAGTAAAAACTTAAATCTACTTGTAAAATATGTGGTGGAATTTAGTTTTTTTGAATAAGTTGCTTTCGATAAGCCATAAAAGAACTGACTTGAATGTAGTTCAAAATAAATACGATGACGAAAAAATGTATTTTAATGATTCGCATACAAAAATACGCAGCTTGGTGAGTTCTGAAGCTTATACAAATATTATTTTTTAGGCACCCTATGGATAATTTTCATTTACATAATAACTAAGTTTCATTTGAGCTGCATCTAAAGGATTTTCAACATCAATGTTGTGTGTTAGATTTAAAATTATTAAATTTGTATTTGAATAAACATTTTTTTATTTGGTAGTACCTAAGGCATTATTATGACATTTATTTAAAGTTGGGAAGATAAGGTTTTTGAATATTCCCACGGTTCAATGAAGAACATTAATAATTTTTAAGTTGTAAAAATAACACGTGTCGTTAAGAAAAAAAAATTTATGTGAACAAAATATAGTTTAAAATTGTCTCATCAATGTTAATAATTGTATAGTTTTATTAACTTTCTTATTATCTTCTGTTTATTTTCTCTGCAATTAGAGAACATCTATGTTACAACTAACATTAAGGTGCATCTTCGGGCGGTAGTTGGGTAAAATTGTCTACATTATGTATGGTTATTATATAGGTGTGTGTGTGTGCTTTTATATACAATGTTGCTTTGTTTATGATTATTATTACACACGTCATTGATATAGCGTACCTATAGTTTAATAAATATATATACATCCATTACTTTAAAATTTTAAATAATTTGATTAAACCATAGCGCATAGATGCTACTGAAAAAAATCTTAAAATAATTTGTGTTTTTTATCGAACTACTTTAATAGAAAATTGGCAAATTTACAAAAAACAAAATGTTTTATTCAATTTAATACGAACAAGGTTGATAGATAAGATTTTTTCCGTTTTGACAAATTTTCATTATTAAATTAAAAATAAATAATCTTGCCATTACATATAAATTATCAAAACGTAGTTTTCGGCCAAGATTTATGTAATTCTTAAAACCATTTGACATCAGACGGCTGAACAGCTTTTCAACTATATTGTCCGTGATTTACGGTCACGAGCAATTATTTTATTTTAAATTACCTCTTTCCCCTCTCCTATTTATAGGTGCTATGTCGTAATAAATTACGACCTGAACAATGTTGGTACAACAATAAACAAAATCAATACCTAGTAAATATCTTGTTGGGGTAAATTCAAATCGAAACCTTATTTCAATATTAAATTTATTTATCAATTGGATTACAGTTCAGTTTTACTGATTTTGCTTACAAGGTGTTTTGAAACGCGGAATATCAATTCGTTATAGTGTTACCATCATTGTGCGTGTTTTATTGGCTGTGTGAAACCTTAGATATATTGATTCTGTCAATATTGCACTAGGGGATTATTTGGCGACGGATATAAAATTCAGATAATTTGTGCATTGTGCACATAAAGAAGCCATTTAAAACAATAGAAGCCAAACATTTATCGTCTCTAACTGCAGTGTTTAATACTTTTAAGAACGCTATTTCTGTAAATTTTATGGAGGTAAAATAATATTTATCTTCTTGAAATGAAAATTAACATCTATAACCACATAAATACTAACATAGGTAGTTTGAATAATTAATGGAATAATTTATAATTTATAAAATCTCATAATTTAAAAAAATTAAGTGATTTAGAAAATATATTTAAATTTGTAAACTATCATTTTGTATAAGAGTTTATTTAGTTTATTTTGCAATTATTTAAAACTACAACAGCCTAGGACATAATGTATTTATTTTATAGCAAAATATTAACACTTGAATGAAGACGTGGCATCAAGTTGGTTAATTTAAACTAATGACTTGTATCAAAACTATTCATTTTTACTTTTGAAATATTTAAAACAATTCACAATTGTATCTACATTTTAACCAATAAATCTATTTATTAGACCATAGGACTAACTTTTATTAATCTAATTGTTATTAAATACTTGTATCTTTCAATTTTAAAATGTCTTAAAGTCTAAAGACAAATTTTCTCATTTGTAATTTATACAAATGCATTTACACTAGAAGATTAGAATATTGAACCATCAATGATTAGGCATTTTAAGTAGGTACCTACTATAAAATAGAAAAAAAATTACTATGATAAGTTACCACGGTAGTTATAGTCAATTCAGTAGTTGTGTGTAAATGTAATATATTATAATATTATAAAGTAAAAGTGTAGGTACTAACCCGTTTCTTAAGCAGGGTTATACAAAAAATATTATTTAGTTTGTAGATACAGCACGCTAATGTATATTCGATTTTAATCAAAAACATATTAAGCTGTATGAAACTTTGGGTTTAGTCAGTCCCTGGATCAAGACACTTTCATTGTTTTATTCTGTGATAACACAGAATAAGACAACATTGATAACATTCGAAATTGAATAACATTGATTAGTCCTCCAAAAACACGGTGGCATTGATTTAGTTTTTATCCTATATTCCCCGTTTTTTTTATAATCAGTGTCCATTCTGATTGTCTTATTCTGTGGTTTAGTTCTTGTTATATTTCCTATATCAAATAATTTAATTAATCACGGTTTTAGACAGTTAGGTACATGGAAAAAGATTGCTCACATCTTGTTTAGTAGTTTATTCTCATCGAGTTCAAACAAATTGTATAGGTCAATTGTCTTTTTTACACTTTTTTTTTATAATTATTATTTATTATATACATGCATATATACATATATGTTTATTTTTAAGTACTGTATTCTATATAAATGGATAAAGATATTTATTTAATTTACTTTATGTTGTCAAATTGATGTTATATTCGTTTTGCTATAATTATAAAATATGTAATTATATAATAACTTATTATCATAAACTTAATTAATTAATTAAATGTTACAAAAATTATTTGTAAAAGATTTTTATGGGTATTTACTCTGAACTATTATCTGAAAAGATATATATTAATAACGTAATATTTGTCGACAAAGTATAATAATGTATTTTACAAATGTCAATATGACAATACTTCTAGATAAAAAAATAAAATATCTAATTCTTAAATTTTACATTCTCAGTATTATTTATTTAATTCATTAATAAATAAGCAGGACGTAGGTACAATGTTTTTTCAAATTTTTATCTTATAAATTAGCCTAAAAATATGTCTTATAGTACCATGTAGTCATTTATATATTTTTATTGATATTTTTATTTTAAATATATATTTATGATCGAGCCACTTATTTATAATTCTATAGCAAAATTTCCCTTTCAGTTCTATCACAACATTTTTTTTTTATGATTATTAGTCATTACTATACTGTTGTTATTATATTTTTTTCTAAACTTTTAATCCGTACTCACATTTTATAATAATAACGATACTAACGAGATATGGCCTCCGGGGGGAAAATATGAAAGAAAAACTGCCACTTACCGTGCGGTTTCGAGTGCAATGCGAAAATCTAATGATCCGCGGCAACAAGTTGCCCGGCGGCTTCGACGCTGTTGCCGCGTGTCCGCACGCCGCTCGAAGACGTTGGCTTTTAATATTTTTCTCCCCTAAATACACGTGCATCGTACACGTGTCCATTAGTTTTTGCAACCCACTTCAGCCATTCGATGACTATAAGAAATTTGTCATGGGTCATGATGACGAAATTTTTAACGTCACCGATTATAATTTGTTCACACTATATGTTTGTATGTTAGTATCTATATATATGCGCATTCTACTCGAGTATTATTATGTTGTTTTTTTATTCTTTATTTAGAATCAATTGTAGGTACCTATATATACACATCCATCGTATAGGTACACGTTTATTATTTATGTTAATTTCGGATGATGTAACACAAAATTTACCAGAGTACTCATTTTAGATAATTGAGCCAGTTTATAAATATAATATAAAAATGTGTCTGTTGCGCTCTACGTATTTATACGAAAACCGACTTTTTCTCGTGTATAAAATATAGAGAATAAACCATAAATCTCCTGGTCGTCGCGCCCTCCGAAGATTAATAGAGTGACAACATAAAGAGGTCTTGAAATTCTCTCCCTACTGGCTATTAGAGTAATTAATAACTGGCAGCCAGAAAAAGAGGGTTTAAAATATATACAGGGGGCATGGGGCAAATAGCCAAATATATACAATGTGTACTTATATATGTCTATGTGTCGAAAATTGTATCGAGGTCATAAATACGCAATAGGCTTACGAAAACTCGCAAGTTAATTTAATTGCTGACCAATGTTTGTGGGTTCACAAACCACAGTTCGACTGTTTCAATATTATATTGGTCTATGTCATTACTCATTAAACATAATTGTTTGCTTTTTTTACAGAACGATAAAGACGAAGAAGACACTATTTCTATGACATCGGTAAGTGTAAAGTATACATGTGATAATATTTTCATGTTAACCTATTATTAATTTCTAACAGTTAGATCCTAAGACTAAAGAATGGGTCGTCAAATCAGCAAAATGTGACTATCAAGCTTTGGCAAAACTGGCATCTGAAAATCCTCGAATTGCAAAGTTCAAGGTAAGTTATTTTTTTTTTATCATTATGACTTATGATAAACTAAGTGCATTAGTCTAAGAAATAAATACAGAAATTAATATTAAGGCGAAGGGATTCAGCAATATACCTACTTTATAAACATATCTGAATTAAAAGTGCATACAATATGTTATAAATTGTATCTATATTCATACAATGAACGTGAACTTGTCTAAAGGTTTTAAATGATGTGTATTATTTTCTATTAAAAAAATCGAATAACAGAAAATAATTATCACGAATCTACAATAAAATGTAAAATAAAAATAAGTATGTATTATACTTTTTATTTTATCACATATTTAACACTCATAATAATAGCTAGGTACTAGTAGCTGAGCAGTAGGTAGGTATAAAATATAATATTTTAATTTTAATAAAAGAAAAAAAAATTGTATTTCCTAATTAGATTATAGGAATGTTTATTTTATAACAATTATATATTGTACAATATATTCGGTTTACAGAAACGACCAAGCAACTTATTTTTTATTAAGTTGCTTATTTAGCCAATTTAATCTTTATATAAACGTTTGATCATTATCGTGAAATTCTATTGTTTTTACGATTTTATTGATAAAAGAACAATGGAATTATTATAGTTTGATATAGCGACTGATCAATGATCATTATAATGGATTCTAAAGTTTCAGTTTACTATATAGTAAATAATATACTATTATATTATATTATATTTTATATATATTATGTGTTTATATATGTGTGGGATAAGTTTTAATTCAAATAATGAAACATAACCAGTGAAGCTTACTATGATTAAACATCGAATGGTTTTTTATATATAAAAGTATGGAATATAATATGTATTTAGATTATATTCTAAATTATATCTATTGTATTTGAACATTTATATAAAACATTTTTTAGTCTCAAACTTTTTGATCATAATTTTCTCATTTGTAACATATACTATTTGAGTTAACTTTCTAACTAATTTTGGAACCTTTATATTATTATATTAGTTTGATATATATATAGATACTAAGTAATAAACTATTTTGTATATTATATTTGTTGTAACAATTTATACTGTCAATTCTTATAGGTATAGACTATATGTATATAATCTTGCAACGTTACTTCTCATATTTGATGATAAATGATAGTCTTCAAAATTTGATTGATTACAATTTAATTGGATCATTTTTGATCCAATATACTATATTGTACATTCATCATTCGGGGATCTATTTTTCATAGTCTATATTTTGTTCTATATTTCTTTTATAGAAATTTGATCTATTTGAAATTAAATATATATTTATTTTTTGACTGGCGAACGTAAAATAAATATTATGTTTATAAAATCGTCAGTCACTCTGTTGTTAGTTGTAAGTTAAAAAAGTATGCAATTTCTCTGCTGTACAGTAGGTATTCGTATACCTCGCCATCGAGAAGGTCACTATAATGTATGTGTTCAATTTGAATTCAATAATAATAAATCATTGCATCCGAAAAATTACCCTGTGAGAAAGACGGTCGTGAGCCTATATATTACTAATTTTTATTTTTGACCAGACCTCTCTTTCAAAATATAAAATCATATTTATTGTCCCAAAAATAAATCATAGATACACAAATTAAAAAAACACACATCATTGTAAATTCAACATATTCGTCACTCTGTTCAATATCCTAGATATAAATATTATAATCAAATATTCAAATATACCAAAATATTTTGTACAATTTCAAATATTCTGGCGTTTATTTTAAATTATTTTAAAAAATGATTAAATATTGAGACAAAGATAACATTTTTATTCGAACAAAATAAGTGATTACACTTTTTATATTTATAGATTTATAAATGAATAAAAAAAATCTGGTTTAACGATTACATATGTTATCAAAATTTCAACTTGACAGCGGTGGACAGGAATTATATTTCTTTTCGGACTTTATACCTTAGGACGTTCATATAACAATCGGATTATAAAGGGACTGTAAAAACTTGTCTCCGGGTTGGGTATAAGTGATGAATATACATGGTGTATAATATGTATATTGCGCGCAACAAATTTGATAATCAAAATCGTTGGCTTTGAATATGCAAATCCCAAAATGTAAATTGATCCTGACGGCCGGGACCTCGTTCCTCTTTGTGTGGCCGATAAATACACACACACACATCCGTAGTAATTAAATCATCCCGAGGACACAGAGTTCTGTGGTGTGGTGAAAACAGTGTTAAAGAGGAAGAGGGGGGGGAATTGTCCCCTGCGATTAAAATGCCGGACCCGGGGATATTTTAATTAATGTCCGGGCCCGAAAACCGGGGGACCTGTGCCAAAAGGCGGGAATCTCTTGCCAACCGCCGCAAAACAAGTCTGCTGTCATCCCTCTGACTATAATATACAATACCTAACCCCCCTTGCCCATAACTGTGCCCGCGGCCAATGTACTGTCGAATAATACTAACGGGTAGTACAGTTCGCGTGTATAATAATATTATTCGGCCTCCAGGATGCCTCCGGGACGTACATGGGTCTCAATTAATTCCACCGCCGTTGCTGGACACGGTTTTCCCAAATGCAACCATCACCGCCGCCACCGCTCGTCCACCAGTCCCTTCCAAACAAACCATCGATCCCATTGATTTTCACAATAAACTATACACGCCTCCTTCCATCTCATCCGTTGTTCGCGAAATTAGGTGGCCAATCAGTCCATATATTCTGTATAATATGTTTATTATAATTAACTTTCGTATAATGAATTGGTAAATAGTTTGCATATAATATGTTCACATGTTAAAACGTTTTTGAAATTCTATACATCTGACGTAATATAATTAAGGGAGACAAGGGTTAACAGCGTTAATTGAAACACAAATCTTGATTAACACTTCCTATTCATACTAACATTTTACCAAACTCGTTTGTTGTATTAAAATACCGCTAGAATATATTAATAATATGATGCAGTGAATCTATACAATTGTACAAAATATATTCAATACAAACAATTTAATTTAACTATCATGGTTTGACATTTTGGTCATGACAGAAATTTTAATCTCAAGTAAAATATCTATTTTTATATGATTTTTTTATCCTAAAAAATGTACATTTGTTAACCTGATAAATTATAGTAGTATTATTATATAATTAATATATCGTGAATAATATAATATAGCAAATTATTATATATTATTTATTCAGATCAAAATTATTCAGTTTTGATTATAAATTATAAATGCATTATTTTTTGCAACACATTTGCAACACATTTAAAAATGTATTTTAAATTTATTAGGTATCAAAAATAATAAAGAGAAACTTAAATATTAAATTTATCATAAAATATATTTCGTAAATGCATATGGAGGTCTTTACATAATATTATCTATTTAAAATGAATATTATTTTAATAAATAATATATGTGTTTGATTATACATAGTATATTTAATTTTGGTTTCTAATTATGGCAAACCATTTGTAAGGTCTATACTTATATGTAATTTGTATATTAATGACTTAATAATTCTGTTGACTATTATGAGACATTGATATGTTTTAATTACACGAAAATTCCAGAAATATAAAATATTTATAGTTAATATTTTTTTTGAATTTCTTTATAAGTTAAAGATATTTTGGGTGAAGTAAAGTGCTAGTTGGATAAATGAACGGATATTTAATTTATTTATTAGTAACTCGAAATTTCGTGCTCAGATACCTACATATACATAATTTTTTACTTGAAAAAATTAATATATTATAACTTAAGACGTTTTAAATAATTAAATTATAAAACAGTAGTTATACACCAGTGATCGTTTAATATTCATTTTTTCATACTACCTTTGATAATTGTGCATTATATTATTTATCAGTGTTTTCTTTGTAAACTCTTTAGTTTTTTACTAAAAAAATATTAAGTATAGGTTTGATATATTTTAATAATTCTGGTATATAGTGAATACTAATTTAATTAACCTCATTTACAAATTAACACTGTTTGTGTTATATTTCTCATTAAAATATTTAATTGTTGGGTGATGACTGAATTTAATTTTAGCCAATATGTTAAATCATTTTGTTGAACATTTTTTAGTTAACTCAAAAGTTTTGTTCTGAGCTAATGAAAAAATAATATTGTATAAGTTCTATAACTGATATTGACCCAATACATGTTGTTTTGAAACATTGTACATAATAGTATAATAATCTTACGTCATATTATATATATAATATACAGGTCTTACTTCAAATTAATTCTTATTTATGTCTGTGAATTTTCTTCTAAAATATATTCGAAAAATTACTAAATTCTTGAACGAAAAAAGGCAACTCATGATTAACCTAAAATAACACGATTCACTCGGCAAGTCGATAGATTCGCCCATGACTGGGGTTATTTAAAAATAATGGTCGTTGATATAGGGGTCAGGTTGAAATTAAAATGTCTATATAAGTCAGTTATATATTACAAATTGTTTGGTTATGTATAGGTAGGTAGATAGACACAAATACAATTTTAATGTTTTAGTTAATATTACTTATTTACTTTTAGGTTAAATTTAAAACTTTTCGATTTTTTTAATGTTTAAATTAAGTATATATGTAATAGATGTTATTAAATACTAAATCAACATCAAATATTCAATAACGTGTTTATTAATTTGTCCTTAATGCATAAATGTAAAATAGAAATACGTATATTTATATATGCATAAATACATATAATATTATACATTTTTTAATCTTGAAAATTTCAAATACTTGATTGATTTCATTAATTAGCCTTACTACTAAGAACATCAATTAAATAGAGCTTAGTAGTACAGAATCAATCTGTCAATTTAGAATTAACGGACTAACAGAGATTTTGGGCTTAAAAAATCCTTCCCAACAGATCATTGCGGATTATGGTAATTTGAAAAACGAAACAACTTACAGAACACTCAATCGTAGTGACGGGTTTTTTTTATCTATAAAAACGAAAATTCATTAAACGTTTGGCCGTTGTTGTTTATTTAGACCCACCCAACGGAAATGTATGGTGTGGTTCCCTTTCAAAAACAACAAGTCCATTATTTTAGTGGCCGTACGCGTTTCTGACACCCTTCAAACTTCAATATTATTATCACTGACTCGAGACCGCGCGTGATAGCAGAGCCATAGCAGCAGTAGTGTAGATATATATGTTTACGTACATATATATATATATATATATACATATTATACATGGTTCAAGCGCGTGCCGGTGATATATTATTATGGTCCTCGGGGAGAGGCTGTCACAAAGCGAATAGGCGGGTCATAGTGCGATCCGTCTTCTCCAACGAACCCTTTTAATCCGCAGCCGCACTCTTCCACTTCGCCCTCGCGGGACCTTTGTTTTACACCGAGTCTGCATCTGTTGTCGTGTCGTATTGTGTGCGAGTGAGTAGCGCGCGCGCTATACTCGCTGGCGGCCTCTGCCGCCGCCTATCCGGCAAATAAATTGGTTGTGCGGAGAAACCGCCAATTTATGGTTTTTCGGCAACACACCCATCCTCCTATATTATTTCCTCCGCTCGTTCCCGAAAATACCACCATTGACCCCCTACTGGGATTAGAGGGGGGTTTCAAATGGGTGAGAGGGAGAAAGCGAAAGGCGTTAACCAGCCCCTATTTTTCTTTTACCCCTTCTCCCGCTCCCATTGACGTCTTATCCGAACGACTGTTTTTGGACCTCATTGCAATTCATTGGTAAACATGCTAACGTATATACGATTCTCCTACGCTCATTTGTTCGTATTGCTGCTAATACTGTCGAGTATTCTCGAATAATAAATTTACAGCATTGTTCTGTATAATTCAAATTAATTATCTACATAAATGGAAATAAATAGTATATTTATTTTGATTTGATTACTTGTATAATGGTGGATTATAATATAATCATAGTTAATATTATGTTCAATTATACTGTAGATAACAGTAATTTCTTTTTAAATAATTTAAATTTCAAATTTATTTTACTCTAAATGTAATATGTTTAAAAGAGCACCTAGATAATTAACTTTTCTTGTAAGCTTGTGTCATAATTAAGTTTTCTTTCAAGGTATATTATTTGTAGTTATTTGCTACATAATAAAGTGAAATTGTTGAGCAAAAATTAGAATTTATATGATAAAGGATTTAAATTTATTTACATGAAAATTATAAATACTTATACTTTTGTCAAATAACAAATTATTTACAAAGAATGGTGAACAAGTTCCGAAAGTATAATATCGATTAAACTTATTGATACAATGTTTATATAATACCTGTAATATTTGCATCGACAGTTATTCACCGAAAATATATTATTTTGAACTATATATCAATGAATAAAATAATTTTAGATTCTGAGCGGAGCGTGGAAGCTATTGTTTTTACAATGGTGTTTATTTTTTTATTTTTTTTATTATTTTTATGTCCTGTATACAAAATTTCTTCTAGAAGGAGTGTTTCGATTTCAACATATAGTACCTTATCTTTTAGAAAATTGGATCAAGATGGTACTTTAAAGAGGTCATTTTTCGATTTTCTCAATAGTTATTTAATGCTACGGGAAAAACCACCGTGAAATTACGAAAAAACGCTAAAAATGGGATTTTAATTTCCAACGCTTTGTTTATCACCATAGAAACGAATAAAAAATTATAATATTTTAATATTAATTCAACTTACATGATAAAATAAATAATAACATAATATAAAATATCCAGAATGACAAACCGTCTCCGCTCAGAATCGTTTTTCTTATACAATGATATTATATCATTGAATTCAAGTCTAATACAACCATTATACAATGACCCACTTGTAATCTACTGTACAGCAGAGCGATATCCACTTACCTGCTTTTTTTTATATGATTATATAATAAGTTATAATATGTGCAATGTGCAAAGAAATTGTGGAATGTAAATAAATACAAATTATGTTTTAATCATAGGAGTATGACCATATAGGAGTATTTAATATACTACCAACTAGCAATACATAAAATGTATTCTAAGTGAAGGTAAAATGAATTTAAAGGAATAAGGAAACATTTTTTGATAGGTATAAGTATACTGTATAGTGTGGTCTATGAAAGCCATATATATACTGGGGTGATTCTTTTATCAAACAACACTCATTATTTCAAAAAGTGTGCATTTTTTTGAAAATATTTTTTTTATAGTTTCAAGTCGCTTTA
>NC_042496.1:17867301-17987235 GCF_005508785.2 Acyrthosiphon pisum | reverse complement strand
AAGAAAAAATATTCTGCTTTGAAATATAAAATTAAAAACCCCTATGTTGTCATTCAAAAAAGTGAAAAACTTAAAAAATTATAAGGATAAAAAATATTTAAAAATATAATTTTTTAAAAAAACATTGTTTTATAAGTGACTTGAAACTATGTATAAATGTTAGTAAATGTTTACTTTTTCTATAAGTGTGTGTTATTTGAGAAGAATAGGCTATGTCCACACTAAATTATTACCTTATTTTACGTTTTGACTCATGACTGATTGACTTAAGGTTTAAATATGTAATATGTATGTTACGGATTTTTGTGACATGTGTTTCGGATCCACTTTCATCGTGGCATTATAATTACTTATAGTGGGAACGTTCTAAAATGAAGTCGGTTTTGCTCAATTAATTTAATTTTGGAAAATATTTTTGTATATTAATAATATAAAAACTTGATGATGAAGTAAATACTCTATTTATATAGTGTTTATCTGTATATTTTAATCTAAAGTTATGTCTGTTTGCATATTTTATATTCTTATATTATTTCCAAAATATATTTAAACGTGAAACGCCCTGGAACATTGAAATAAGACATCCCATTTCAATTTCTCGCTACATCTGGTAATCATTCATTTTTCAACACCGCTTTAATTATGTTTTATTACAATAAACAGATTTAGAGTTAAAATTTAAATCTTTCAAATTTAGAAATTGTACTATAAAATAAAAATAAAATGTAGCGTTGTGTATACTATATTTTATAAATTAATTCTTTTACACACAATATAATATTGAATCTGTAACATATTTTTTTAGTAACCAAACTTTTAAATAACTACTATTTAAAGAAGCCACATTTTGGATTAGAGGGAAAAGAAATTTAAATTATTAAAACTTGACTCTAAAATTCTCTAACTAAATACACGACTAGTATTTATTTTGTTTTATATTTTTGATGTGTCACTCTTACATTTTATGTGGTCTACAAAATGTTTGTAAAAACTATTGTTTACAAGATGTATGATAATTATGACGGCTGAATAGATTACATACACTTTTCATCGACCTATGTCACGTACAAACATAAATAATATTTTCAATACAATTTTATAATTTTTGTCAGAAAACACGTGTTTGTGACATCGTTTCTCTGGTATTATATAAAGAATAATATTTATAATTTGTCCATCTGCAGTTGATACAACCAGTTACATTGCGGCACACTACGGATCGTGACATTTTTCGAATGTCGACGACCGACGCTTCGCACTAGTGCAGTGATTATAATAAGTCATTTCGAAAAAAAATAAAATAGTATTATAATATATAGTCATAAGTCATAACATTGTGATTCGATGTTATACGTGAACGATACATTTGTTTGTATATGAAATGCATTAGCATGCCGATTGTTTGTTGCTGTATTACACGCACTGCATATATCGAGTACAAATTTATGTGTATTATAATATAGTTAAGTGAAATGTGCCAAAGCCAAATTGTTACGTAGAGCAAGTAGCCACTGCTGTTTTACACGATCTGAGTTAATTAACCATTTAATATCGGTAGATTTAAAATAGCATAACGAAGATAGGGAGAGGGGTGGGGAGAGCATTGGAAGACTTGCACATGTAAAACAGCTCATATTTTTTTCCTGAGTAGTATCTTTACAGGGGGAGAGGGTTAACAAGCTGTGTTTACAAGTGCTTTCCGTTGTACGACTTAATGTCGTCTACTTTATACCATGCGACATTTTGGCACTGACTAATCGCCGTCCATCGCGCCGTCGTCCAATGTATTTTATACATAGTAGTCGCTTCGGTGTTACAACACCGAAATAATATTATTATTAACGGTCGTCCGTTGGTTTTTGGCAATCAACCGTATAAACAACTATTTTTATTCAAACTCCCGATTTAGGATACGGGGCCACACGTAAACTTTAAAAACACAATTGTTAAAAAAAAACAACAAAAATTCTCAGTAAAATATTATCATCTGTTCTCCTGACATGGCATAAATATTAAATTGAATATAAGAACAATGTTATGAACCATATATATTTTAGGAATAAGTATAGGATATAAGAGATACCAATTTTTTTGGCTGTAGACAATCAATCAGTTTGGACAATAGACGAACGTCGATTGATTTATTAATTTCAGATGCAGACATAATTTTTCTTGGTATTTGATGATGAATAAAAAAAAACCCCTGTAGCAATAATTTCTGTTGTACATCAAAGAGATTGGTGTTAATTACCGAATTATTAATTGCTGAGGTTGTCTTATTTAAGAGGGGGACAAATGCGAGGGAAAAATCATAAAAATGAATGCCGATCTTTACCGTTCGTGGAATAACAATATAATCGAAAAAAAATTGATGGTCTCGTTGAAACAAGTTTGCGAATTATAAAAAAATACATTTGTCGTCGCATAATATGCTCTTATGATATTACAGACACGTGGAATGCTATTGGTAAAAAAAAATACAATATATAATATCATAAATTCGTTCACATGATGTGGTGTATAGATACTCATATAATAGAACATGTAACTTTATAACTATAGCAGCATACTGTAAAACGAGTTCGATGTTATTGCCGAATTGGATGATTTCTTGTTGCTCAATAGTTGCAGAATGAATGTCAATAATGCGATTGATTACTTTATTACGGCAATTATAGGTAACGAGGAAAATCAGTTTCATGATAATAGTTTACGATTAAAAATATTATATTGCACTATCACATCAGAATTGGGATTAATTATTCATTTAATCTTTAATCTAATAACTCTATAAAAATTCAGAAATATTGTTGAGTTATTTAAAAAAATAGTATTTTTGTTCTGTTTTAGTAATTTTAAATTTAGTGGCGTATGAGACAAAAATATACTGAGTTATCTATAATAGCCGATAGGTTAAGTTGTGGGGGGAGGGGGGGTTGAAATTATTAAGGAAGTAAAATAGAAATAATATTATATTATACGTAATTGATTTATAATTATAGTGATTGATATTTGACGGGGATATTTTATGAAAGATGAATCCCCTTGAGGTTTGAGTGTTGGTATATTTGTCAGTGCTTAATGTTTCACTAAACGGCCAAATTAGATTCCGACGTTTCATAGGAAAAAGTTCCTGACCCTAATTGCATTTTTAAGTGCAAACCATTTGCACGTGATCTGTGAAATAGATATAAGTTGTATTCAACAAAATATGTAGTTTTGACTTTTGTAGCTTATATATTATTTATTTTGACTTTTGAGGGATTTTTTTCCTTATTTAATTTATTAATCCCAATATATATCGGTACGTAATTATTTAATTTAATTTAACAATTAGTAGATGAACCAATAAGATAAACAATAGGAACAATAGATATAACTATTAATCAAAGGTATAATCAAATTTAAAATGTTTCTCGAAGAATATTTTATTAAAATGTTTCAACGTATCAATATAATTTGTGTTTTTCCTGTGTCAGGTTTTATACGATTCATTAACACGTATAATATATAAAAGAAAGCGTGTTTTTATGTGATGAATTCTTATATAATAAATCATACTCGTACTTGAAGACGACATATGTAGAATCATTAATGGTCGTCTGTCCATCGATGACGTTTGACAAGATATAATAAACCTAGTCCATATTTTGTAGATAATTTTTACCTTTTACTGTAATTATGATTTACGTTTACCTACAATACATTCGTTGGGTTTTTGTGGTTGTTATATCTATACACATGCTATGTTTAAGGTGTGTTCTGTGATATATTGCAGCAGAGCTGCAGAATACATCGTAGTCGCAATTTCGGTGAATCCAGCGGTCGTTAAGCTTAACCGTAATTATATTATTTGAACGATTAAAACTTCATAAGACGGTTTTGGAAAACGGTAGCCCGAGGAGAACACGTCATATTTTCCACTCCCACATCGCGGTACATGCTTTACCATACTCCCTGTGCCCGCGGCCACGCACACAATTAGTGGCCCAAAAACGCAATACGACAACGACGTCGAATTACGATATATCTATAATACATACAATTATTTATTATAATAGTTACAATAATCATCATCGTAATAATAAACAGTACATAACAATAACACGATAATAATATTATTGTGAGCTATTCTGTATACATACCTATATATATTATAAAATATAAGCTAATTAGTAGTACTATGGTTTTCGCCTGCAGGGGGGCTGTATAGTATCATTATGAGTATTATGACGCTAAAGGAGCAGAGTACACAAAAATATTATTTCCGTCTGTTTTTGACTGGGTGAAGGACGACACACATTCTCTGCAGTCTCACTCTCTCTCTCTATCTCGCGCGCACACACACACACACACAAACATACATGCACGCACGAGTGCTCTGCTCGTCCGGTTCGAAATATGACTATATAATATTATATTATACATAACACTCTGCATGATATATCCTCATAGCCATATATAATATTATATACATATACCTACGCGTACTTGACGTCTGACTACTGTACGTGTTTAAATAATATATATATATATATGTATATATATCCACACACCGCGTAAGCACAAAACGTACATAGTACGCATAATTAAAACTCGCATATTTAACACACTCAGCTCTACATTATATTATATATACCCAGTATAGTCCCTCGACCGTGCGCGCGTCCCGCTCACCACTAATTAACTACCTAGCCATCATCCCCCCTGCGTGACGGTGTCGAGAATTTCCATTAAACCTGCAGAAAACAAGTCAAAACACAGCCCTGCAGCTCTGATGACTATGGCTGACGGGTCCAACCTTGGGAGCGGGGAAAGAATTGGTGGGGGGTGGGTAGGGGGTTGTAGTGGGTTTTTATGCATTCGCCATGTGTGTCATAATTAGACGGTCGTATATCATGTTATTATATACGGTGAGCATATACACATACGTATAATAATATGTTGGTGTCGGTAATTCTAATGGAGGGAGCGGTGAGTGGGGCGCCGTATTAGATCACGTGGCCTTTTTATACTAATTAACGCGAGTTCTCCGCAAAAGTGTCGCGTTCCGTGTTCGCGCAATTTGTTTGGGGTTTAAACAAGCAAACTGCACGTCTTCAAGACGTCTTGTTCGCACCACCGCTAGCCGCGACTTATATATAGGCAAACAACCCGTCGACACGGAATACGTCCGGACGATCCGCGGTCGTTATACCGTGGTCCGGTTCGTGGGAAACGAATAACGCGTGACTCCACGTGGATCTTTTTTTTTCTTCAGGGGTCGTTGGTATAAACCTGTACTTAATTATATCAAACATATTATATACGTCATATACGTAATATATCAAGTCGGATTCCGTATACAAATCTCATTCAAGATTTACCCCTTCAAACAAAATATTTTTTTTGAAACAGACACAAAAGTATTTACGGTCGTCTGTGAGTTAATAACTGCCAATGTACCTATCGGTGCGTTATAATATCATGAACCCAAATCGGGCGGCGGCACCCTGGCGCCACCTCGCGATCGGAAATTCACCGCACGGAGAAATACCTGTTTTTTTTTTGTTCACCCAGAATTATTGTCGTATATTTTTTAATGTGTTTACGATGCAAATTTATTCAATCTCAAAACTAAAGATGTGTGTGTATACAACGGTCACTAGACGCCTGAAAGTACTAGCCTGAAAATTACGATTTTCGAATTGAAGGTGTCGCATGAATTCCGTATATAAAAACAATATGTTAATGAATACGAAACATTTCTGTGTATAAAATAAAAATAATATACACAATAAACATTTATCAAAACGTTTTTTTTTTCTTCAAAATATCGAAATAAATAACTATCGACTATAATACAAAATTACAAACAAGTAGGTATATAATATATAATCTCTTCGTTTTGTTAATCTGTACAAATGTAGGTACTATAATAGTAATATTATCTTACAATCGATCGATTCTCTTTAGTTTTATTATACAAAACTATATATTATGTTCGCGTATATATATATATAGTGCTCTGACTCCAAATTATATAATGTGTATGAATAATACATGTTTTAAGTCATACCATACAATAAAAATATCTTTTATAATAACTCTAATCCATATTGTATATTTTCGATCCTAAAATATTATAATAAACCATAGATATATAATATAATATAATATATATGTATACATAAATAAATTATATATGTGTGTGAAAATAGGCAAAATAATATTAATATACTATATAATAGAGGTACCGGCTACAAACTGCTTTAGTTTAAAATCTATTAAGCTATAATTGTAGGTAGGAAATCAAACATAATATCATGAAATATTATTGTTTTTCAATTATAAAATATAAACAGTAAATATACTATACAATATATTAATATTTGTTAAAGTAAATTATGTTTTAAGTATGAATGTATATAATATGGTCCAACCTCCCCAAACTGCAGTGATGATATTCGTGCTGTGGTTCTGTATCGAAGGTGGTTCAAGAACGAAGGCGATGGGACGTGTTCGCGGAATTCCGAAATTAAAAACGCTGGTTAGAACTGTATATATCGCGGGCAGAGAAAAATAAAATTGCCGCCGGTGGGTGCGTCCGGGTGATTTGTAGTCACTACTTTTCCACAATAAGCAACAATGTGTGTGCACGCGCGCACGCGTATGCGTATAAAGTATTATGCTTGATTCGTACACGAAACATATTTTTAATAGGTTGTTAACGGATGGCCGTATAGTGATGATGTTATAAATCAAACCGTGCGGGGAGGCTGCTGTGTGGATGCCCTTTCGATATAATTCTCTTCGAATCCCATATATATGTAGGTGGGTATAGGTTCCTATTTATAGTACATATATACTGTATAGCCACCGCGATAAATATCAACGTAATAATAATATTAGGTAGGTTCGTAAATGATATCGAAATACCGCTGACCGCGTTGAAACGATTCGATATTTGTATATATCATCGATGTTTAGATTGGAAAAATTACTCGGTTCACGCCCACCGTTTGTACATGCGTAACTGGTATATTGTCCGTGTGAGTGGCGCGAGAGAGGACGAGGTGGCCGAGTAAAAAATAATAATAACAACGACACGAATCCAATTCCAGATTTCAATTCCGGCGGGTTTAATTAACAAACACGGCTACTTTGTGTTCGTATATTATTATTATTATTATTATTATTATTTTTATTTTTATTATTATCATTTATCACCGCCGTACTCCTCCAACACAGTGCAGGTCGTGGTCTACGTAATATATTTTTATAATATTCGTATACGCGTGGTTGTCGGTTGGTTATTATAGCAGGACGTCAGGTCACCGTCGTCGGAAGCGCTGAGCGTCCACACTATAGTAAACGTCCGCGGGCAGTATTGCATGATAATTGTGCGCCTTTTATTTATGTGTCCGCGTATCACTTGCGTACCGCCGGGATAAGCAAATAATCCATTATTTATGTGTATAATATGATACGTCCAATTTGTTTGGAAACCAGTGATACTGCTGGCCGCTGGGAAATTATCGCTCTATCGGAACTCGAACAACATACATACGCGTTGTAAATGACTCGCTCCGGGGAGATGTATATCATATAATATATAGATATATTTGCAGTTGAACGATATTTGCCGCCACTAAGTTGGCGATTCCTAGGCACGACATTGTTAAAATTTCACATTTTTTTACACTAATAAAATATGTACCATAATCAATTTTAGATTTTGTTACACACCATCAAATTTCCTAGAATAAGTCTTCATGGACGCAAATAATTATTTTTTTTAGTAGGTTTTTACGTCTCTAAGGTATAGACTACTTTTTTTTCCAATTCCAATTGTTTTTCCCAAAATATAATATAGTCTAAAATAATTAACCTTAAGGTTCTTAGAAAAATGATAAAGTTTTAACTTGTGTTCAGCGATAACTATTAACTATTATGTACCTAATCATAATAAATTGTTGTAATCATCGTCTTTTGTTCATAGCACCTTAGTATCATAGTATAATATTTATTTTCCTATAGCTGGTACAGTTTTGCAGAGAGTTGCATAAATGAGTCTGGTTTTCAAAATTATAACTTTTTAATTTCCCAAGTGGGTCCGCATTGTTATCGCTGATATTTTTGGTAGAGCCAGACTCCGTCCGTATAATTATATTATGTTTAATTCGTAATTTTATTCGCCTCATCCGCATATATACATGAATTCATGTTTAGAAATAATAAAAAAAATTAAAAAATTGATGTAAAATTCCAATTATTTTATAAAATAATTAAAACATGCATTTAAAATCGGTCATTCATAAACAAATTTGTGATGTAATTATCATTAAAAAATATTGTTACAATTTAAATTAATACTATATAATTTTAAAAATAAAAATCATAAAAACAAATTTCTCATGGAACATCTAATCACGTTTTACTTCTAGGAGACACTAGCAGAAGATCTCCGTGGTTTTCCATTTGAGTGTATGCAAGTGAAGAAAGCTAGTAGATCGTCCTTTTTTTCATTTTATATTAACTTTTAAAAACTGTAAATATAATAATATTTTTATAATATGTCTGTAAAGTATTATCATCGATTCGAAAACATGTTTTTATTATTCATATACATTATACGCGTATTGGCGGCGGCTTATGTTGCCCATAGAGTATAGTAGGTACATTATTAGCATGCGTATGTGTATATTTTATTTTATATGTATAATATAATATGTGCTGCGTAAGATCCGCCGACGATCCGCTCTTCTGGTTTCGCGGCGTGTGCAATAATATATTGGTAATACAACTTTGCGCGTAGGTGTATGCTGCAATGAAATAGTGCGGCCGATTTCATTATCGTTATTATTATTGTTCAGTGGGAAAATTGTGTGGCATTGTTGCCTATTTATCTCACTGCGGCGGCATGTGGTACAAAATCGTGAAGATTACGAATAGTTTCCTGTACTCGTATAATATATACTGCAGAAAGCGAGAGATAGAGAACGAGAGAGCAGAGTAGAATAAAAAAAAATACATATAGGTACATTTATAGAAGGAAAAAAAATAATAATTGTCTGGTACAATTAACTGTCACTGGCCGTCTCAGTAATAAGTCCCATTTTATTCCAAACAAGGAAATTAGCAATTACAACATTACACATATTATAGGTGTGTATACGTATAGATATAATCTTCTAGTGATGGATAAAATAATACTTACATTACGGGAATTTCAAATAATTTACATATTGTGTAATTTATAATATTTCGTATTATATGTATAATATATTGGGTCCACCAGGTCCAGAGGAGTAAAATGAGGGTGTAAATAGGGTTTAATCCATGTCATCTACATGGATTTTTTTAAAGATATTTTATAAAATACAGGTTTTTTTGAAAAATCTTAAAATTATAATATTGTTATTCGTATTCATAAAAATTAATTAGCGAAAATATACGAATTCGAAATAGTAGAATTCAGGGTCGTCCTTATAATTTGTGGGGTCCCTGCCACGGCCAACATATAACCTAAGGTCGTGGACCTAGTTTGCTCTGCCCTATGGACGGCTCTGGTATTATATTACCTATATCATGATGGTTATAGAAGAGACTGTTACCGTTTGGAGTGTGACTATATGATATTGCTGTCACAATGTTATAATATATAGGTACGTTTTACTATTTATTATCAATGTGTTTAGATAGGTGTAGTTATATGAACTCAATAATCTATACGTCATTTATATACAACTATATATGTGCACCTGCATAAATAATAAACAACCGTGATTACTAGCCTTTGGTGAGTTTGGGTATATTTTTTACATGTATGACCTTTTGTTCATAAAAACTACTTTAAAATGCCAATTTTTTATACATAGCTTGTGTTTTTTGATTTTGTCCATTGATTTGCTCTCAAACATAAGTTATGTACTGGCACAAGTTGTTGTCATAATAATAATGTAAATATAGTATTTATTTATTGAATAATATTACTATTTTAGAGTGTTGAGATAATATATTTACATTTACATTATCATTGATTTTTATTTAAATCCATCAACTGTAATTAAAAGAAAAATTATTTAATTTTTTAATACTAAAGTAAGAATTACAAATATTACTACAATATATGTAACATTAAGTGATTTAGTGGCATATAGCATAGGTGCCTAACTATTATACTTAGCATAGTTTTCTTAACATATCTTCAAGGGTAAACACGTATAAGAAAATATTATGAATAATGATATCTTAGTACTTACATTTTAGATTCTGAGTGGAACGATGAATGTATTGATTTTAAAATGATGTGTGTTTTTTTTTTATTTTTTTTTGTGTCTGTCATCACCTTTTAGGACAGTAAAAGTGCTTGGATTTTCTTCAACAGTACCTTTTCTGATAGGAAAGTGAATCTAGTTGGTACTTTGGGGGGGTCAAAAGTAAAATGGTTTTCAAAAGCGCCGTGAAAAACACAAGAAAAATTAAGGAAAAACGGGAATTTTTACGCAAAATCTGTTTTCGAGAAAATTGATCTTGGTTTTTGGTGTAACTTTAAAACGAATGACCGTAGATACATGAAATTTTCACTGGTTGTTTATATTTCCATTTTCTATACATGATAACATTTTCAAAATATTTTGATTTGTTTTGAGCTGTTTACGGACATTGTAAGTTTTCAATTTTTTTAGTTTTTTTTTCTATAAATATCAATAAAGTTTTATCTATTGGGTCCAAAAGTGTAAAAAATTAATACAAGGCTCCTAATATATTGTTACAATAGCAGTTGAAAAATATTAAAAATACATAGGCACGATTATTTTTTATAAGCATTTGAAGTTGAAATTTTGACAAAATTTATCAAATTTAAAATTGAATAATTATTTTGTAGTTAAAAATTCATAAAATGTTCAACTTTTATATCTAAGGATTGAAAATTTAAAACAAGATTTCACGTAAATATTTCATTCTGTTACCAAAAATTCTAAGAAATACATAAGCACAGTTTATTTTTATAGTCATTTTAAGTTCAAATTTGGACGAAATTACATATTAAAAAACCGGGAATAACTATTTTAGTTATTTTGTTGTGATTGTATAATATTATTTGTGGGTACTTGAAACTTCTAAAGTATACTATATTATATATCTATGATAGTACCACGGTTTGTTGTTGATGTATAACGCGTTACTTAATGGATATTGTGATATGATTAATTTGGAATTTATTGTTGATACCTATTATAGGTCAATTTTTTTTTATTACTATAGATAAGTATACCTATAATATGTATGTCTAGATATAACTAGACTGATAAATCGTCTCCTCTCAGAATCGTTTTTCTTATACAGAGATATTATATCATTGAATTCAAATTTAATACTACCCATTATACAGTGACCCACTTGTAACCTACTGTACAGCAGAGCGACATCCACTTACCCACCTTTTTAATTTTAAAAACAATAAAATCTTGAAAAATTATTTACATTTAACCTTATTCATGTTAAGTTCATTTGTGTAACAGACCACCCTGTATTACGAAATCGATTTTCTCGTCGGACACTGTTATGATTGTGTAGGCGTTTCTCGTATTTTACGTATTTAATTGATATAAGAATAATATCAATAAATCTCTTGAGGGGCGCTGCAGTGTTTGTTTTGATTCGAGTCGACCAGCAGAACCGGCTCCCCATCTGGCTCGGCCCCCGTGGCAATAATAATGTGCTCGCGTGAAGAACAAACCTCTGGAATTGCCCGCGTTTAGTCCTCATGATCTGCGTTAATGGAGTCGTAAACACACGCGGTATCTAATGTCCGACTATTATTAATCCATTGTCTACCCCATCGTGGCAACGTACACATATAAATTCATCCAATTACCTATATAAAGTTTGATTTTGAAAAATATATATGCTTAACGAACTTCCGACGGGAATATATTATATAAATCGATTTCTTATGATCCGAATAAACATTAAAATAGTTTTGTATGTAAATAATACGATTTTATTACTTTTACTATTATGTTTCTTTACCTAATTTAAAATAGTGGTTACATATATATATATATATATATATATATATATAATATAGTTACGATTGATTTACACAAATCCGCCTTTAACCACGATTCAACAGCGAATAACTAGACTGTATACTGTATAATATATAGAGAGAAGATAATAATATGTGTAATATTCTATTACTCTACAATCATACAATATAATATAGTCATCAAGGCCGGTATGCATGTATATTTTTAAAACTCAATTTAAAAAAATAATTTTAGTTCAATGGGAAATTGAAATAAGGTTCACTAGATAATTTGAGAAAAGCGACAAAATTGATTCTACTATATCAGTTAAGGGGAATTTTATATTTTGAATTATGAAATCAAGTTAAATGTTGAAGTATGTATATTTTCAATTATATTTTGAAAGAAATATATTTTACACACAATAAACGTTTACAGTCGGCACGATGTCATCGACAAACTATTTTATTTAGGATAGGTATAACATTTTAACACCTTCGGGTATTTTTCGTTACTTCTTGGTTCTCATGCTATACACTGCAGGGTGTACCTACAGATATTTTTACTTTCTATACACAGGTCAGTTGTTTGTCAATGAAAACGTATTCCCGGCAGACATCTTCGTCGGGCATCAAGTCGCGACGGGCGCCGGTATGATATCATTGCACCTTAATAATAATACTAACAAAAAAACAACCCTGACCTATACCCAGACCGATATGAATCTCTATATCATGGTCGTTGTCAAAAAAAAAACCATGTACATAACATTCGTACGTAATAAAAACCGTCAAGACCTGTAAAAACGTATCCTCGTCACACAAGTCTATCTGCATAGGCCCACCAGTATAATATAATATACTTCAACGATAACCGATCGAATGAGTGGTGTGGCTACCGTAGTCTGGTCTCTCCGGCACAGCTAATTATTTGTCCCTTCGCTGGCGGCTCTGCGTTACGTATATTATACATATATATAAGTTTGGCAGCGTCGATGCGCCCCCGAAATTTATTACGGTTCCCCGCAGTAAATATTTCTACCCTTCGCGTGCCGTCGGCGTCGTCGTCGCCCCGTCGCACGTCGGGTTTTTCGGATTTATTGTCGACAATTGTGTAAACTCTACCCCTCCGCCTCCCTTGTCACATGCCAACGCCGTACAGTATTTCCGTATAGCTGCGGACGGATTGTGCAAAAATAACCCTTGGGTGATATATCGCATGCCACTAGACAAATGGCTTTCTTTGGCACGATATATAAAACGCTTTCTTTAATTCTAATTGTTCGATTTTGCAGTTGCTATATTACGTATTTACGTTGTGTACTATATACCTATTACTCGAGCTGTGAAATGTACAACATATATAATTCTAACTTCAAACATTTTTCGTTTGAATAGAATAATAACGACAACAAATAAAATAATTTACTAACAATTATAATGAATAATTAGTACCTACCATTAAACACATTATTATACGTATATAAAGAGTATGTAATGTAAAATCTATTTATATTTTAAAACAATTTACCATAAAATTAATCCATATTTTTAGATTAATAAAAAAAAGTGAACAAGTGTGTGGAAAACTAGTACTTACTTATTTAAGTTATTTATTTATTTTTTATATGGGTAATTTTATTAACATTTTTCTATTTCACACAATTTAAAATCTTAGTATCAATGTAAATATCAATTAAAGAGAAATTATGCTGGTTGTTTTATATTACCTAATTAAAATTTTATCGCTTAAATGGTGGGCTATAGGTACCTACTAAGTATAATAGTGTTGTATTATTTGAATTTATGTTATATTATAAGTGAACATTTTAATCCAATAATATTCGTATAACTCTTTGTATACTTACTTATTTTATGTTCTAAAGTATTTCTATCGACATTTGTACATATTATGTTTTTCTTTATTCGATTTTGCAACAGTGGAAATGTATTTATTATAGGCTCTAAAATGCCAATTTTCGGGTAAGCTCTTTGTTCACGTACCACAAGTATGTATACAATTTGTTATTGACGGTTCATCGAATGTATACAATGTCAAGTTTTGTTGTTCATGCTTATGAATTAAGATACTGTTCCCTGACGTACGTGCGAACACTTGGTGGGCGTGGTCACCGCCGATAGGATTCATCGTACACATCACGTATGTCATATTTGCACGACAGTTTCACCATAAATCTTCGCTTGTACCTTTTATGGGAAAAACGTTTGGATCATATTTTTTTATGTCTGGTGTGCGTGATAAATGAATCGGAAACCCTTTCAACAAAATAAAAGGAATCGGGTATATAGTAAATGTTTTTGAAGAGTTGTCAAAATTTTGCGGCCCGCCGAAATGTAATGCATACCTACCTTTTTTTCCCAAGCGAATTTGCCGACAATAAAATAATAATGACAAGTGTAAAACCCGTATTTGTATGTCAATCCCTTTTCGGCCGAGTCCGTTTGCCGCTTTGACGAGCAGATGACAAATGGTTATTCAACGTGACGTTTGTGACAATCTCTGTCCGCATTGTAACGCGCGATGTACTTTGTACATGAATACATACAAAGATAGTGATACACCTGTATGGGATTTATCGTTTTTTAAATTGGTGTGTTAAGGAGGGCTGATCTGTGCTTAAGTCAACAGTGACGAATGTGACTAGGACTACTTAAAATAACAAGACATATGCCTGGAATGGAGGGAGCAAAAAACATTTTTTAACTGTCCGGAATGTGAAACAGATGACTTAATACGTGTGTGGTTTTCGGATAATTAACTGGGATACATATTTTAAGACGGTCTAGTGAAAAAAACACGGGCCATCTGATGTATGTTTGCATAAATAGCTATAGGGTTCTCTATTGTGAGCGTATATATGAGATTGATGGTTGCAGTGTGACTGAGCTATATTCGATTTCAATGCGTCACCGTTACTACCACCTATATATACTAACGTAATTATAATACATATTATATTAATGTATGACGACTATAACATACATTTTAAAATATAAATATATTAATATTACTTATGTTAAGATTTAAGTATTAATTCATAGATACCATATACCTACTTATATGCTATATAGTATAATATACCTATGCTGTAATTCATTGTCCTTGCCCGTTAAAATTTTAAATTGAATTAAATGAACAATTAATATGGATGTATAATATTCTATAAATATTTATCTAAACAATTTTAATAATTGCTTATTAATTGTTTAATATAGGTATTTAAAGTGTTTGTAATAATTATTATTTTGGACATTATCTAGGTATAGGCACATTCCCCATTTTTATTTATTTTTATTCAGATAAAAATTTTATAAGTTCTCATAAACAATACTCCGAACAAATCACGTAACCATACATCCCTTATTGTTTAAAGTTACTCGAAAGAGGAGATAACTTCGAATTCGTTTTTCTCGTTTACTTTGCAGAGCAAGTAAAAGTTATCTTTTTCTTTAGTTGTTGTATACTACCCTCGGGACTACTCTGTGCGAAGAGAGGCCTTTCAATTTAGAAGCTTAGACCCTTTGGGTTTAAACTAAATACCTATAAAGACGCAAACTAGAGATAACGTATCACCCCCACACTAATGTTTGAGAACAATATAGAAGGGGATACCATGCGTGTTAGGGTCCAATGTCCTCCTGATTCAATTAACTAATCAAATTAAATATCATAATAATTGTTTTGTTAAAACATTTAGCATAGAAATATGAACTGAACAGATTTTTTAAACAGATTTCGTCTTATATTTAACTAATTATAATGTTATATGTATATAAACACGTGTTTAAATATAGTAATAATATTTAGGTATATTTGTTTTCATGCAGTAGTTAACGAATCAGTCCAATTATAATTTGGTTTGTTGAAAACAACACAATTGATCATCTCTCATCGCATATACCTTGTATACGATTCATAGTACCTACAGTACGATGGTTTTTTTTTTAGTTTACTAACAGGGTCCTATTATAATTCCCCTAAGGCTGCAGCCCACCATATATCTTCCCTCTACTTTCCTCACGTAAAATACCCTACTAGGAGTCAAAGTATTGTTTCATTCGTTTACAAAAGAGTTTGCTTTTAAATTATTTGATTCATATCTTAATATATGATAATTGATTACCCAAAATAATATACCACTCTATTCCTTGAATAATTGTCATATTAATAATAATGGTAATGGTATACCTACCTACCACTAAAAAAAAAAAAATCAGCTTATTATTATTCATCTGATTTATCTGGAAACAAAACACATTTATAACGTGCCCACTATACCGCATATACATACAGTTTACTATAATGAACACGTAGAATTATTTTCATTCATAAGAAGTTCCATTGGACTGCAGACAGGTTTAGAGTTTTGAAAATGTTTTATCTGATTTGTAGTTTTATTCAGTTTACCTTACCACCTAAATTTATACTCTCGTATTTACTTACTTGTTCTACAGTTATTGCTTCCATAAAACTGTGTACAGGCCTCGGAATGCAAAATGTTTCTAATGATAACGGGAAAAACTGGCCAATGGTATTATTAAATGAAGAAAATGCACAGGACACTATACTCGTATACATATAACGCAGAGTTGCAAATCGGATGTCGCAATCAAAAACACGTTTGCCAGACCAATAAAATAACCATCATTTCATCTTTCTTACTATAAATTTCATCGTATTTACTATTTAGTCACCAGTATATTTTATTTTCTGTGCTGCATTGTTGGCACACTTGTATATTTAACGAAACAAAAAAAAAGTTAGTCAGCAATTTAATATGTACCAGTACCTACCTACTACTGCTCAGTTAAATTACTTAGTTGCAGTTTATTATAGTCGTTTATTATGTTTATTCATAATAACTTACCTAAATAAAATATAGGAATTTTACATTTATTTTATACTTTGGGCGAAGCGAGGAATATGTGTTGGATTGGTTAACTATGATTTATTTATGTGTGAGTAACTTCTCTATAATTGGGAAAAACTAACCTAAAATAGCGGTGTGAATATTTTGTGCTACTCTAGTTTTCAACAAAATTGATTTTGTTTTTTTGTTGTCTTTCAGAAAATAAAAATGTAATTCACTTGACATTTTTACCAAATATTTATATTAGCGTTATCTAAACGTTTTATAATTTAAAAATTATTATACATTTTTTTTAGAAATATTTAAAGACATTTGAAATTTTCTTAGTTAAAAAAGCTCGACAATTAATTACATGTTCCTCATCAGTTTTTCTTACATCGATTTAAAAATATCGAAAATACATTAATATTATTGTAAAATATTTTTTTAGGCATTTGAAGTTTAAATTTTAACAAAATTAGATGTATAAACGATAATTAATAATGATTTTAGTTATTTTGTTGTAATTATTAAAAAATTATAAAGAAGGCGGTATATCCATCGCATGGGTTCTCTCCGTCTTACGTAAGCCGTGGGAAACGTGCGTTCAGCAGAACGAATTTTGTGTTGTTAATTTAATATTAGAATAAATTGACCGATCGGCTATCATCAAACATTATAGGGCTATATTATGTAAGAATATTATTTGTATCTTTGAATGTTGGTTTTTTCGATATTTTAAGTGTGAGATACAAAAATAATTGCTCATATCTAAAATCTAACTTAACTTAGTCCTGCGGAAACATGAAACTTTTCACCATTATATATAAATATATATGTATATATTCAAAATATCGCTCTTGGATAAAGGGATTTCTTATTACTTCCTATTAATCTATATATATATATATATATATAAGAATCTAACTTGATTTTGGAGACGAAGGAAACCGGTTTGTTTGCTTATTTATTATTGTTATTATTATTATTATTATTATTAATTATTTATTTATTTGTTTGCACTTGCATTTTTCCATTTGAAATATATATTATTCATTGAACAAATAATTTATTGTTACATTTTTTTTTACCTTACGTCTATTCTATAATAAAAATAATAAAATTTACCACTCCAGTGGTTGAATTCAAGATGTAGGATGTATAGTTTTCAGAAACTAGTAATAACAATAACTACAATATGTAATTATATTATATTATTTATAAAGCTAAAAAATAGTCATATGTTTTTAATTTAAATTATAAAAAAATAATTTCTTCCGGAGGAAAGTCGGGCAACTAGTTACATATACATGTATACAATCATATTATAATACATTAATACGCATAAAATATAATTGTCGCACACAAAAGAACAGAAAACATTGTTTAATTTACAAAACATATATTTATTTATGATTAATATAGTGATTAATTTGTGCATAATACTTAATGTCTATTTTTTATCTCGTTTATTTGTTTTCTTGAATTCAAATATTGATTATGAATACCTATTATAAAAAATGAAATTCTAAATATTTATACTTGAATAATAAATTGATCTAAGTTATATTTACAAATATCTTTGAATACTTATTATTACTATAATTTATATCTGATTATTAAATGTATTAATATATTTTAAATGATAGGTATCTTACCACAGTAACCACGTTTAAATAAACTCGCTATAAAATAATAAAATATCCCCATAAAACTCGTTTAAACTTTAAAATGTGTAATAAAATCCTGAATTACATCAAATAAAATTTCATATCAAGATTTGTGGCATCGTAAAATTAATATCCAGGTAAAAATTACACTTATATATTATGATAATGGTTTCTTTTATAAAACATACAAATTCCTTAAGTCCATAAGAATTATTTAATGTTTTATGGTATTGTTTTACGTTTTTAGATAAAAAAAATAAAGTATTATTTTATTCCAATATAGATTATAGATGCATGTACCTATACTAATGTATTTACTATTTGTTGTTGTTTATTATTTTTTATTCAAACGGCGTTCGATACGCAATTTGTTTTGTATCATTAGCTTATCTAATATTGATTTATGTACTTATCAATACGACAATAACTTGACAATTAATGTAAGGAATACTATAATTGTATATAGTAATCTGTATAATAGCAGTCATAACCCCAAATAAACTCTTTACATTACTTTCTTAAAAATTAGTAGGTATCTTTCTATTTCAATAATCTTAAAAATGTACCCATTATTATTTTTTTTAATCCATTTGAGTTCTGTATAGTATATATGTTGTTTTTCAAATTTTTATCTTGTCGCCTACTCGGACTCAAGCCGCAAGGTAATGGTTTTTTTGAAGCTATTTTATCAAAAATAGCGCCAACTTGGAATGATTATTATGTTGGGCGTGGGACGACCGATGAATTATGATGGGTGATAAATTTTTTTCGCCGAAATAAAACGGCCACGACGAACAATAGGGGCCGTCGTATTCTGGAGGAAAACGTCTAAAAATAAAAATCGTTGCTAGCCGAATCGAATAAAAACCACACCAGGGCCCCGGACGGTGGCACAGACATGGCAGTTTATTAGCTGTCTGGCACCATTGGCCCTGTCCCACTGTTTTATTATTATAATATTATATATGATACCTACGGGCGCCAGTTATAAATTTGACTTCTTAGTTCAATTAACGGTGTTTATTTTTCGAAATAATTTTCCTTAAATTCCATGCGCGAAACCTGACCCTGAAACAGCCGGGTTTTTATCGGTTCCAAGTGCTGGGGGTCGAACAGGAAGTCTCTGATATCCATCGGGATCCATAAATCATTCGGGAGACCTCATGCCGGCCGCCGGCGCCATCGGTCTGTCACATCAGTTATACTGTATATATTTGGTTTTCCATCTGTTTATTGCCCGATATTTTGTATGATTGTTTTTTGTAAAAAGATTTCTGGTTAGGTTATTTTATCCTAATTTGTGCTCCCGAGAACAATGCTGTCTGCCTACAACCGGATTGATCAAGATATCACTGTTGGTCGTAATAATAAATATGTATACTAATTCCGCTTTGAATGAAACCCGATTTCTGTCTATACATACTATATACATTATACTGTAATATCATATTATATACCTAATACAATTTATTCGAATTAAATTATTTTATTATGATAACGATGGACTGTTTTTGATATGATCTTCAAAATTATATATATATTGAATAATATAGGCTTGCAACTACATGCAGTATTCAATTATATTTCAAATTTGTAAAAGTGGAGCAGAATAATATTTTTCTGTTGATATATTACTTATTTCTTATTCGTTTTTCACTTTAGTTTAATAGTATACAATTCAAATATTCGTTTAAAATAATGAACACGGTATAACCGCATTTAAAAAAAAATAATTCAATCTATTTAGCTTACAACTAAATTGAGAATAATGAATTTACAATAAAATTCATTTTTTTTAAGATAATTATTATATTCCAATCATATTAGTATAATAAATATCAACAGTTAAAATTAGAAAATTTGAATTGATTGTGTTTTGCAAATCAATAATATATTTTCATACACACATAATAACGTCAGTAATTTATTTTTAATTTCTAAAATTTTATTTAAGTACTTATGATAACAACAATTTGTGGTCTTACATAGTACATATACTATAATTATTATAATATACAGCGGATATAAATGATAATTATGTTATTAAAATGTATGTTTAGAATTTAGAAATTCTATATTTCTATAGGTAATTGAAGCTATCTAAAATTATAATTGCCTAATCTACAATACTGCGTAGTGTTTTATATGGCATTTAATGTTTAAGTACCTAACCTAATCTATATAATACCACATTTTAAATTTGAAACTAAACAATATTGTTCAACATATAATCTGTACAGCTTTAGTTTTTTAATAATATATTATGTATGTCAATTATGACTTATGAGTATTTATAGGTACCCTACCCTATATACTGTATAATTAAATTACCCATATTACTCAGTACCCTATATACATATTTTTTAATTCTGTTCGAGGGACATGAAACTAGACTATTGGATCTTCAATCCCCCGCACACAGAATTCTAAAATATGTATTGAGTAGGTACTCCGAGTTATAGAGTGTAAACCAGTTTTCGCGGACACACGGTATATTATAAATTATATTCCAAAACTTTTTTTCTTGTATTTGAAATATACAACCTACTGTACCTACCCTCTACAGTTTATACAATAATATAGATAATACGTGAATATAAGTATAACTATATGTGATAAACTACCCATTAGTGAAACTATTTGTTGTATTCTAAAACTAAACAATTTAAGTTAATCACCGATGCTTTTTACATTTTTACAAATCATGTACAAAATAAAACTGCTGCAGAACATGTAGAACCATTTCAATTCAAATTACTCACGAAATATACAAATGTGTTCTCTATATAACATTCGCTGCTACATATAAACTTATTAATTATATCTTTAAAATAAAACGATTTGAATCAAATCTAAGTTTATTCGTCTTAAATTTTTTTTTTTCATTTTTTAACATTATTGTACTATAACATTATATACACTAATACCTATATAAATTACCTACTATACTGAATATTTAAATTACACAGGATACGCATTTGTATGGATTGCAATTTAATCTACAACCCGAAAATATGTTACTTATCAAACTTAAATAATGTATTAGGATGTACCTTCATATTTTTGAATATTGTTAAGGGAAACTTAAAAACTGCAGTTTTTCCATTTTATACTCGATAAAGAATACACCATGCTGTATAGTAATATATGTATAGGTATATAAAAATATCACGCATTCCCAGACGAAAGAATTAAACTAGTTTGAATTATTTATATTTTTAACATACTTAACTAC
The DNA here is from genome assembly GCF_005508785.2 of Acyrthosiphon pisum. Lineage (NCBI taxonomy): Eukaryota > Metazoa > Arthropoda > Insecta > Hemiptera > Aphididae > Acyrthosiphon > Acyrthosiphon pisum. Next base: position 17,965,443 of record NC_042496.1, on the reverse strand, counting down.
ATTTTCATAATAATATATAGGAGAATAGTTTATTAACATATAATAATATACAATATACTGTTTTTTTTTGCGTCTTCTTCACCATCTCAACCAACCACTGAGTGAATTCCTAAGAGAGTAGCCTAGCCAAGTTTACCGACGAATTACTGCTACTGTTATTATATGATATCATGAAACGTGTCGCGTTATAATATCGTATGTGCGATTAAAATAAAACCGCTGTTGTCAAACCGGAGCTATAATATAAGAGAAGACCGTGTGTACGCTGCAGACCCACTGTCTTCGTTTATTGTCCGACTGCGAGGACGATTTTTAATCACGGCGCGCTAACGGACATAACAGCCCTGTTGACGTTTGGATCTGTCAACAAGTCGTTTAAAGAGGGAAACGTAAAAAAAAGAATTAAAATAATAATAATAATAAAAAAGAATCGCTTCGTAAAACCTCGGAATAAGCCAAAAAACAACGGAAATAGACGCGCCAGCATCAGCAATAGCAACGACGACATATTATTATTATTATTACTATTACATACAGAGTATCCAATTTCATCTTCATCGCAACGTTTTCTGTGGAAAAAAATCTCGTCTAAGATAAGCGTATGTTTTTCAGCTCCCGGGGCACACGGCCGCCATTACCGCCGTGGACGTATATATACACATAATAATAATAATAACAAAAACAACAATAATAATAATAATATTGTCGTAACTCAGCTCCCTGGACAGCAACGGCAGTATAGGTAGGTTGGTTATAATATTATATGTATATGTGTACACGTACACATTGTTTCCAGGACCACGGCGGCTGCTGGTCACTATATACCCATATATATGTACATACATATATATTATACATATTATTATACCTATACTGTCGATGTGTATAGATAACGTTCATTACACGCGCACACAATGCTCCCGCCGCCGCCGAGAACATGTTCATTTCGCTTGCTAATTGGTCACCTGTACCGCGCTGTTGAACGAAAAATGAGAAAAGAAAAAATAACACACACACACGCCAGTGTTGGGAGACGGTAGTTGAAATCTTACGGAAATTAAAAAAAAAAAAAAAAATTAAAAAAATGTAGACCGATTGCTGCGCCTCGACGGTCATCCGCAGCGGCCGCCGCCGCAACTCCGGTCGACAATGGGATCGTGACCGCGATCGTTCGACGTCGTCGTGTACCCCCGCGGTTCACAATGGTGGACCGGCGATAAATTTATGCTCGCGTGACATTTCGACCGCAGAAAAATGCACGTGACCAAACGAAAACGGACCAAGACAATAATATTATTATCGTGTATACGTTTATTATATACGCGTACATGCACGCCGTATACTTAGTACTTACGTCGCTTTGGTACCTATACCGCTCGAACGTGTTGCCTATGTTTATATAAAATTATAATAAACTCGCTCTTACATAATATATCATGTACTGGTCGAAATCGAGTCTTCCGCTTACTCGTTTTCTGCAGGTTGACGTATAGAACCTATTCCGATATGGTACCACCGCCTATATTTACCATTTTATTGTACCGCGTGTATGCGCTCGAATGCTCGATTATACCTATTATTTAGTCTCAAATATATTTAAGCGTAAATAGAATAAAAAAATTGAGGTGGCAAGGGGTTGATAATATTATATTATAGAAAAATAAAATAATGTATAACTATAACCAATGTACAGCAAAAACAAAGCCTCGGGGTGGGGTGGGAGTCTGAACTGGGTGTTCAGACTCCCAGGGGTTGGTGCCCCTTTTATCTACGCTTACGGAACACTTACACAGCGTTTGTCATCTTATTACCACGGTCTTGGTATGGTACAAAGTACATGCATATCAATTCCCAAGGTAATATTAAAATATATGCCATTAAAGTGAAAGAATAGATATGAAAATAGTTTTTCACTCATAATATTATAGATAAATTATTTTATATATTAAAATATACGAATTTACATTGTATAAGCTATATATTGGTTTAAATCACATCATTTGTTCTCATTTTATTACTATAGTTACAATTTTTAAGGTATACAATCCAATAGAGTAAATTAAATGTAGTAGTATGTCTCCTTCGTGTTCCTCCAGATTATATAGATACCTAACGGATAACAAATAGGACACCCCACAGTCTCGGCACTCTAGCACGCCTCTGGCTACAACACGTGCCATTGTATACATAAAGGGTATCATTTATTTTATATTTATAAAAATCCCACTTCCTACTGGTGAAAGAAAGTCGCGAGCTTGCCACCGACACCTGTATATACCTAGGCGTGTATACCTTCACTATTTTCGATAACACATCTGCTGTATTATATATTCTGATTTTGTTAAATGTATACTGCGGTATATACCTATAGGTACTCAATGCGAGTGAATAAAATCGATCCTTTTGGTTGGTTCTTTTCCCTTTCCAAATAACCCTTCAGCCCTTCTCACTCGCTCTCTCTCTCTCTCTCTCTCTCTCTCTCTCTCTCTCTCTCTCTCTCTCTCTCTCTCTCACTCCCTATCTCACTCTCTCAACCGAATCAAACCTAACTTGCGGGTGGTGCGTGCTACCGCGGCTGTACATATGATATAGAATATCACAACATAATAACCAACCTTTACCTCCTCCTATACGCTGCACACATGGAAATCGGGCACACGCCGCGGATGTGGCGCGACTATCTGCCGCCGGAGCCGGAGATGTGGGCCCGCGATAAGGCGGCGACACAACAATAGGGGCACCGCGGTGACACGGCGTATGTTAATTCAGTGGCGGGACATTGGCGACTGCGTCGCGGTCTCTCTCTCCGGCGCACGGTATTAATTTGCGATCGCCGGGGCAGCAGCACCAGCAGCGATACATACAAGCATATATTATTATACATATATATATGGAGGTAGTCTCGGGGCGCCAGCGGTCGCCGAGTTAAGGTATATAATATAATATATAAGTACACACTGCGAGTATATACTTGCAGTGCGGTGCACACGAAGCGCGCGCCGAGGTCGACGCGGTGGGTCCCCCGGGCTGACGTCTAATTAACGTTACGCGGTCCCCGTATTATAGTAGCCGCATATATGTGTGTGTGTGTGTGTAAGTACGCACACACACACGACAATTTATAATATACAGTAGTACCAGTAGTATAGACGTCGTCGTGTAGGTCTGCCGAGTAATTGGAAGCACGATTTCTCCCTTCGCCTATATATATATATATATATATATACATATGATATTATTTCCTCCATATTATATAGCGTAGTCCATCGTCCTCTTCGCCCCGTGTACGATATTATAACGTCTATCTGCGCGGGCGCGCTTACTAATACGTATATTACGTATATTACGTATATATACCATGCGATGTGTGTATCGCGTATTGTATATATAGGTACCGACGTACCGTTGTGGGTTTGGGAAACCGCCGCGACTGCTGCAGTTATATTGAGTGGTCACGGTCGGCCGCAACCGACGCTTTTCGCATGCGACAAATAATAATAATTCGAAAAAATATATATATACGATCTATAAGTACTTATATAGGAGAGGAGAAAGGTCTACTCGCGCGTCTATCTACACTATTATATCATGTATACATATTATATGGGACTCGCTGCGGTGTGGTGTGTGTGATTCAGAGCGCGACCGAGTCCCGGTCCGATATATTATTTTATTTTATGTATTATTTTGCACCGCCCCCGCCGCACCACGCAGATCGCCAACGATATTATATTTTATACAAATCGGTCCGCGTTTGAATTGTCGCGCAGCACCGGTAGAAACGGTGTGTCTGCCCTCGAGGTTATTATATGGAGGTTGCTGTGAAGGTATATACCTACATTTTGGTTTTTTTTGCAATTCGTACAATAAACACGATTATACGAGGTCTATAAAGTCTTTATGGACTCTTGCGAAAATTATCACAAGTATCTATCTTAAAACAAAGACATTACACCGTGCGACCGCTGCTGAATTATCATTTCGTTGGTATATATAATTCATTAATTATATTTAACCATTATGTATTTATTGTAGCCTTTATTTATAACGTTTTCAACATCATATTGTACTGTATAGGTACATAACCAGATTTAAATTTTAATTAAATGGTATTTAAAACGATTATTATTAACATTAGATACATATATTGTATATCATTTTATAGTATGGTGATATAAACTACTAAAATACTTTGAGAATGTGTTTTATGATACCTACCACAAATCGTAAACCAATTAAAAAAAAAAACACTAATATTTATGAAAAATTAACTTTATCAATGACTTTTATAAGAGTTTTTTATTTTTTACTAACGTTAACAATTGTTTCTATGAGCGATAATAATTCGTTTTTTAAATTTGTTTTAATTTTGTCCAAACAATAGTTTGTGAATGTATGTGTTAGTGTCGTTAGAATATGGGCGGGTCTCAAAGAAAAGTTTGCAAGTATGTACTTTTTCTCAAAAAAAGGTTCTTCAAAATAGCCTAGGGGTTCGGTATCCAGAAGTTAAAAAAACTGAAAGGGATGAAAGCACACCCTTCCACAGCACTCAGCACGCTTAGGGAGTTTAAGTGCACATATACCTACATTTGTCGTTTGTACACCGATTGGCTCTATACTTATACATCTTATTCTGTAATACAAAAAAAAACTGTTTCACATTGATTCTTTCTTTGCTTCCAACTGTATTGAAACTGTATGGATATGGATATATATACATATATATATATATTGTTGACATTTTGTAAAACATGATTTTTACTAAACTAATATACACTATACAGAACTTATCATCTCAAATGCATAAATAATTTATTATTCATTAGATGACCTCAATTATTATATACATAATACATATATATATATAATATTGTATTATATTCCGTCATCTCAAATTGGTTCACCGTCTGATTTTAAAGCATCCTAATAATTTTATACCACCAAAGTTGCTTAATGTATAAAATGAGCTAATTTGAACAATATATGAAATATTATTTACCCAAAGAGGTTTTCTATACACATAATTTATGACACCGGTCAAATGATGAATGACGCATTTTAAGTTTAAATGTGTGTTCATTTTCTGTACATTGTATAGTATATAGGTACTTCATCAATGCATTACATTTTATGTTATTTACAAACCATCAACATTGTGGATAATGTCAGTTGCTTGTTAAATCGGGTATTTAATTAACAAAAATTGATGAGTTGATACATAGATCACATAAAAAACTATCAATCATAAATCATATGTAAATTAATTTCTGAAAAAGATTATTTCAAGTTATTTTGTATTTTTTATTTACACCTCTCTCTGCATTTAAACTCTATTTGAAGTTATAGATAACTTTTATTATTATTATTCGGGACAAATTTAAGATTGTGGATAATGAGTCAGTCGAGTTATTGAGAATATCTATTCTTACAGTACCTACTTATCTTTTTATTTTTAGAACAATAAATTTGTTTCAGAATTTAATTTATAGGTATAGTGTAAACATGAAATTGTATAATATAATGTATCATATATTATTTTGATTTTAAATACATAAACCTGATATAAATACTTAATCATGAGTAAGTAATTTTAATTAAATTAAAACAATAAACAAAATTCTACTCATATTTGCTCTTTAATTTGCTTAAAGTTTGATATCTGAAGCTCTATTTTTTATTTTTCTTACTTTTCCCCTCTTCCCGTGATTTCTATGGATACTAATTTCGTTGTAACCATAGGTTAGTCGGTTTTTAGAAGATGTTTACCATCTTAACAATTCTTTATGACCTATATGACACTTAATTTTATCATAAATATTAAATCCCCCATAATATGAAATCTATGGTCGCTAACCAGTATCGATTGAAATGAATTTATAGAAAAAATATAGGTATCAAAATGAATTAATTTTAATAATAAATTAACTTTAATTCTTAATTCTAATTACATTATATGTTAGTTTATTTTACATTAGTTTTAAAATTGTAATTAATTATATTAATTAAGCAGTACAATTCTAACATATAATCTACAAAATGTTCACTTGTAAATTATTTTTATGGTAAACTTGAAAGTTTTTTGTTCAATTAATAATAAATTAAATTTCCACTATTGTCTTTAAAATGCAGTCATTTATCATGATTACTTTTAAATATATACATTATCCCTAACACTAATAATTTATATAAATTTTATATACATATATATATATTAATATTATTATTGTATTATAATTTAATTATGTTGAAATAAATAAATAAATACGTTTGTTTGTTGTAGTATCCACTACTCAGTATTATATAACATTAGCGTCATGCGGTGAGCAAAGCAAATCTATTTAGTCCTGTATTTTTTTTTAACTATATAATTCCAACTTATTTTTTGTAAGCACTTTAAATTATAATCAAATATTTAAATCACTTTACACGTTAAAAATTAAAACAAACATTTCTTGTAACATTTATAGAAAGAAAAAAGAACTTTGCCTAAATTCGTTATAATTCATAAAGTTTAGTAATTGTACATTTGTTTAGATACCTTATTTCCTCTGCCAAAACGTTCCGCTAAACGCCCAACACAACAGCTGATGTAGGTACTTAATAATATTTTAAATTTTAACATGAGAGGTTATTCATGTGTATACTTATATATGTGTTTTTTTTTTTCATTGATTTATAAATACCAATAATTGATTTCATTACCACATTAGCATTAGTACTTTTAATTGGGTATTTTTATTTGTATTATTATTATTATTATTATTATTATTATATAACATTGAATTGATGTCGTAATTACTGATTAAACTAGCTGTTTTAAAGTTCCCATGCATTACCTGATGATTAAGCGGCACTCATTATAGAGATAGCAATAACTTTGACAGTCACAAAGTTACCGCCATTATACAGCGTAGATAATAATCTTTCAATCACAAATTTGTACTCGATCGTATTATCCGCACGCTAATCGTGGTATACAAGTCGTTTACATCGTGTTTGGCCGTATAAATACATGGTTATTTCATGTCAAGATTAACAACCTAGTTTTCGAATTATTTTTTAACTGTAACAATGTCATATGTGAGAGAAATTAAAATTGATTTCGTATCATTTTAATCGTTTGAAATACCGTTCGGCGTGTAATATGATGATTACATTTTAAATCTATGTACACACTCGAAGAATTATAATATATTGTATACACTATAGTACTATACACATTATATATACTTTAATCCAGTACTAGTGCGTGAACCTTACTCAATTTATAAGTATATTTTAAAAGGATTATTTACATAGCGTTTATATAAAATCAGTGGGAAGATGACGTAAATATATAAAAAATAAAATGTAAATATACATTAAATTCCGCCCTAAATCCTATTAAATAAATTCCGAAATGTATATGCGACCCTCTCCGTTATAAGGAGCGTTCAATTATTCAGATGGATTCGAAATCGATTGGCCGGGAAACAGCTTTTTGTTGGAATTTTTTCCATCTGTGTTTAGTATATCCATCTCTATTTCTTGTCCGTTCTCGACTCGTTATTATTCCGTCGAACAAATTCATGGTCGACTGTGTGTCAAATCAAAAACCGATTACAAAAAACACCCAAAACCACCTCGGTTTAACGAAAAATTAATTCACTCCTATATACCCTCACTCCTGTACAACTCGTGTATCGTCGTTTACTATTGACAAAAAAAACTATTTTTTTTCTTTAACCCGTTTCGTAAACTAATGGCTGTCATTAAGTTTTATTTTGTCTCTACTGAGGAAACCATGTACGATTAATCAAATATCCGGCCGAGTCGTTATCATTTCCGATCCTAGACTGGCGTCTCGTCGTGTATATGTGAACGTGTCCGTGTATGCGTGTGTATTATATAATATATTATAAATATATATATATATATTATTTCTATATTATTATTTGCCTCGTCGTATCTCTTAACATACAACCCCTCCGCTCTTTCATCTCCCCTCTTAACCGCCAATAAAGCTAACCCAACGTCATTAATCATGAACCCGTCCGGCGACGGCGGCAGTGGTGTGAACCATAAATAAAATAACACTTTAATCTAAAAATAATGGATTGTTACCGGCTAATCTATTTCGATTTTTTTTCCTCTTCCTTTTCTTGGGCCGTGACCGGAAATCCGAGTTTTCCAACAAGTCAAAAGAACAGATGTCCAAGAATCTCATGAACAAAGGCAAAAAGTCAAACTTTTTGGAAAGTTTCGCTTCATACAATTCATTCCCTGAGGATTTCGAATGCTCTGTGCACATTAAATTATTCACGCGTCAAAACAAGAGAATAATACGATTTTTCAGGAATTACTTACATTATTGCCTCAATGATTACGATAGCGTAACGAAATTATGTGTGACTTCCATATAGGTACTTACTGCAAATTTTCTTCCTATTGTCGTGTTCAATATTAATCGTCTGTGAGTAAAATATAGCTTACAGTTTTAGTTGTTATTTTGTTTTTACAACGATAAATACACTTCTCTTATAAATCCAATAAATCATTTCAATAATAATTATGTGAGGAACAAAATACGATAAGGTCTACTAGAATATAATTCCCAATATTGCTTTTTATATATTGTTGTTATAATGTTATTGTGTGCTGCAAAAATGTGAAAAATAAGGACTTGATATAGTAATGACTAATGACAAAGCGTAGGTATACCTAATATTGTACCTATTTAACCATACAATTAAATATTTCATAGGTACAATGAACAGATAACAATCCGTGTAGTTACATTGATAATGGTATAAAAAAATATCGTAAAAGAGCGGTTTATATCAAATTGGAAATTTGTGCTAATATCTCCTGTGATGATTACAGACATGGAGTTGAAAATGTGAAGGTATCTGGTATATATACGGCATTAAACATATATAATACAATATATTATATATCTATATATATTATGTACACCATGCAATGTCACACACGCGCTCATACGCTTTTTTACCGAGTGAAAACCTAAGGAGGAAAAAAATAGAGAAGAAAAGTAGAAGGGGGAAAAAATAGTCTCGCGGATAATAAATCGTCCGATTCAAATGAGAATCGCGTACGACGGCGATCCGTATCCGTATCTGATCCGGTAATTAATTGTTGTGTGTTTATAATAAAACAGTGCGCGGCGGCGGCGGCGAACCCGGAGGAGGATATTTCCATTGGCCGGGCCGCCGCAGTGGACGGGGTCGGGGTCGGTCCCGACAAGCAAATGCACTTAGAGCGGTCAACTATGCAAGGGGTAATAATGTTCCCAAGCTTTACACAATACACACACGCGCGCGCGCACTATATAATATATGTATTATACGCATGTGTGCGTGTTCGTTCATACATATATATATATATACGGAGAGGAGAAGTCTATGCGTCGACGACGGCGAAGACCGTCTCTCACTCTCTCTCTCTCTCTCTCTCTCTCTTTCTCTCGAATTCCATTCGGTATTTATCCTCCTCTTCGTTTTGTTTTGTATTTCTTCTTTATTTCTTATTATTTATTTATTGTTTTTTCTTTTTTTTTTTTTTTATATACATACTTATATTCCGTATCACGCGGTCTTGGTCGTTAACCGCACATTTATGTTAATCATATGTGTGTGTGTATGTGTTTTGTAGCCGATTTTATTTATCGCATACAAACGCGTGGCCGTATAATATAATAGGGGACGATGCCGCGCTCCGGTGGAAGAGGGTCGGCCACTGCGGCGGGACGCGCGCGTTGCACTTGCGGTGGGCGTCATGGAATCTCGGCAATCGGCGGTTGCCGCCGACAGACGTTACAATTTTCGGACTTTGCGGCGGCGCCACGGACGTGCAAATCTATATTGCGTTTTTATATTGTCGTTATTGTTGTATAATATCGGTCACGCGCGTCAATTGTTTGTTTTATAATAATATTTATGATATATATATATACGACAACAAGGTAACTAACGGAGCTAAATAAGGTTAAATCATTTTCGCGTAGAATACGCATTGTGTATACATTCTATATTTGTATACAACGATGTAATCGACCATACAACAACTGCATACAAAATCAATAAACGAATTGCAAGCGAATTGCATTCGAATATGGCATGGCAAATCCTCCTAAAAGATAATTTAGGTAGAAGGCGTGAATTATAATCATATTATAGTCTATCATCCGACGACTTTCGCGCCAAATATTCAAACGTTTCTTTATATGTTTAGACTATATGATATACCTATATTAAACCGACGTACCTACCGTTATCCATATATATAATATTTAATATGACAATTTTATAGCTAAAATATGAAGTTAAACGATTTATCGCTTGCGTTCTGTTATAAGATACGTTTAATCGATGACATGTAACTTGACATCGTCAACAGTGTGGCGTGACCACGGTGGACGTGTGGCTTAAAAATATATGTGCAGTGAATAATTACAAGTTACAACTATTATAATATGCAAATAATATATTTTCCTGCGCGCGCGTAAACGAGACTGTCAGATTTTCGAATTAACCGCTTGAATTAATATAATTTTTACCCGATTCACTAACGTCCGATGCAATCCACCGGCAGTGAACAAATATTTCATACAAATACGTATATATTATACGAAACGGTATAATTCGTGGTCAACTACGGCGTACAATCGTATTACCATAACAATAATGTATTTATAATATATTTATACGACGATATTATGCGCCATCGGATCGCGGTGGCGTTCGAAAACCGCGTGCCACAATCCCGGTCATCGTCGTCGGGGTTGGTGGGGAGGGGGGGGGGAGAATGCGAGCTAAGCTCACTAAATCTTCGGTCCTGTTGGCACCGGGCCACTGTCCGACACCCAATCCTAAAATACCGTCGACGTAGCCGAAAACGACGTCGTAATTAAAAGCCTGCCGCCAAGACCCGTACCGTCTACGGCGACCGGCCGCGGAGCAGACGTCGCCGCGCCGTTGTTTTATTTATTTGGTTTTTTTATATTTATATATTATATATGTGCGCACACAATTATACACAGATACCCTTGACGACGTATATCATGTGTGTGTAATAATTTTTTCCGCCTTCAAAAACACACTGCACACACTCACACCGTGTACAATAAACTCAAAAAAAAAATACTTATATCAATTCGTATATAGTTTGCAGTTGTCTCGCCGCGCATATAAGTCACACCGTACCCAAATAACATATTTTCTATGCAGTATAATATGTATATTAAATTAGATGTAAGTACGAACGGCAGTTGTTAAAATATCTATTTTTCTTCGATCAAACTCGAAAGCTAAATTATTTTTAATTTCACATAGGCATAACATACTAGGCTAGGAATTAGGATACACTTCAAAACGGTATACGCTGATCCTTCATACAAATGTTTAATAGAACTGGATAAATACATTCTGTAGTGCATCGTATTTATTTTTTTTCCATACAAATTTGACCTTAAAACGATCAGGTTATCTCGGGTTCTTAATTACTCGAACAATTACAAAAAATAATTATTTTCAGGGACACCCTGTAGTTAAAGTATTTGTTGTACGTGGTGTTGGCTGGCCGTCGCGTCGTCGTCGTCGGTCTGGCAATTAAACAGCCCATTAAACAACGGGCTCGCGCACGGTTCGTCTATAAACAATATTGTAATAATAATTTGAGATGCTCTCGCGCAGTCCGGCGCGGCGAGCGAGCGACGCGCGCGCACGGTATATAAAATAATAATATATAGAAATCGGACCAAGGTGAAAAAAGCGTTAAAGTCCCGGACGCCGGTAATTTATTGACGGTTGATTCTTTTTCTTTCTTCCCGACATCCGGTCGTTTGATAGAAGTATTTTTATTATTATAACTATTATTATTCGAGCGACTTTGTCACTATATATTAAACAAGACGCACGTTTATATAAATATATATGTACATTATTATATAGTTGTGATGCACTTTTCGGCGAAAAAACACGCTCTGTTTCTTAAACATATTATAATATGGTCGCGGCCCGCGCAATGATTTACGGTTCTTGTTTATTCTGCGTCGTAAATCCTGCTGCAACTTAGTTTTATTGCATCATTTTTTTATCGACCATAATAATTAAAAAAAAAAAAAACAATATTTGAGTCTATCTGTGTTTACGACGAGAACCCCACGTCCGATTTTGAACTGGTTTACAATTTTATTTTTTTCCAACGACTTACGGGCACCCTCCCCCTTGTATTTTATAATACCTATACGTAAACACGTAGTTAAGACTATAATATTATAATATTCGTATATTCTCAAAATATTGTTTCGGTGTATTTCACCCTCTTCTACCTTATATATTTCGTCACCTGCATGGACTGCAGAACTTATTAAATATTTTGGCAACTTTCAACTTGGCTGCAGGTTGAACAACTATATTTAAACCTATTAAGTCGTAGTTCTGTTTAATATTTATTATTTTGTTGAAAGTATATGATGATATTATGGAATGCGATATACCTATTTCTAGATTACTAATCGTACTTATTTAAAGTATTTTCCCGTAGTTTAAAATAAATGGTAAAAATAAAGTTTAGTAAGCAATGGCTATTTCCAAAATCATTAACATTTTTTTTAAATCTCACAATCCTAAATACAAATTTTTTGTTGAAAAATTCATCTAAATATTTAATCATCCTTGGTAGGTAATTATAGGTTGGTTCTCCTTTAATCGTTATCCCCTTGATTTTTTTGAGTGTGCACTGTGTAGGTTTTGGAATATTGCTTTTTTAAAAATTCAGTTGCTTCCGATTCTGCATCGTAAATTATAATCATACAAATAGTTATACTTATTTTACCAAAAAGTATTATCTTAATATACTGAAGTATAGGTACATTTATTATACCTGATTGTTAAACGTAGTGTTATCTCTATTTGTCATAGACGATTGACTACTATTTAGATCTGTGTTGAGTCTTGAGTTGCCTTTAACGAGTTTTACGATGTGATAAATATTGTCGTGTGAACAATGTTTTTATTAATGGGTTAAGTTACTATTTAGTATTTACTGATATTGTACATATATATATTTGTATACGAAACGTTTATTACGCGACATATAGGTTTTTACTATCTTGATTTTACTATATATAATAAACTTAGTTTTTTTTTTAAAAACTCTTTCATTAGAATATCTTTATATAGTGCCGCGTTTTTTATGTAAAACGGTTTACTCCAATAAGTAAACAAACAAAAAAATCTTAAATGGTTTTTAAATAAATAGTTATATTAACATAATGGTTGTTTTATATGGTATATTATGTTTAAATGAAAAACTAATACGTACACACCATTAAAGGAATATAGAATTACGATTGCATACAATCCGTTACATTATCCATAAATACTAGTATAATCATTATTCAACCTCAAACATTGTTTTATATTTTGTCTGTTTTAAGTATAAATACTTAATAAGTTTAATAACATAGAATTATACTAGAAAATATAAAATCTTTTGCAAAGTGAAACTATTTTTGGTGTGTCTAAAAGGTAACACAATTATACTTTAGACTAACTAAATTAAAAAAAAATTATAATGATTTATATTTCATAATAATGTATCAACAATTTTAAAACTATTATTATAAATAAAACTTGATTTCTCTATTGCTTCATTTTATCTCAAACTTCAGCAAGTCATTGATGAGTAATGCATGCATGTACAATATATATAATATATTCTTATAGCTGGCAGGTATTTTACTCAAAAATATGTAATCATTCAACAATGTTTTTAAACTAAACATTTTACATTATCATACTTATACGACGATATAGCACTCAAGTAATATTTATCGTTTTTAACAAAAGATAATAAAAAGGGTCAGCTTTCATATTTTCTCCTTTAGAAAATAAAATAATGGTCTAATAGTATTTTAAAAATAAGTTATTTTTTTTGTAATTCATTGCAATTTCTTAACCGTAAACATTTATAATTCTACAACACCTATAATGAACAAACTCAGGTTCTATACCGTATAATAGACATATATTTTTTTTTATGATATTATGTTTAAACTTATTATAGTTGATTTGTCATGTTATTTTTATGAATTTGTGTCTTGATAATGTGTAGAAAACAATAATTTACCGAAAATTGTTTTTATTATATTGGCAGTTTAATTCATAATACTTAGGAAACAACTTGAAGTGGCTATGAAAAAATTTCTTTTCAATTTCTAACAGACTACGAAAATAAAAAATCGTTGTCTGCAGCTTATTACCATGTTTATTCGAGTGGGAATAGACATTATATTATACTGTAGACTCGGTTGCGTCAGTGGCGTTGACCTAATTGCGTTGGTGGAGTCTTAAGTCTTAACACAGTATATTGTGGTACAAACATAATACGTAGGAACACAAAATTTATTAAGCCGTACTGCACATAATAATATATTAGAAATCACGGCAAAAACTACTGCTGCTGTCTGTGTCGTTACAGGACGATGATGACATGAGGATGGACGTACAGGTACGCGTATATAATCCAAGTATACACGTGTTCTCGCTAGCTGCAACAACAATATAATAGTAATAATAATTGTAATAGTACAATAAAACAATAACAATGATGATGATAATAATAATAGTAATGTGATCGTGTGTAAATATATACATATATATATATATGTGTGTGTGTTTAGGCAGTGAAGACGCAAATGCGCGGAGAGCACCCGCCACTGATGCGTTTACGAGAGGTGTTATTAATATCCACTTAGGACGGTGACTAGATAATGGGCACCCGTGGTATAGCGTACATATATATAGTGTACTATGTAATTGAGCGCAGACGATTTGTATTTTCATATTTTCTTCGTATATTGTTCCTTCGCGATAGCCTCGCACACACACGCACATAGTGTCAGTCGGTGTGTACATTATATTATACTGTTGTACACAATATAATAATATATACCTACCGACGAAAATTACAATGATTTGGGTTGCTTCCTATTAATCACTGCTGCCGGTATGCTGTTGGTGATGCTGCCTGGGTACCCAAATATCCGCCGCCGCCGCGTCGTACGAGCCGAGCGTCTTTATCAAGTGCCACTCGGGAGCTCGCGCGCGCGCCAATGGCCGCCGCACCGGTAGCCTTCTCTTTCTTGTGCGCACGCGCGCGCTCGTTCGCTGGAGTCTGATAATGATAATGCGTGCTTATCCCCGTGTTTTTAATACTACAACGACCAGCTGTATATTATTATATTTTATTATGATACCGTTGGGATTTTACCCGACGAACCGTGAGAAAATCGTATAAATTGACACGTTGATGCCTCATCGGATTGTCGACCCAGCGAGAGTATGATGTCGGTTCGTTTCATAATATAGGTAGGTTAAAGCAATAATAATAATAAACGTGAAACTACCGTATGGCTTGCGCGAAACTTTTTAATGACTGTTTGAGTATCGGAACTATTATCCTTCGTTCGATAACATGCGATGAACCACGCAGTGACGACGGTGTTTTACGGTGAAGATTATATGGAAAGATTTAAGTATACGTTGACGCATATAATTCTTTGACATACCTAATATACATGTTAGTCTGGAAGACCCAATCTTGAACTCCAAATTTGAATCTTTCAAATAGATTAGCAATACTCGTGTAATTATTGTTAAAATGTTAATTGTTTACTGATCCGTGAAAAATATATACAAAGCTACCTATTGTACCTTTTATAATAGTATACCTATGTTTGACTATGCCATTGCTGGTGTATCATATTATATTTAGGTATATTTTTATTTAACGTGATAATTATAATGTTATTTACTCCTATTTGTATTTTAAAATGTTTTTAGGTGAACTGATTAGTACTTATAATAGTTAATGGGTAGTAAGGAAATATAATTATTATACTCAAGGTAAATAATTTACCAAGAACCTAATATACACGTGTTGTTTTTTTTTAATTAGCTAATGAAAATATTGTAGAAATAATGCAATTTAAATACAAATTACTGAATATTATTATTTTAAATATCACTAAAATTAAATTTCATGCAACATTGGCTAAATAAGATACTATCCAATATTATTTAATAATTTTAACGATTTTAATCACTAAGCTATGTAATACTATATAGTATATAGGTAATATATTATGGGAATAGGATAATGCTATAATAATGTTACTTGTGTACTGTGTATAATGGTATATATATATATATGGTTTTCCATATATGAAGTAGACCGTAAAATCCAAATTACCAAAATCTGCAGTTAAAAGTTTCACATTTAAAAAAACTAAAATAGTAGGTATACTGCAATTAGTACATGTAAATAGTAAAAGGACTAAAACGATTAAACGTCGAATAAAAAAAGATACATGCGACATTGAGACTGCACCACGTGCGTTCATATTATAATATTGATTTCATGCAGTAAATTTAATCATTTTCCCTCAAATTCGAGCTCAAATTGTTGGTAGATTTTCTTAGGACAAATTATAAAATTAAAATAATAACATTCCTCTAGCACCTACCTATTATGATTATTCATTTAGTTTAATCACTTAATTGTCTAACACTCCAACTAAATATATTCATAGCTTTATTAAGAAACAACAATTAAACTGACAAAAAGTTTTTGATAGAAGCGATCATTTTAAATTTAGTTATTACATTTAAACATTGGTTAATGTAGCAGTGTATTAGTTTGTGTAATATAGTGTATCGTATTAATCGCATTAACGATTAAAGTTGTATTAACCGAAAAAGTGAACAAAAAAATTAATCCGACTATTGGTTTTAACTTCAATAGACGCCGGAACATTAGTAACATATTACGTATACATCCACTTTATCTTAGTTTATATCCAAACTTGTTTTACTTGTATAATTTGTAGTTATTTCTGATCATTTTAAGAAAATTCGATAGTAATTACAAATTATAGTAATTATAACTGATGAAATCGTTTGATTAAAAATATAATAATAAATTGTTTTATATACATTTGATATTTGTTTATATATTATATACATATGTATATAATTGTGTATTACACATAATACGTATATTCCAGTTAAACTAAAAAATAAAAACATTTTAAAATTAATTAATTTTTTTAGTATTGTTCCTTTTAAACATTTGATATGTAGGTATTCATTGTTTCATTAATTTAATTACGTTCATAATGATGTCAATCATTCGTTTTATTAACATCTAGGTACCTATATAATTGGTAAAGAACAATCACTTAGTAAGTGTAATTATAATCAACAAATGCAAAGGTGTATAATACATATATTATTATTATAATCAAATAAGTTTAAAGTATATTTAGCTACCTACAATTATTAATTATATCAATATCCACGTTTTCTTTGTATGATTTACATTCCATTTCCTAAGATATTTTACAAATTTTGTACAAAAAAAAAAAAAAAATATTTTCATTTTTGCCTTAAGTAAATATTATTTCAAATGTAAGAGTACATTGTTTTCAAAGAAGAAATATTTATTATTATAAACAATTTTTTATACGCAATTCACTGTAAATAAATTAAAACGAACATTAAGTTTCAAAATATAGGTATTAATAACTCTGTAATTAACAGGATAGGTTACGTTTTTATTGTGTGAAATAAAGATCATGTTAATAAGAAGATAAATTACGAACATTATTTACAGTGCTTATAATATGTCTTACATATTGGTATTTAAATTTATTTAGTGATATTTAAACATTTTAAGTCATGTGTTTCGGACCTCTAATTATTATTTATGTCTTCTATGTGTAACTTCATGAATATAAAGAATATATATATTTTACATAGTACTATTAAGTGTGGGCGAATATTGATGCATTAAATTTTAATCTTAAACCATTATTTTATATTAAAAAAGCTGTTCGTTTTAACGGCTAATAAATTGTTATCAAACAGTTGAGAAAATTATACCTAACTTTTGTTTTTTATTTCTTAGATGTTTTTTCTTTGGTAACAAATTATTATTTAGTATATGAAAAATGAAAATTATGCTTAAATGTTATAAATGCTATAAAAATATAATATATGTATTAGTTATAGGTACTAATCAAATGGCAATTTGTTGGTTAATAATACCTAATAATTTTTTGTTACGTTATCATGTTTATAAACGTATATATAGGAAGCTATACCCATATATTATACGTATAAATATCACATAAGAGTTAGTTGAATGAAATTGTATACTAATCCAAATGTTTTTTTTTTGTTTCCGGTCAACATTTGTTATTCTCAAACTCAGGACCCTATCACAGTAAGTAAACACTTTTTATACGACCTATTTCTTAATTGAAACCGTATATATTAATTATTGTTGTTTTCGCATTTTTCATCACCTGTTGTTTGACTTGGCCTTTTTCCGGATACTACAATAGAGCGTGAGTATTGGTTATATTTAGTATCTATTATAATAATTAATAATAGAATAATGACGTGGTAAGAGACCAAACTATTTACTAAACCTATGTATTATGCAAATCAGGAATATAATTAATTTATATCAATACGTTGGAATTTTTTAATCAATGTGCTACTTATAAATCACGTTTGAACTTCATAACTTCACTACCTATTATATATTGTAGCAATAATGTCCCTTTGTGTATTGTGTGATATTATGTGTTATATGTAAACGTTCTAAAGTTTAGAATTAAGCATTGTTAGGTTTTAATTCAGAGACGGTATTTTTTATTTTTGTTGACAATTTTTAATGTATCTACCTATCTAATGATTGATATTCTCAGCAGTTTTTCTATAATTATACAACATTAACCACAACGCGTTTTTTTCCTTTGCTGCATTTACATAATGTACAGAATTATATACATATCTAAATGACTTACGCACCTATACGGTTAGATTTTTTTTTCAGACATATTTGTTGACGTGTTAAAATATCGTTTTCATCAATTTTTTTTCCTCCTTCGTCCACTATATATGTACCTAATGCAGTGGGAAAAAACTGATCGATTTCATAAATAATAAAACAAAACGATCAGAGTGGAAACATGAACTGAACAACGTTCCGGTTTAGTGGGTTTAACTGTTGATTAAAAGTATACTTGTAAACATATTCGTTGTAAAGAGATGATAAAATTAATATAGGTACACACGTATATTATTATGCCGAATGGAATATTAACTAACTGCAAATGTACGTTTACACGTAACACATGTGTATAATGTAATAATTCGATAAAAAAAAGTTCCAAAAACTGCTCGTATATCGTGTATGTAAATACTCCCTTAATTTGTTTTGTGATTATACGGTTGTTGGATTATAATCCTTTAAAGTACAAACCGTACTTGAGCCGTTGAGCGGTTTCCGTTTCCTATATAAATCCGACAAATATATTTTGCTGTTCGTAGAAGTTTTGATTAAAGCGCATTAACTATTGCGTAGTAGATTAATCTTATATATCATATTATATATATAGTACCTAGGTACCTATGTCTCACCCGTTGACATCTCTTTATTATATTAAGGTTATAAGGCTTATAAGGTTTTTTGATTATCATTTTGGAAAATTATTAAGTACTGTATGATATAAAAGTTACAATTAGTACTTTATAGTTGGCTTAGTCTCTGAATAATTAAATACCTAATAAATATTTTGTTTTCGTCATTCTTATAAATCTATGATTGTCAATATGAAATAAAACCAAGAAAATATCTTTTTCTCTAATTTAAAGTTTTGGCGAGTATTATATAGGTACTCATTATATTATATTCGAGCTGATTGTGTAGTAATAAGGATTGGTATACATCATGATAAACTTGAAGGATACCATACATTATATATCTATATACATATTATACTTTATATTGATACTTCTGTAAATTACGAAGATAACTTTGATCGTTCACGTTGTGTATGTATAATTTTATGTTTGTGCACGGAATTGTGGAGGTACATTACAGTAGTTGGGTATAGATACTATATAGAGTAAACTAAATCCTGTCCGTGACGACAGTATCGCTGACGTCCAGATTTTAAGTCAAGTTTATAACCAGTAGTAGGGACATAATATATATTGTAATATTATTATTATGTAGTAGTAAAACCTATATTATAATGTATAATGCATATTATTATACGTGTATTATAATATACCTACTACACCCGCGTATTATAATATGTCCGCCGATGATCGGCCGGTTGTCGATCGTGTAGATATGATTTCAGGTGGGTTTTCTAATCTTTCGAAATCTCTATCGTTTTTGATATTTAAAAAATATTTATTCATTTATATATATATTATATGCATGTGTATATTTAGAACGTTATCCGGCCCGGGGTGGCCATTAATTTGGAGCACATAATATAATATACGCGATGACCGGCGTATCTGTATCTGTACCTATATAATATATAATATAGGAACGGATAATACCCTATACCCGCAGTAATGTACTTATATACTGCACCGATATTATATTTTATTATATACGAATAAACGCGTATAAACCATTGTAGCGTGCTTTTTTTTGTATATATATATTAAAAAAAAATTATAAAATGTTCTCCGCGATCGAACCGTACGATAGTGTCCGCGGGAGGACTATTAAGAAATAACATAATATTATGTATACCTATGTATACGTATTATATTTTTAATATTTTTTTTTTTATTTTCCCCCTTGAAATTTGTTCCGCGAGCGCGCGCGTGAGAAGGCGTCCGGCCGGGGGCCTCGGGGGAGGGGGGCTGCGGCGTCGGGTGCGCGTCTATATAATATAACCGACAATTAGAGCGTTAATACGACGGACGGCCGAGATTGCCCAAGGGCTGCCGGCCGGCCAGGGATGGTATTCGGTCAGATCCGTCGCGCCGATAAGAGGTGATGTACGCATATAATATACGAAGCCACGGAAGCCGTTTCGGGTCGGATGAGGAAAAAAATTACTCCTATATAGTATACATGTAATATTTATATGTTTATGTGTATGTACGTATTTATGTGAATATGTGTGTGTGTGCGTGTATGTGTGTACGCCGTCGTAAGTATACTACCCGCCGTCGCAATAACTCCCTCCGGGTCTAGGTTCATGCTAATGAGGACACCTGTCCTAATAAAATTTACATTCATTTTACATAAACATTTTTGTTTTTTTTTTTCACGTTATAATAACCGCGTTTAGAAAACGTATAATATACACACACGCGCATAATGTGTGTTTGTGTGTGTGTGTGTGTGTGTGTGTGTGTGTGTGTGTGTTGATATTATTACTTTGTTGTATATTCTCGCGAGAAATTGTTGTATAACAACGGTTTATATATTATATACGTAATGGTATATATGGTGACTCTTCAAATGTCATCTGTATACTGCATATATATATATATCAGTAACTACTAAGGACCAACTAGTAAGTAGTAGTAACGTATAGTATTTTTTGTATTTATTTACACGATACTTTCAGTGTACCCATAATGTACGGTAGCTGCAGCAGATGTCACGGTTGACATTTTCACCGATTATAAAAATGAGACGAAAAATAAACAGCAAAGTAAATTACACCCACGCGACGCGATCGAAATTAGATGTGTTCGTATGTACGAGTGTAATGTACGTATACGTATGGAGACATGAAGTCGTGTCCATTATTGCAGCACCGTAGGTATACAAAAGCCGAGTAATCATAATAATATTGTGATGGTGGTGATGATTATGACTGTATATTATATTGTGCGTATACGTCTTGTTTATATAATATAAAATAATAAATGTCAGATATTCATACTACATGTGTATATGATATATATAATTTTTATTCGTTGGTGTCTTTCCACTCCCTCTTGTCGACGCGATAAAGCGCACTATTGTGTAATGATTAACATACCGGAATTCGTTTTCGTTTAAAAATAAAAGGATTCTTACGTTTTAGTACTCTAGCGGAGTAATAAATCATTCGTAATTAAGTGGTATTTGCGATTTACAGTTTTCCACGACGCGTCCCCGCAAGAAATTCGAAAAATCTTAATCATTTTAAAATCGTCCAAAAATATTTCTATTCTATAGAGTCCGTACTCTGTTGTGTGTTATTCGGATATATACTCAATATACTTTCACAGAGATAAATGATTTCAATATTTATTTATTTATTATATTTATACAGTCATGGCACTATTTTAACCATTTATTACTATATACGTATATAACAATAACCGCTCAACAATATTACATTTTATTGAATTTTAGTATTTGTATTACACTCGGAAAAAGCACTTACAGTTACTGCAGGAACCGAATATAATATTAATTCGTACTTGTTTCGAAATGTTGTTCGTTTGAGTATATAAATCGACTTTCGTGGTATATTTCAACTAGGTTTAACTTAATAGTATATATATTAAACTATTTACGGTCGTTATTCCTAATAATTGTTGATGTTTATAAAATTAAAAAGTCTTTAATAACAAATTTACAAAAATATTCGTTGAATTATTAAAACATAATTATCATGTATTACGTATAAATACAATCGTTAAATAGATATTTGAACATAATAAAACTATAATTACTATACTGGCATGTTGATAAAATTATGGAAATTTACGCAATATAGAAAAGTATATATTTGTGGTAGTAATAGTTTACTTGGACAAGTGTTAATTATTAATAATTAGTACACTCGAATGTCGAATAACTAAATTTTTCAAAATATCTTTAAATATATAAATATAAATATTTTCAATTTTATAATGTAGTTATATCGAAAGAGCACAATAATTGAGTATCTCTCGCGTCGTTTGAACAAATAAAACTTTTCGTTTCCGTTTTTGAAACGAAACATGTATAATTTATGTAGAATGTTGTAAATGAATTTGTCAGTTGCAAAAAAGATGGATCGTGTTTTTTTATACAGAAACACACGCACACACACAATACTATACATTGCATTGCCAACATATCATGTGTATATGAATAACCGAGCAGTAATGATGGATTATAAGATAATTGCTCGGGATATATAAAATTAAAACCAAAAAAAAAAAACCAAAACAGTATAGGATATAGTATATAAGTATATTATATTTGTGTAATATTTTTTCGAAATGTATAACCGCCCGGTCGGTTGTCCGTCCAATTAATTTTTTAGAGGAACGGGAAAAAAATAATATAATATATATATAAGCAATATAAACGTGTATTTTCTTTCGCTTCTTATTTTTCCGCGCCCCGCCGCCGTCACCGAAACATTCGGAAAATGTGGTGGTGATCTTTCACGATGCAGCGCTCGCGCACGTTTAGAATACGAAATGATAAGCAAACTTACAAACGAGTGCGCGCGTGTGTGTATTTTTTCGGTCATAATTTCTGAAGAATGTGGTTTTACAAACGCGCATACACGCTTGTGTATTTATATACTATTATATATATATATATAATATATGTGTACACGTAATATTTACATACCACGTTCTCAGCGTCTACACACGTAGGCTAAACTTTTTTCGGTAGGCGTCATCGTTTCTGTATATGGCCGAGGTAAAACAATATATATAAATGTTGTGCGAGTATAATTTTTTTTTTTTATTATTATTATTATTTATACTTTTTTTATTTTTTTATTTTTATGATATATGTTTCCTCGGGTTTTCTACCGTGGTGCTCACCATAATTCAGATCCACCGCACAGATATCCGCGTATAATTTATGTGTGTTCAACCAACACGGTAGCCTACGAGACATGCGTGGATATTACGGCGTGGGGCTCTTATCACGAATCGAGATTTTTCGACGTTGTTTGAAATTGGCTTCTAAACACACACACACACACACACACACACACACATACATATGAGTTTATTTTATATATTATTATTATCGTATAATACACATATTATATAATATATGAGTGTGCATGTGTGTGTAATAATAATAATTTTATTATTATTATACGATGCTCGTATATATACGATTATTGCGTTCGCGGCGCAAGGGATGTCCTTAATTTTTGTTCGCCTGAAATTTATGGGCTCATGATTTTTGGCGCTGTCGGCCCGGAACACGGGTGCCCGTGGCGTATATAGATAAAGATTTTAGCGACATAAAAAAAAACTTTATGTTTCCTAAAAATATCTAAGACTTTTGTATTTTATTTTTCCGACCACAATATAATAATGACGTTCCCAGAATAAATTAGAAGTCGCTGGTTGTATACCTACGGTGTTCAAGAAATAAGCGCATGGGCTTTAAAAAGCCCAAAACATTTTATGTTAAACGAAAAAACGTACTGCTTCATTTCCATTCATATATGTAGCATGATTCAATTTCACTTCTTATTCCTAATATTTTTTTTATTGTTAATATTGTAACGTTATACGAATATCAATAAAATATATATTAAGTATTTAATCTAAAATGAATTTCAACATAATCGCGTATTTTGTGTATGATAAAAATACCATCGAAATTATATATTTAGACGTAATAAACATATTTCAAAGAACGAACAATTTATTAGTTTATAAATTAAAATGTTAAAACATGTATTTTTTTATGTATAAAATATGTACTCTAGTGTGCACATAATTCAAAAAAGACATTTATCAAAAAGAAAAATGTATACATTTTGAAAGTTTGTATACATACATCATATTATTATCATTAACCTACAATCATTATTATCTCCGTGTTTTTATAAATGTGTTTTTGTGTCTTATAATTTATATTATATTGTATATGTATATAAATATATAATGTATATGTTCTTATATAAAGTGCTATACTCGACCACAGTTATGGGTTTTGAACATCAAATTGCCGTATACTTAAAACAATATAATAATATCATAATATTGGATGTGTATTATAACTAATTTGTGTAATGTGTTTTGTTCCATGTGGACGACTCGCCCGTTCCCGAATGAATTTGGACATGCAACCGTGTCTATCTACAACAGTATGTGAGTATTATATATCCATATATTATTCTTTAATATTATGACTTATTAGTTTATTTTTATATCAAGTATAATGTATATAATATGTTTCAATATAAATACGATATTATTATTATATTACCATATATACCATTATATACCATATTATATACATATACGCTGTGAGAAATTTAATCAATTGAAAATGCACACAATCACGTGGTGAGGGAGTGAGAAAGAAAAATTTCTACCCGTACCCGAGTACGGCGACCACCGGAACTTTGACCGACAGTGTTTCCTCACATACACCGACGCACTGTTGAATAATGCTAATTAAAATCGGCCTGCCATTGTTTCCAATTAATTATCATATTTGTATAATATGAGTTAAGCGTATTAAACAGTTTAATGCGATACATCGTGCAGGTATATATAATATACAGTCGTTGTATGTGTGAGCGTGGGGGAGGGAGAGGGTTTGATTATCATATATACCGTGTCAGGACGTGTTACAGTTTATGGGTTGTTTTCGTAGGAGTGCAAGCGCAGACTTGTAAAGTTATTGGCCTAATGTAAAACACCCCCGCCACCGACATCCGGGTTCATGGCTTTATCCGGCACGTGTTTTGTGGTCAGTGTAAAATAATAAATATTTAAAAATGCATATTTCGATAATATTCACACCAGCCGTATTATAAAGTGTTAAGTGTATAGTGTGTTTAGTGTACAATATACCTAATGCATAATATTTATATGTACCTACATTAATGTTATACAATATGTAGATTGGTACAGGTATATGTGTATATTGTACTATATGGTATCAGAGCTATCGTACTATCGATGTTTAGTGGCTTAAAACGTACCCATAGTTTTTACCTTAATATAAGTAGCTACACAGAGTTTCAATAACGTGTTTAAAAAAAAAGAAAAATACATTTCTAGAAAAAAAAACTATTATTGGTTGCAATCTTCAACAAAAATAAAACTCTGGCAGCTATATTGTATGCGTGACGTATATTTATTGTTATATGCCTGTATAATGTGCACTATAATTTAATTATTATTTAGTTCTCTAACATAATGGTTGTTTTAAATACAAAAAATTTAGAAAATAATAATATATAATATTAGCCTATGAGGTTTTTTATAATACCTAAGTATATCATATTTATAATATGCGTTCAACCGATTGCTTAGCGGTATATATTGTTAGTTACAAATACGAACAGATATTTCATTTATTGCTTATACGTACCTATAGTATTTCCACGCATATGAAAATAATTTTATTTTTGTTGATTTCCCCTCATAACATCTCACTAATTTTGTAATGGAGTTCGACTTTAACGTTCATTAAAAATTATTATTTTGCCCTCAGCAGTTTTTTACATCACGATATAATATGTAATTAAAATGTGTTCTCTAAAATATGTAGTTTGTGCGATATATTTTACTATAATTTCCGGCAATTTAACAATAAACCTTTAGATATATATCACTATATAATACTATGTAAAACGTACCTATGCATTACAATTTTAGATTTTATTATAAATATAAAATAATTGAAAAACTAAAACAAGTTTATGAAGAATAGGTAGGTATATAGCTATACGTTTTAATATATTCATAAATATTTTTTTCCATACAAAAATGCAACAATAAGCTGAAGAAAACATTTTTTTAGAGTACCTACATTTTCAAGATCACAACTAATTATTACTATTTAGACTTATTGTAGTACGATGAAAAATTAATGGAGATACCCATCACGATATAATTTTCCAAAATAAAACGATGTGGTTGTATTATATTATTATGAGACAAAAATTTAAGTTTCTACCTATGAATGTATACGTGGGTAAACCTTTTTCCAGGGGACAAAATACATTATGAATAATAATATAATCGCAATGATATGTGTGTGCAAGTAAAATTATAATAATAATAGTATATTATGTAGTAATACACCAAACGAACAGAGGTCATATTAATATGCATGCCACCACCACCACGGTAGCCGTTGTTATAAATTCCAGAGTTTCCACCGGTAATTGTCTCTAATATATCCCCCGAAGTAACCTATTTATTGCATATAGGATGCATTATCACCTGTTTTTTTTTCTACCCCGCCGCCCGTTTTATGAAATCACCTGTTACTACAATTAAAGTCAAATTCGATAACTCGTTATTAAAAGTCATTAAGCGGACGGTTTGCATTTTCTACAACGGCCGTGCAGGTGTCTCGAGTTGTCTCGTTCAAACAAACAACCACAAAAAAACAAAAACCGAAAATGACCACTTGTAATAATTATATAGGTACCTACCCGTACGTACAGTCTGTTTATCTTTTGTGTAAATCACCGTGTTTAACCTTATGACAATATTTGATTTTTTCCGTGCTAAAAAATTACTGTACACATAATTATTATTAAAACGTCGTTTATTAGGTCATATTTTTTTTTTACTTTCACACCTCGCCTTTTCTAGTTACAGCTTTGTACAAACGGAAAATTAAATTTGGTTGTAGTAAATAGTTAGATAATTTTCAGTTGGCGTAACGATTTATTTATAGTTGTGTCAAACAATAGTGGGTGTTTAGTCGAAAGTGCTACAGTACACTCAGGTTGACGCTGCACATCCGTAACGTACATATACATTTTTTAAATCAAACGTTATTTTTCTCGATTGCTTTTGTTTGCGTACCCTTATACATATTATGTATAATTTTTATACTAGATATAGGTACCTACCTAACCAGTGTATCCGATATTGGCACCGATATTCGTTAGCCCGTACAATTAGTACCTATACTCTAGAATAGTTTTCGATTATTTTCAGCACTTTATGTATACCTATACCCCAAAAAAAAAAATGATATTTTTCTGAAGGCCGCTAAAGCACCTGCCTACCATCATTGCCTGTATAATCAGTGACATAGTGTATACGTGTAGTCATACAAAAATTAAAATACCATTCTTGATTAATGATTATTGATTAATGTTAGGTATATATACTGCCAATATACTTCACCACGTCTATAGTAAATAGTAGAGTTTATAATATAAACAAGTAACGACAGGATATAAAATCATATTTATTCATCGTGAATTCTGTTGTATGTACATGATAGTTGTTCCCATACGACGTCATATACCTTATATAGGTATAATACTTATGTGCACATTTCAAAAATTGCATAAACGATAGACTTCATATCGGTTTGTGCATATTTAAGTTATGCAAATGTTTTCTACATAATATCTGTTATACTGGTCGTTATCAAACATGAATTGTATAATCGTCATTTTTTTGCAATGGGTTATGATTTTTTTTAAATCAGTCAGTACCTACGTGTTTGTAACGAATTTTTCAACGTCAAATTATATTTCTACCACCTAATTCTAAGATTTGCTGATGGAAAAATGATTAAAATACGTTTTCCAAACACATTTACATAAGTTTATAAGTTATAATTGTTAAGACTTAGACGCGTTCACTATACATTTTAAATACCCGAAAGACATTTTGTATTATATTATAATATTATATAATGTGCATATTCTATAATTTAAAATTATAATTTATATGTCTAGTGTTTTACACTTTTAAAAAAAACACATGTCTTTAAATTAAGAAATGCAAAAAAAAACATCTGTCAAAAAAACATAATTATTCAGCTCAAGTTATCGTTATTTTAATATACATTGTACATAATATGCATACACATTTACCACACGGACTATAGGGTATCTGGTTTTTCGGACAACGGAATAATACTTCCATAGCCGCATATACCTAATATATTATTTTACCTATCAATTTTTATTGTGGAGTACAAGCTGTACAGTCACGGAGATTCAATGTATTTTGACAAATGCAAAATATTAAATTGTACACAGGTTTTAGAATACAGTTTTCCTTTGACAAAAAGGAATATAGTGAGTATAATTCAATAAGTAGGTATTATAAACTTATACATTATTGTGCGTATACGTGATACGCGTCATCCTTTGTGGAATATTCGCCGCAATATACGGTAAACATTTCAAATTTTCGATTCGCATCTCGTGCGGCGGCGTCCGCTAAATATATTTATTATACACACGCGGTATCATATGTACGCCGCTGCTGAGTGTAAATAATAATATATACCTACCCGGTGTGTAATCTTATTATTATTATTATAGGTACCTATTATTATTATATTTCTCCCGAATCGTTGACGAATAATAATTTCGGATAACCGCGTGTCTAAGTGTGCCGCGGTCGCTTTCATGTATCCGAGACGGTCGTGTGTACAACATAATAGGCGCATACACGCCGTAGGTACCATATTATGCGTATATTGTGATCGACAACAACACCCCCGCGCACTGTGTCATGTACGAATTGTAATCCCGTCGAAACCGCAGTCCGCTGCACGTTACTGCGTATAAAACATATAACATATAACATCGTATCCATCGTACATTTGAAGATCGTCGCGCCGATATGCCCCATTTATATAATATTATAACAACTCGTCATTGCCCATTGTCGGCGCTACAATATTATATTATCATCAGTCTTTGGCCGCGACACACTTTTGTTCGTCAAACGCCGCCGCGGTATACGAGTGTGCAAAATCCGCTACCGAATGGAAAAAACAAAACAAAACAACCCCTCGTCCCAGCTCTTTTTTTCCTTTTACCGCGCCGAGTGTCATCGCGCACGGGGCGCTGAACTCCAATAGGGCCGCCTCCGCGAGGAAACGAAACCGACAAAGGTTATACTTAATAATAATATGGTATATGGGGGCACGGTGCGCTGTAATTCGCGTCGTTCCCCTTTGAGAAATCTCCGTTTCGTTAAAATGATATAAAATCCGCTTAAAAAATTATGTCCGTCGTTTATTGTGTCTGTATAACATGTACACTATATCGTCTCTCGTGTGTGTGTCTGTGTGCATATATATGATACGATGCTGCGTCGCAACGAGACCAGTTTGCGGAGGAAGCAATAAACCACCGCGCGTTCAGCCGGTTATCTCTCGGCAGTCGGCACTCTATTGTATATATTATACACTGACGCACGAGTATATGTGTACTTACGACCGACCGTCCGCGGGGATAAAAATCGTACAGATTTATCGGGCCCGGTCCGTACAGGTACACAGGGCCGCACTCGATTTATTGAGATCCGTTCGGGTCTTCGGGAGGTCTGTGCGAATTGTGTGCGTCTGCGTACACGCGCGTGTTCTCGCGTACGGATGGGTGTGCGTGTGTGTGTGCTTGTGTGCTTGTGTGCTATATGCACTATAGTCGTAACTTTTGCGATTCGAAATTCTACACCGAAAATTGACCACCTCGTCGCCGCCTAAATTAAATATAAATTACGTTTTTTCCCTCTCGTAATGCAGTACGAATATATTTGTACATACTAAACATTAAACCGTATTGGAAATCGTACATCGTGTATAGTATAATATAAGATACATTTGCGGACATAGAAAAAAAAAATTAAGTGTATATTTTTAGTCGGATATTATGTAGGTATACTGTAAAAATGGTATACGTGAACGTACCATCAATCGGTGTTTTAATTCACACTCTATTATATTATCGTACATTCGTACGACACATTCGAATGCATATTTCTTTTTCGTCGCGTACAGATGTGTATAAAGTACACAATAGGTAATATGCTCGACGAGTGCCGACAACATTTAATAATATTTAGTTGATAATATAATATTATTATAAAATATATTATCTGTAAGCATGTCGACCTGTAGACTTTAATTGAATTTCCTAAACGGTCGTATTTTGCGTACCGCGTGTTACTAAGACGTTTTAATTATTCGAAAATATTTCATTACTCGGCGTAGTAGCGTATGCTGCACGACGACGACGGGTATACCCGCGTGTGACTTGTTGCTCGGTGCGTTTAATTGCATTCGCTTTATAGAGAAAACTAGCTGCGTATAAATTGCATTTTGGGGGATATTAACGGCGTGCAATTTGCTACAGACGATAGCCATGTGATTTACCGGCCGCGCTTAATTGTGCGGGTGAAAAGCACACGATGCAAATGCACATTCAAACCGCAACAGTGCAGTTATAACATAATATACAACAGGAAGCTGTGTCGGGTGCCATAATTTGTACGGCCGATGCATTTTAGGGGTGTAAGAATTTGACATTATGTATCGCGCGTTATGTGCATAATGCACACAATTTATTGTGCGCGTAAGGGGTGTTACTGCAAATTTAGTATTTTGAGATACGTTTTAAAACATCTAATAAATCTCAAATTAACTTTCTATTGATATCCTAATTTCGAATTTAATATAAAATGCATCGTATTTCTCCGTACTCCATTTCGCTAATTGTCAACCATAATATACAGTGTATGTATGCATATTATTAGCGTTTATCAATATAATATGTATAATATCCCATTTTTTTTTTTTTTTTTACTCATCAACCCGCGGCAATATAGGCCATTGGATGGTTTTTAACTGTGGGAAACATGCGCGTTTGTTAGTTTGGAAGATTTTTTAGTGGGCACCCGTAGGTATCTGCCATGCTCGGGTGGGGGATGGCGGCACTTCTCTCCGGACACAGTGACTTGCCCGAAGAAAAATGCCGACCACAGCCGAGGTTTTGAACCGGCGTCGGTGTGCGTCGCAACTTATAGTCCACTCGGCCACTCCGTCCCCCAATATCATATATTGTAATGACTACAATTTAGAACTGAAAAATCATTATTCAAATAAGCTATTTATGTCGTGTGTTCAATTTTTCTCGTACATTTAACCAGTTTATTGCTATTAAATATTTTTTTGGTGTGGGCTCTTGGTGCTTTATTCGAACCCTGCATCTGACGCAATTTTTCTGGCATTGGTCCTAATTTTGGATGGCTCGTGTAATATGAGGTCGTGTAAGTGGTGTGACTTTTAATAGGCATCTTGGACCTTAGTGATTCGTCGACAAAAGTGCGTCTAGGGCAGATATCAGCCTTTGCCTTTGAGTCAAAATTACACGGTGGAGGTTTGTAACTCGCTCGATGTACTGATGTTGTTTCCATCGGTTCCGACGACACTTTGTAGGCACTCGAAGGGCGTCGCCATAGTTTCGTTGTTGCGGGACGGCGGTACGCGTTACCTGTAGTTGTCTCCGCTTCCATTGAAATATGTACCAGCGACGGCCGGCCGGGACGGGTGACCGGTTGAGCTGTAAAAATTAATATAATACCTAATATATTGTATATTAATGCATTTTTTACAACTTTTGACTATATGCGACGTATGTATACGACGACTTTATCTATATGCGACGTATGTTATAGGTATACTCCCGTATATATAAAAGGTATTTATACCAGCACTTTACCACCCACCACCATTCTGTAATGTTAATCCATAATCAGATAATCTTCTATTTATTAAAGTTGTGGTTTTTGAAATTCATTAAATTAACGATATCAACAGTTTTTTTTTATCAAATAGGACCTCCCGCTAGTCTATATCCATTTTTTTTATTTATTTAGATTCTGAGCGGAGCGAAGAAGCTAGTGATTTTACAATGGTGTTTATTTTTTTAATACCAGAAGGAGGGCTTCGATTTCAACATATAGTACCTTATCTTTTAGCAATTTGGATTAAGATGGTACTATAAGGAGGTCATTTTTCGATTTTCTCAATACTTATTTAATTTCACGGGAAAAACCACCGACAAATTACGAAATACCGCTAAAAATGGGATTTTAATTTCTAACGTTTTGTTTATCATCATAGAAACGAATAAAAAAAATAATATTTTAATATTAGTTCAACTTACAGGTTATAATGAATAATAAAAATATAAAAAATATCCAGACTGACAAACCGTCTCCGCTCAGTATAGTTTTTCCTATAAAATGATATTATATCATTGAATTCAAGTTAAATACAATCCATTATACATCGACCCACTTGTAACCTACTGTACAGTAGAGTTTTTATATTTAGGTTTGAAAGAATTATAACTATCGGTAAATTGTGTATAGAAATAGGTATTCAACATATTCAATTTGTATTCTCGAATCATCATTTTTCTCATGTACCTATATTGCAATAGGTAATATAATATTATGTACATATAAAGCTGTTCAAAATTCTCATAAAATATTGATACATTTCATAGATACAAGATAATAATGTCGTATACTCGTATTATATTATATATATAATATACTTTATTTACTTCAAACGATTAGAGTTAACGCGTTTTTTCCTGAATCATATATTATACTATACGTGTACCTAATGAATGTATACAACTAATGATCTTATGCTTCTCGAGTACTCTGCGTGAGAGGGGGGGTTGGAGTACTGGAGTGCAAACGAACGGTATCGTGAAGAACGGTTGTCGACTAGCTGACTTCAATTATTACCGCGGTGCAGTCCATCTTTTACTGGGTAATGCATTTTGTACGACGTGCAGTGGAAACGATCAACACCGTCTCCGGCCAGGAACCCGTGATCTGGAGGTGGCTTCGACTTGATCGGTTCCTGTGGGTCTCTCCGCTGATATGCTTCCCGGTGTGCAGTAATGACGACCGACGGAGCTAGTGACCGTTTAACAGGTGTCCGGCAGCGGCGCACCGGCAACGAGAGCGGGAGCGGCCGGTAGGAGGCACTGTGCACGGTCAACTGTTCCATGGCCGCATTGACCACGATCGGAGCCATAATTTTCAAACGATATAATATTATAATATGACGCAGTTAGTACATTCATGCAATAGCAGTAGATTCCATATAGATAGGTCTGAGCCCTAATTTAACAATAATATTTTATTATTATTATACGTGTATAGTGTCATCAAGTTTTGTATCGCCGAGGTAACCACGCCACATTGGTATGTCGACGGCTCGAAAACGCGGGAAAAAACAAGTCGAAAAATTCTCATCCACCAGTATAATATGATAGTGTCTAGTGATTCTAGTGTTCGGGGCTTCACACGAGTTTTTCTCAGTGAGGCCCAGTAATCATTCAATATTAATTTAAATAAATAAATAAATAAAT
Source organism: Acyrthosiphon pisum (assembly GCF_005508785.2). NCBI lineage: Eukaryota > Metazoa > Arthropoda > Insecta > Hemiptera > Aphididae > Acyrthosiphon > Acyrthosiphon pisum. The sequence goes on along the minus strand of NC_042496.1, from coordinate 17,931,467 downwards.
ATCACTAATATTGTCGGTTATGGAGCGGTACTTTGTTTTTCACGCGCGTGCACACACACATACACACGCATAATAAAGGATTAAGCCTGGTGCCCCAACGGTCGATTGCATATTTTTACTAAATAATTATTTAAAAATGTATTTTTATAAGTCAACAAAGTGACTAGGTATATAAATATTTTATGTAACCCCCTCCCCCTCAGCTCTTCGTATCAAAATATTTACGCCAATATAAAAAAATGTTGAAATAATATTATATTTTTATACTTTCAAATTAATAATTTCTGTATTACCCGCCTCGAGTACCTTCTCACAATTAACATGAAAATTTCAAGCGGATATACGTCACGCATTTGTTCAATCAGCCACACCCGTACGTGTAATAATATTTAACATTATAATAATGTATATTATACATATGTATTATATATGGGTATCGTACATCAATGCAAACCCCCATGAAATGTATAATACATATTATTATTATTAACTGCTTGCAATGCGCGGAAAGACTATACGCGACGACCAGCTCAGACGGCAGCCGTAACCAAGCCGTATACTCTCTCGTGAATTGTGCCGCCGCCGGTGTAATATTCTACTGCAAAGCGATGATATAATAATAATAATATCACTATTATTATTATAACACAATGCGATGCAGATAGTGCACAAGAGATAAGAAGATCTTCTGCAGAAGAAACTATTTAGAAAACTCGACGCCGACCGTACAACAATATAATATAATAATATATAGTAGCCGTTTTTGCGCGGGTACACGTGTTAAATCGAGAACGGGCTTCGCACAATATAATATGTATTTACCTATATCTGTATGTATACATTATATAGGGTCAAATGTCGTACCGCATATTCCTCGCGCGCGTTCATTGTACAATATATAATAGTAATAATATATAAGTATATTATAATATATCGATGTATGGTCATAGTAAATTGCTGTGGCGTACAAATATGCACTGTTATCATATATATTGTGCGCTACACGTGTACTTGGATAATAATAATATAAAGACCGGTATATGGCCGGAAGAAATAGAGTCGTTTCACGCGAGGCAACGGACAATGGTCGCACTCGAGGAAAGTCTCTCGGAACTCGCCATCGCCCGTGGAATATACATGCCGTTTATTATTCGCACTGTATAATAGAATTATAATAGTATAATATTATACTAATAGGTGCGCGCGCCGCAAATGAGACGCGACGGCTGCTTGCAGAGTCTGGATACTGTCACGTTGTACAAACGACAACGATGATGCGTTTTCCGGCACCGGAACCAGCTAGGTATATACCCTGCAGCAGACGGCCGAAAAACGTTTTTATTTTTTTCGTTTCCCCGAATCACACGTGCGTCCGACCTTTTAGCGTTGACAACCCGACCGCGATTTATCGTCTCGTTCAGAGGAGTCCAATTGCACAGACAACCGATTCTATTTTATGCATATAGTACGCTCCTCTAAACATTTGGTGTCCCGGGTCAGCGTATCATTTAGTCGGCCTGTGCAGTAATGTGCAGAGCTGTATTATACGATATTGCTGCAGTATGCACAACGACAGAAGAGTATCCTTCCGCGAACCCGGCACCGGCAATATGGTCTTCGGCGGATGCAACGGGCAGGGAACATATTGGGCAAAAAAAAAATCGACTTGTGTACACACGTTTTTCTCTTTGATTTATATACTCGTCCTCGGGGAGCCAGCCAGCAACCACCCTCCCCCCCACCGCATGTCCTTTAAAAGTCCTACAACCGACATGGGCGCATTTATATTATATTATTATGTGCTCACGGCAGCGATACGATCTGCAGCACACCGAAATTTAAGTGTCTCGAACGAGCTGTTTTTAATTTTTATGTGTATTAGGTTACCTATAGGTACCACGATAGCCTTCTGTTTTTAAAATTTATTATTTCTGGTTTGGAGAATTGAATTCCCCGAGAAACGCGCGGTAACATCTCACAATTCACACTTTATGCCAATATACCATAAATATACTGCCAGCAGGTACACAAAGTCGAACTTTGCGACGACCTTTTTTTTTAATTAACTATCCGCGTATACATATTTCTGATAGCATAACACAATATTGTATTTATCGAATATACATAGGTATAACCCGTGTATATGGATTGTGCAGCATTATCGTATACCATTTCACCATATTATAAAATATATTGCCCAACGACGTTATTATTATAAATTATCATATAAACGACCAGTTAAATAACTGTATACATATATATCGGCCCGTGGTGTATACGCGACGATATACCTATAATAATAATAATAATAATAATAATAATAAAAACCATTAGTAGGAATACAATTATTATTGTATAATATTATATAGGTATTCGTGTGCGTATAGTTATGCATTTCCAAACCGGTCGATTATAAATAGTTTTTCTATTCCGACAAAACGAGCTATTGTGTATAATAATAATAATTATTATTATTGTCGTATACATACGCGAACGAAATGTTTGCGAGCGATTTCGATTGCTTTACCGCCTGTACCTACCAGGTCTTCGTGGGCAATATATATTATATATTATACATATAATAACCGGTGAGGGAGACGTTCTTGTATAATAAATGTGTATATATATATTATATTTATATATTGTTGTTAGATTGTTTGTTTTAATTACGTAGTATGTATATTATTATAAACGTATATATATATAGGTAGTTATGTGCAAATATAAAAACGTGCGAAGAAAAACCCGTATCGCGATGGATGAATTTGGTTACCACACAAATACAATTACAACTTTCAAAACTTATTCTAATATTATAATAATAATAGTATGTAATATTTATGTTAAATAATCTTCGAATTGTGTTAATTTTCCCGGTCGCCACAAGTATCCGCGTACATGTATGCTGCGTGTAACTTTTACAATGTAAAATGAAGTTATGCGTGCGGATAATAACGAGTAGTTATACATATATATACATATATTTAGAGGGCCGTCAGTGTGTTATTATATTTTAATTTAATTGGGTCTAAGCGCGCTTCAAGACGTAACGAAAATTATCCGACATGTATAACGAAGAGGAATACCGCTCAAGTAGGTATGTTTATTTATGGTGTAGTTCATACTTTATGCGTGGATATACTGTATAGTGAAATGTTTAGTATAATGTAAATACTCTCGAATCTGGGTCTATACGGTATAATATATACTTATAATATGTATTAAATTCACGAATCAGTAGACCGATTGCAGCTTGTCAGTTTGAGAAGTACTACCTACTTGAGATGAGGGAATAACTCGTTCCCACCAAAAATACACATTCCCCTTTTCCTAGCGAAAATCATCAAAATACATATTATTCAAATTTGAAAAAAAAAACTTTATCTTTTAATACGAGATAGTTGTGCACTTAGACCGTTTAGGTTTCGTTTGGTGGAAATAAAAGTATACCTACCTATATGGCTATACAAGTATTATAGTATACCTACATTATGGAACAATTCAGTTCATTCAGTTCACCCACGACCCACGAATATAATATTTCTACAATTCTACATATTATACTCTTAGCGTATACTTCTATAATACGCGTTTATATGTATACATTATGTAGTGTAAAAGACTAATGACGAGATGTGTATATTATTATATAATATATATGTTATAGACCCGAGTGTGTGTTTTCGTACACAGTGTGCGTGCGCAATTAAATAATGAACCAAGTCCCTCGGGGGCGCGTATAATAGTGTAATGTCTGTTTAACGAGTGTACCGTTGTACCTATATATAATATAGTTTATACCTACTCTTGCACACATAACTACTGCAACTGTACTACTACTGCGCCACTACTATACGGTGTGTAATATCGCGGGAAAGGGTTATCGCTGTCGTGTACAGGTGTAAATTAAACAAAATAATAATAATAATTATATTATTATTATTATCCGGAGCCGCGCTCGGAATCGTCACAGCCGCGCGCGCCACCACCGTTCGAAGAGCCGAGGAGGAGCTGGCAACTGCAGAGGCAGCAGCTGATACAATGCCTCGTTGTGTTTGGGAACAACAAACTATGCGCGTATAATATTATAATAAAATGTGTATACGAAAATTATTATTCCTCGAGAACTAGTTTTACGTGGCTAATAGCCTACAAATTAGTGTGCAACATGCAAGATTAATTAGTCGTTCGAGCGGATTAGGTATACCTATTATAATATAATATATATAATATTATTATGTGCGTGCGAGTAAAATAATAATACTATACACGACTCGCACTGTAAACACACACACACACAACAAATAAATAAATAATATTAATATAATATTATTATAATTTATAATAATATAATGCGGGTTGCGTTTTTTTTTCAGACGGCGTTACACTGGGCGGCGAAACACGGCAACATGGACCTGGTGAAAATGTTGGCCGGCACGTACACTGCCAACGTCAACGCTAAAACGGTAAGCAAAACGAACGATCGAGTGCTTTTCATGTTTTTATGTTATATTATTTTCCCTCGTGCTCGAGACACGATAATTACCATTATTTTGTACCTATATCGTTTACACACAAATACACAGTCGTCATAATATTATTACTGGGTGTCGGCACCGATCAACGATTATATAGAAACGCATAACAACTACACAGGTGTCATGTATAGATTTTAAATTAATAAATAATAATTACATATAAGCTATGTTGTTGATTAGACGTAGCGAATGTAGGACGTCGAACAATTACGATTTTAATCCATAAAATAAATCTGTTATCATATAGTATAGGTATTATTACAATAGTGAGCTCAATCGCAACTCACTGGATCCGTTATTATAATATAATATATTATATTGTATTTTTTTTTTCGATTTCTAAGTCACAATCGCAATCATGTTTGTGGTTCGTGTTCTGCAGGTGTTATTATGATGCCGGTTAGGTTAGGACTGCTAGGTTACATTTATGATATAGTTTTGAAAAAATGCTTTCCTCTTGTGAGTTAGAATATAAAATTTGAAAGTGCAGTGTTTAATAACCATCTGCAGTGGATTCATTATAAACTATGATTATAGTACCTATATGATTAAAGTGATTTTAATTATGCTGTAACAATCAATGATTGGAAATAGCGAACTATTCTAATTTATTATTACAGATGCTACTATTTTGAACCGATTCAAGTAGCGTATTTAGGTTAGGTTAGGTACCTACCGCTTTGTTTCGGGCGTTTTCCCTCTAGCGTTGAGGGACACAACAATAAATATTGTACACGTGGCCGTATTAGTGCATAGGCACTAGAGGCACTGTGCCTAAGGCCTACGAACTTTTTGAGGCCTACGAAAGTAAAATGTGTGACTACAATTTTTTTGTAATATTTATGCTTTTTTTTATTATTATTATAAATTAATCCGTACGATTGTACACGTTAGCACAACAAGTAAAATATCATGTATTTAAGAATGATACCCCGATTACTGTTTATAGTATATTTTTAGGAAATAATAATTATAAATAATATATCGTTTACGTAATAGAAACAATAGTTTATTATCGACTGCAGGTCGGTTGCACCGCGTATGACTGCACGGTACTTACTAGTCTCTGTATAAATGATGACAAAGTAATTGATGTTGCAGTTCAAATGAGTGCTAGAGATAAATTATAAATTCAAACATTTTATGTTATTGACAAAGTGGCCGAGGTGACTCAGTCGTCGGTTCTAATCTCGGTCTCGGGCGGCACTTCTCTTCGGGCAGACACGGTGTCTGGAGAGATAGGCCGCCATCCCCCACCCGGGCATGGCAAATACTTAAGGGTGCCCACATGGCCCACATGAAAATTCTGCCAAACTAAAACAAACGTGTTGCAAAATGGTATTAAATAAGTTGTTTTTTATGGTTTTTGACAATATAATATAATATTTAGAGAAAAATTAATTGTTTTTAAGATATGTTAAAATTGTTATCATATAAAAAGTAATAAAAGTTTAGATTTGATTTTTATGCTGTAAATATTTTTGTTTTTAAAGGATTAACACTAAGATTTGACACTTCCTCTCCCAAACAAAAGGTTTCTTAACTCTTTAAACACTGGACATTACAGGGCCATATTAACGTGCATGCACTTACTGTCTAAATGTACTGTGCCTAGTGCCTAGGGCCTACGATAGTTTTATCTGGGCCTGTCGTACCTACACTACTACACTGTAAATTTATATAACGCATATTTCGCTACTTTTTTCAAGAATTTACAGTCCCTAACTGAAGAAACAACTTTCATTCTAAATTTATAAAACATTCACGTATTCAAAAATGTTATATTCATAGACGTGTTTTTAAAAAATGAAAATAATTATGACTTCGTGAACATCGCAGAATTCACAGTTTCGCTTTATCCGTTCTATAATAAAAGCCCATGGTATAAATATTGTTTTCTAAATCTAAAAATTCCTATGCAGCGCCCACGAATTTTCATAGGAGCATCGGTAATTGTATTGAAGTGCCGCATTACATCAAAAGTAGAGACTTCCAATCACTGCTATTACCGCCTATATATTATGCCTAACCTACAGCATTATTATTATCGACCTAACCGACCTTTACTATAATATAATATTATACAGTTGTAGTATTTGTAAAGAATCCGTATAAGCTGAAGTGAAGAATAATAATAATTTGTTCGTTCAGAAAAAAAAGAGCTGCAGATATGCCTGGATGCTTTGTGTGTATACCTACATAATATACAATATTATACACTTAGGTCTGGAATCGACGAGATGACTTATATATTATATAGTTATATGTTAATATGTTATGTATATACGAACGATTACTTTTGCGAATCGTCCGAATTCCTGAGGTCCTCGCCAGTCACCGTACTGCAGTGTACTATGCATATTACATATATACCTATATAATGTACGTACCTACGTTGCCTGAGGTCTGAAACGATTAGTATATTATAATATAATAATAAAATATATATAATATTTTAGTAACATTCCTACGGAGCGAGCTCCCTATACGCAGGAGATAACTATAGCGATAATAATATTATAACGATTTTTAATAATACATTATTCATTATATACGTTTATATTATAATATATATATATTATATTATATGCGCGCGGTGGTACCGTATACGCGTATGTACGTATATCATAATATTATATTATTATTATTATAGAGATTGTGTGTGTGTGTAGAATAATACGCGTTCCAGTAATAACAATAATTATATGTATACAGAGATTCGGTTCAATAATAATTATATAATAGCAGCGCGATCCGACCGTTCGCGCTCGCGCACGCCGCACATCAGCTCCTCGTCCTCTGCGTATCCAGTTTTATAATAATATTATTACTATAATATCCGTCGTCTGTCCGCGTCGTCATTTTTATATAATATATAATGATATCGTTGTCGTCATCGTCGTCGTCCTCCGTGGAAAGACTTCCCCCCCCCTCCCCCGGAGATACGCGGTCGGCTTATATTATTCTAATCTCTGCTGCAACGGAGAAAAAACGCGAAGAAGTCGTTCTTCCCTCGTAACGAAGACGACGACGACGCCCCCGGGGACTGCTACAAAGCGATCGCTCTGGCTCCGTTATACATTGCTGCACCGTGTTTGATACAGTATAATATACTCATATATACCTACGAGGTGTACTTACGTTGTGGTGTTTTTACGACGAATATCGATTCACCGTCCAGATACGCGACCGCGATAATATCTAAGCGACGGCTACCGTTAAGCCAGTTTCGTCGATTTACATGTAAAAATGCGGGGCGGGACGAAAGTGCCGCGGAGGCGTCGGCGGGTGGAGGTAAAACAAAAATTATTATTATTAAAAAATAAAAAAAAAATAGAAATCGCCGCCACTGCTGCAACCCGTACACGTAAATACGTAATAATAATAAATTTGTGTGTATGTGTTGTTGTTGTGGGCAGCGCGTGTATCGCACATTCTTATCTCAGCGCGTGTTACCGATCACTACGACGACCGTGCTCACCATAATATAGGTACCTACCATAAACATATTATACCATTATACTGCACCACCGCAATATTCCGTTTTGGATTTCGTGGTATACCGACTGCAGTATAAAAATATGATATTATTACATATAACGGTCATCGTATATTACATATAAACATATTTTAAGCATTGGTGAATCGTGAATGGCAATTATTGTTTGTTAGTCTTCTAACAAATTATTCGTGAGTTGTGGAGGTCGTGGAGTGTTATTCTTTCGCTAAAACTCTTTCTCGATTCCCGTTATTTCTCCGCTAATAATTATAAGTTTATAACGTTTAAAGCGCCTTTCCACTTGGGCTGTGTTCGATTATCCGTATGAAACGATACTCCCTGATTGCTTGCTCGATTCATGTTATCTATCAACAGATCAATAGATACCACAGCACACAGGTAACCTTTAAGTAAATATCCCAACCCGATCGATGCGCGGTTATAGTGTTTATCAATACTCCATCGTCTCCATGTAAAGGTGCTGTCATTGTATTCCGTGTGAACCGTGTGGTCAACCCGTTACCACAATATAAACTACAGTATGTAATACATAATATATACCTACGACATATACCAAAAAGTTAAAATTATTCCACTATGGATTAGGTGGTTATATAAATATGTTTATTAATGACTAGTTAAATTGTTTTACCTAAACATCTAAAACAATATTATTTAATTTGGTGAATGATGAGAAAAATGCTGTTCACGAACAGTGAGACATTATAATAGTCCCTTAAAACAATTGTAATCAAACATCATTTACCAAACCACGACAATGTGTACACGACAAGGTGATAGTGGAAATTATAGCGTTACGTTTCCCGTAATTTAATTTGTGATTGAACACTGATGATTCTTGAACAATTTATTTAAGAAAAATAATCTGTACCTATAATACGAAAAGATATTATATTAATGTGTATTTGTGTGTACGAAAAGGATGCCATTATTGGCCGCCATTATAAATATTAATTACAAGTTACTACCGTATGTGCTTAATTATTATAGTACCTAATATAGACATATATAATCCCAGCATATTTCCATTTAAGATATTCCTATATAGAACGTCTATTAAGCAAATCATTATAATATTGTTGAACGAAACTAAACCTGAGAGTTCTATATAGGTACACGATAGTCGATAAGCGTACTTGAAAAGTAAAATGCTTTCTTTTTGAAGATATGGCCGAAAGGCGAATACCGTAAAAAGTTCCACATTTTGTGTACGCAAAAATGGATTTCCATTGGGATTTTAAAAGTTTACCCCCTTTCCAGAACAAAATCCCGACTAGAGTCAACTGAATGTTTAATATTAATTCAAGCTCTTATTTTTGTTTTGTTTTTTTACATGGATCCTTGCACAACAATTGGAACAAATTAGAATGGAGTAAGTATAAAACTAATTTTCAATACTGCGAAGAAAGGGTTTGGCATTTAAACAATAAACAACTGAAAAGCGTGACGAACCGCATAATATTCGAAAAACAAGAGAGAATTTAAAATCACGTATATAGTACTATATAATATGTATACCTACCCTCTTTGTACAAACCCCTTGACACTGTTGTCATTTTTTTTTATGTGTGTGTACGCTCGTTTCATTCAATTTCCATATATATAAATAGAATACAATACTCGGCCGACGACATCTGTTCGAAATTTTAATTGTCCTCTAGGACGTTTACGAAACGATTTAAAAATCAAAAAGGGTGACAAATCATAGCACTCTCGCGACAATCCTGCACCCCTGCAGCAACGCCATCGCATAATATAATAAACATATATATATATATATATAATATATGTGTGTATATTAGCATAAAAGATATTATTGTTGTTGAATAATGTTCGCACCCCTTCCTGGGCGTCGGTGCACTTATTCACTTATTATTATATACGCAATAATATATATTCCTACTCTTTTCCGCTAGCAATTATAACATATAGGTATAACGAAAGACGGCGACCCTTCTAATACTCTACAATAATATATAATAATTCAAACCGAAACGATGGGCCGCAGAAAAACTTTGTCAGTATAATAAAGGATGTGTTTGACGTTGGTTAAAATTACTCAAGCGCCGCGTCAAACTGCGGTAACACTTTAGATAAAGGATTAATAATAATATATAATACATCATATTATTATACTGCATATTATTATATGCACCGCGATGCAGTTTCGTCATTATACCTTTCGCCCCTTCGGCCATGGCACCTCCACCGGCGAACATTATTATCAATTACTATAGTATCAATTACTATAGTATATAATATAATATATAATAATAGTGGTAGTAAAATAGTATTATTATTATATATGTTGTTGCCTGCAGACGGGATAGTTTGTGGGGCGGCCAAATATTTGCCGCCCAGAAAAGGATATTTCCGCAACTTTCCTATACGTTCCAATTGGGAACGGTGAACCTATGTTTATTATTTTAAAGCGCCATAACCGCTACAACAACATTATCACCCGTTGATGAATATTTTCTTATTAATATTTCTGATTAATTTTTAAAATTAATACAATAATACTTATTTATATTAGCCACCTCAATAATTAGTATGCATATTATACAGGGTGTATCTTATGTCATTGTACGCGGGGGTTTTTAACGATTATGGATCAATGACATAGAATTTCGTTAAAACGCAAAAAGACGTGTTTCTTTATTTTAAAAAGCAATTTTTTTATAGCAATTTCAAAATTTTTAAACACGCAGGTGTACCAATAGCAAAATCAACTTTATTTTTTCAAATGACAACTACTATATTTTTTAATGGATTCTGGTAAAGCTTTTTTTTCTGAAAATGTTGATAGTCATATCATCAATTTTGGTTCGCTAGTTTATTAACAATGGTCCTCTAAAGTCTAGTTAAATATGCATTAATATACTTTTAATTGAAATTATTGATGTTGGTTTAGTTTACAAGAGCTAAATATTTTTTTCTTATAACTACCTTTATACACTTTAGTAATTTAATCGGTAATTTAATGACACCCTCAAAAAAAAAAAAAAAAAACAAAATTGTTGGCAAACATGGTTCGTTATTTTTATTTTCACATACAATCATCAAAATCAGTATTATTATTTTAATTTATTTTATAGGTAATCGTAATTAATTACTTCACAGTTACTTTTCTTACAAGTTACAAGATAATAAATTTGAATTCATTATTAGGTGGCTAAAGTAATAATGCTAAATTGGTAAATGGTATTCGATTTTTCACATTAATGTCTTAGGTATGTATGGGGGTTAAAAAAATTGTGTTCGTTATACATGTGATATTATAGAGTCAATCGATCTAAATATTTTAAATTTTGATTATTATTATCATTTCCGTTAAATATTCCAACATTATTTCAAGTGATTTTAAACGGGTAGGGCGGAAAATCAACGTATTATAATATTTATTTATCGGGTGTTCTAACGATGAGATTGATTTCCGTAGGGTTACACGCCGTGTCACTTAGCTCTGCAGTTCGGACATGAAGAGATCTACAAGATACTGGTCGAGTCGTACGGTAAGCGAAATACTCTGTTAATAATAATATCATAACTGTAACATATTATATAGAAACGCCGCATGCAGAACGGCAATCGTTAGTACGGCGAGTCTATTTATCAAATTAATGTTCCAAAATAATCTACAATGGCGCCCGCAGGGGGGAGGGGGCAAAGGGGCCATTGCATGTAATTTAATACTGATATCACTTTACCAATAATATAGATTATATAAGTAATTCTTATCTTGCCCCAGGTGGGATTTTACCCTGCGGGCGCTCTTGAATTAGTGGCGGTAACCCCCTAAATCCGCCACTGATCTATAATAATATTATAATATACACAATTAAAATGTGGTTTTCGCGGCGCTTCAGGAGCCGACCCGAACGTCCGGGACTACAGCGGACGGAAGCCAAGACAGTACCAGACGAACCAGGATACGAGCCTGTCGGCGGACACTTATCGCAGTGAGTATGCCCGCGAAAAGCCCTCGACGGCCACTAAGCTCCTGCTGTTCAGCTCTCTGCCGAGGCCGAAGCGGCGCGCTAAAAAAACCGCCAACTTGTCTTCCTTGTCATTCTCGCATGCCGTCCAAGTAATAGCCCCGTCGTCCAAATCCGCCAGAGACAAACACTGCGGTGACGGTGGCGGCGACGGCGCTAGACCGTCTTCCGCTCTGTACTACTTCTCCGCCCTGTCTTAAAGTTCTAAAATAATAATAATAATGATACGCAACACAATATGATATTATTCACACACACACACACACACACATATATATTAACGATAGAACCCACATTAGACGTTTTATTCACAACGTACATATACTATGTACGACTTACGTCCTATTTGCATATAATATATTATAGGTACACACACACCAATAATAATTATACCACACGCATCGCCACCAACCCTGGCCGCCCTCTCTCACCCTCCTGCCTGCCATACGAACACCGATCGTCGTTACACGCACATTTAATAAATAGTATAATAATACTCGACTTTTCTGTAATCCGACATGTCGGCCCCGTATCGAGTTCAGATATATAATATTATAATAGCTCCCACCACAGTATAATATATTATAATAAAACGTATCTTATTATAATACGCATAGGTACACATCTCTGACTAAATCGATATAATATTATTATTTTTGCTAGTTATTTATAATATACAATATATCATAATAATATATGGCCATATAGGTACCGCCGTCAAACTGTGTCATAAAGTTTAATTTAAATTCAATACGCTTATAATACCCTATTATAGTACATAACTTGTAAGCATTCTTTTCATATCGTTTTGCGGTAAATCACATTATAAAACGCTTTTTGGCAACAGAATACCAAATAAATGTGCAACACATGTAATGAAATAAAAAACAATTCCTCTGCTGCATTTATCTATACTATGCATTTGCAATAGACAGTAAAGCGTATTGTAATATAATATATGTCGTATTTTCGCGGTGCATGGTTTTCACTTTCACAAACTAACTATATATAAGTACCTAATAATGTCGCTTACACACATGCGTAGTAATAATTGTACATTTAGTAGTAGTTACCGGGACAAGGCGTTTAATCCTAATTATTTATTATTTAACATGAGTATTTTCCTAAAATATATCAAACAATTTTTATCAATGTTATGTGTTATTGTTTTAGTAATTAATTGTTTAGAATTGTTGATTTGAATTCGTTACTTGTACACGAGTCATATTTGTTAATATAATATATATAATTTGAATAGACACAGAAAGCTATTTTATAAATATATAATATAAATGTATATTTATTAATTTTATTGTACCTTTTGTGCGACGAAGAACATAATATAATGAAATTAACAATATACAATTATTATGTATCATATTATATTACTACCTATATTTTTACCTGTCTTAATTATTTAAACAAAGTCTATTATAATGGAAAAACAAATTCAAATTTAGTTTCTAATGCCAGCTTCTATTAAACCATTCTATAACAACAACATAATAATTGTCTTTGACCGTAATTTACCATAATATTATTCAATTATTATCCTGTAAATTTATCTGAATATAATGCCACTATCTAAATGGTAATAAAATAATAAATATTGTAGGTACCTATCTTATATAAGTAATTTATTCTAAAATCGAGAGTTTTTAGACAAATGTTTATATTGTATTGATTAACTTCAATGTCTTCATATTACTGAAGTTTAGGCATTTTTTAAATTAAATTCTCATTATTTATCTTTATCCAATTGTTTGAATTTTTCGGGCTTATCTGAATATAATAATATTAATTGTATATTATACGTACTGTGATTTGTTTGCACTCAATTATAAAACAAATATCTTTTGTTTTTTTTTATTTATAAAGTTTATTACAATCGATAAGACAGAGAATTTAATATACCTACGTAAAACCTAAATTAAAAAATGTTTGTTAAATCTCTTTTGATCTCTGTAAAAAGTTATCTTCAGAAGTTTTAGAAAAAAAAATAAAACAACAATCATTATACTTTAATTACCTACTTTGTAACTGTATACTTGTTATCGTGGTTTTATTATTTGGTTAAAATGACGTTTTATGTAAATGTACTCTCATTACATGAATAATTTCAAATATGCGTACAAAAATTAGAATGTATCTATAAGTGTTTTGATCAAATTAATTCCAGGATTAAAAAAAAAAAAAGTTTTAGTTTCATAATTGTTTAAATCAAATATTATTATGTATGTATATATAAGCTACCACTTAACAACCCCAATCTGAGAGATGATGTTTATTAAGCGCGTAAAAAAGTTAATACAGTAAATAAAGTTTTACTGCAAACAAATTGCCAGCGGGTAACGGCAGACGCTGAATATTTTTTCCCCGGTCCGTGAAACTGCTGGTAAATGTTCAGTGAAAAATTATTATAGCCTACATTTTTTACTATTTGGTTTGGATGAATACATTTCACGTGCTATATTCACTAGAATACGTTTTCCTAATCTTACAGCAACTGCAGTCACCGATTTGCTTTGCCCTATAAAATGTAATATAATAAACGAACGTTATTGCATTGCATGTATATTATTAATACCTACTTATGCTGCATGCCAATCACAGTCCGTAATATTATGATATAACCATATCTAAACATAATAATATGTAAGTCATACTGTATAAAATATGATGGTAATTATTGTTAATAATGCACTTTTTTCGTTGTACGTTTTGTGATGAACGCGGTCCGTGCAGCAGTGTGTCACCTGCAATACCTCATAATATAATAATTAATAATATTTAGGTACTCGTGTGCAGAGCATGTGGCTGCTGTTCGATTATGTAATACTATATAACAATACTAATTATATGTTTTTACTTGGACTATAGTGTTAACATTTCGCGCGCTAACGAAACGAATAATGCGTTTGCAGTTTATTCGCGTTTGTTAAACTAATTTTCTACACGCACCGGACTTTATGTTTTAATATAATATTATGTATATTACAATAGTATATGATAATATCAACTATATCCATACTAAGAAAATATGTATTATAATAATTGTCATCTCCCCTATAATACCGTGTACGACGAAACCCGACGATACTTATAACCTTACTTATTTGTTTTGCTTATAGGGCTGTTGGACGCGGAAAGGCAAGTACAGTTTTTATATAAGAGTGGTGTGGCTTTCATTCTGTGTGTACATATCATACTTACATATTATTGTGCTATGCGCTCTTGTAGCAGTAGGTACTCGGCACCTTATAACACAAAGACATTATAATATATTATTACAAGCGTATAACCTATACAGCATGTAGTGTGTGTGTGTGTGTGTGTGTGTGTGTGTGTGTGTGTGTGTACATCTATAAATGTATAATAATAATATGTTTAGTACTATAGTCTCTTCTTATACTATATAATATATATATACATTGAACTAACGCTATGCAATTATACAAATCGCGCATGCTGTACTATAATATGCTACTACCTGAAACAGCTCTGCTGTATAGAAACTTTTAAAAAATATCATAACAACGCTATTCGCCTAAAAGTTTTCTGAAAACCATATAATATATGCATGTATAGCCACTGTAATATAATATGTACAATGTACATACACGCACGAACGGCTCTGTCGGTTAGACAATTAGCTAACACGGCGCAGACCGCAGTCTCTGTCCTCTTTAATAATATCCATATACCTTCTGTCTTATGTTTCCGATCGAGTTTTCTCCAACTTAAAGTCTAGACACGTTTATCTGTTTTTTTTTTTATTGTGTACCTCGTTTTTTGTACTTTCGTTCATAATATACTCTAGTGTTTGTTTGTTTGCAGAACTAAACGCCCGAAAGCACAAACACATCGGTAAGTCTCGAGCGCATCTAATCGCTTTATGTTTTCACGTAGCACATAATAATATAATACATAAATATAATATAACAGTGGTGCCATTTCTGGGGGTGAAGGAACAAGATTTTATTTTTGCACCCATATTATTTAAGATTTTGAAGTTTAGATATACAACTTTCTTGGGCGTGATGTGAACAATTTTTTGAAATGTGTCCGAAAAGCGAACATTTTTAATTTCATTATTAGGTATATAATATTTTCAATATTAAATTCAGTTTATACTGGTATTTCTTCAGTTATTTTAAAGAAAATCTCTATCAACTGTTGGTTATAGTTTTAGTGGATAATTCCTGATTAAGTTCGACCCAGATAAAATGGACATTGTCCCTTAGCAGCTTAACTATTATATAAATTTGCCCACTTAGAAATGGCGCCCCTAACATATATTATTATTTACACTGCAGTGCACTATGCCATATTATATCGTATATATATATATATATTATATTATTATTATAATAAATGATCGTATAAATACTCAAATAAGACACAAGTATTTTTGCAGCGTAGTCTTCAAACTAAAATTATTGTTCCCAATCCCTCTGTTGATTATGGTATATTAATATTATATAAATTGTATTATATTCATTTAATATTTAATCTGTTTGATATGATAATAATATATATATATACATATAATGTGTGCCAAACGAGCTGCAGTAATTTTTACTACTAAAAAAATTGTCTCGTCGGTTTCGTTTTATCGTTTTGTCATTTTTTTCCTTCTCGGCGTGCAGAAAAGGACCTAAGATTTCTGAGGATTGGGTCCCTGAACGTGCGCGTTAAACGGACCACGGAGGCGTTCAGCAACTTCCTGGGCGTCGGACACAACGCTGAAAAGATCCACAAGACTTGGGGCTCTGCCGACAACATACAACAGGTTTACTAAAAGCACAACCGAATACGGTGGCGATAATAAATCACTAAATAATAATAAAAAATACTAAATATTAAATTTCAACGCCACGTCACGTCGACTGTTATTATTGCTGACTGCAATTATCATTCGACTTAACAGTTCTTGTAACAGTTGTGTAGTGGCGTGTCCGCATATTTGATGCAGGAACTTGAAAACGCATTTAGGGTCAAAATACTAGGGGACGTTGGATATAGTCTGAAAAAAAAATATTAATTTAATCAAAACCACCACCAACGTTAAATTTTAATACATACAAATTATCAGTCTTAACACAAGCATGATAAAAAAAATGTTCAGAACAAACTAAAAATTATAATATTAACTATAATATTTTGATTTGAATAAAATAATTGAAATGGTAATGGTAATTTAACAACAACATTTTTCTGCCACTGTTGTGAATTAATTTTAAATTTCTTCACTATAGTCATTACTAGGGCCCGGAACTTGATGATCTAACAATATATAAAAAATGCACGAAAAAAATGCATAATATGACATAAAAATGTTAAAAAATGACACGAAAAAATGATATTAAAAATGTATATTTTACTGTAAAAATTGATAAATACTAAATAGGTATTGTTTTATTACAAAAATTAAAATATTAAAATTATTATATTATATTATTAAAATTATTTAACATCAGTATGAATAAGAAATTGTTTTCCTGGATGATTTGATTCCAATGTCCCTATGACAACATTTGCAACATAAAGGGTCTGTAATTAAAGTTTGAATTTTACTTGAATATTGTTCTTCATTTGTATTTTTTTTTCAGTCCATTAATATGTTTAGTGCGAGACACGTGTTGTTCAACGGTAAATTTTCTGTCTGCAGCAACTTTAACTTCACAAATTTTTTCAAAACTTTCAAAATTTCTGTATAGACGAGCATTAAATGTGAGCATTAGAAAAAAAGATGCAAATGCATAAAGTTCCGGGCCTTAGTCATTACCATACAATATTATAATTATATTTGTTATAATATATAATCACTTAATATATGATTGCCTTTTGTCAAATTTGTAAACTTCACTTGTAAATTGTAGTATAGTTCAGCGTAACCAATAGCCCTACGTCTGTCGTCTATAATTATAGTCTTGACAAAGAAAAGTTTTCGACAAGAAAGTCGTATATAATAAATTATATTTTATAAAAAAAAATTTGGTATCGACAATTTAAACCGTACGCAATTTTTTTGAGGGCTAAATCTAAGTATAGGGGTAGAGGGGAAGGGACAAATTCCATCATTTTTGCACATAATATATAATTATTATAATACGTGTAGCGTGTTAATTCGACTTAATTTTTGTTTTCGGTGCAGAACGACGCCAAGAGAATGCCCCCTCCGAAAAGCGTTGCGATTAAGAAGAGGAAGTCCAAGCGGCCACAGGACTTTCTGAGAAGGGCCTCGGCCCCGGCCGACCGGTCGCCAGACAAGAGAAAATCTGCGGAAATCGTCGTCACTGGCGACTCGGACTCGGACACGGCCTGCGGTTTCGGCACGAATTGGCATCAACCGTCGTGACCGTCGTGTCGTGTCGGAAATCACTGTATATTATACCCGTGTCGGTCGATGGTGGTATGCGGCTTTGCTGCTGACTTTCGAGACGCTCTTCTGCTGCGTAGATAGTCGTTCTCGGGTGAAATGAAAATATAATAGGTATAGGTTCATATTATTATACTCATTGTCTCATCCATAGTCATCCGCGTCATAATATCATCACGATCGACATTTAACTCGACCCAAGTATTATTAGCAATATGTAACAATCATGTCCACATGCATAGTCAATATTTACGTGTCACATAAGGCATACCTTAACAATATGTCTTATGTGACACATAATATACTTGACTATGCATACGGTCTGTCAGTCTGTGTACTAAATATAATCTAATATTATTATTACTATACTTAAATATTATAATTATTAGTCTATTGTGATTTTATATGTCCTCGGTCAGAGGACGTTTTAATTTTTTGTTTTATATTTATTTTTTGTGCGCGAACGCTTAACATTTTGTTTTACTATTTAACCTATTGAGTATTGTGTATACCTACTATAAATAACTTCATCAAATATTATGTTGTATTCAGTTCAGCGGACACTTTACCAATCGTTTTTTGAGCTACCTACTTACTTTGCTGATATGTCATTAACAATATTATTAAAAGGACCAAAAAGGCGTTTAATTTTACATACTGTTTAATATATTATTATTGATATTTCAACATTCGATTGTACTTACATACTATTATTTATTGTATTTTGTTTATAATTATTTTAGCATTATAGACAGTTATTGTTACCACGGACTTTGATAGATTATAGCCCGTGTTGTTTCTCAATATTAATACTACATTTTATTGACGATCAGCTTTTTTAAGATTAATTGTAGTAATAATAGTTATGTTATCGGGTTGTTTAAAGTTAAAAATATGCTCTCTGTTATTAATATTATCTATTTTATAATTTTGTTGTTAAGTTCTTTAAATGTGTACAAGTGTTAATTTACTTTAGGACGTAACATTTTCATCAATTATTATTACACAGTAAATATCTACAATTATATTTGATCAGCCATGTTTACTTGCATATCATAACTATTTTTTCCTACTGACTACAAACAAAATTAAGGCAGGTCTGAGATTACCTACCTTTTGAACAATTCTTAATTTCACCTAACCTTATGCCCTCATTAAACTATAATTTTCCAATTTATTTATGTGACTTCTTATATACTTGATTGTGTACAACTTGCAGTATAACTACCAAGACAAATTTAATTTACAATATTATAAGTAAACGACTGATTATTTAGGCTAGACACTTTCACATGTACATTTAAAATAATACAGCATGACAAACTTGGGATTATTAAATAAATATGCAACATCATAAACTTGGGATTATATCGTAGTATAACACCAAATATAATATTATGTAGGGAACAATAACAAGATAAGTAATTAAAAATAGATTGTTTTTATTTTTAATAGGAATGAACCATTAACAAACCACTTAATAATAAAAAATGACTTAATACCATAATGTATATTTCACCAAAAATATGCTAGTTTTTAATATTTAACCTTTTGAATACTTCTTCAACAAGGTCTTCTCTTTTAACTTCTTCCTCTTGCCTAGTAGTAACATTTCTTAATTTTACTACACCTTTAGCTACTTCTTCTTCGCCAATTATGACAGCCCATGGAATCGCATTCTCTTCGCAGTGCTGCAGTTGAACCAACAGTTTGGGGTTTTTCTTATACGAATGTTCAGTTTTAATACCGGCATTCCACAAATCTTTGCACGCTGTCATTCTATGTTCGACCAAGTTTTTCTGAGCAGCAGCCACAAACACTTGCACCTCTGTAGTACGCATTTTTTGTTTCTCCTTGGCAAGTTTGGCTTCGATTACTGTGAACAACCTCTCAACACCAATTGATATACCCACACATGGTATGGTTTTGTTTTTTGGATGGAACATGCCAACAAGATTATCATAACGACCACCGCCAGCTACACTGCCAACAGATTGGCCTTTATCTAATAAAACTACTTCATAAATTATTCCTGTATAGTAATCTAAACCTCTAGCTAAACTTAAATCAAAAGATACAAGGTCTTCAATTCCGAATACTTTAATGTATTCAAAAAACAGTTTCATCGATTCAAGCCCTTGTACTGCCATTGTAGACTTGGTAAGCACATCGTCTTTAAACAGAGCTGTGACCAGTTCATCGGTTCCGTTCATCTGCACATATGTTCCAATTTTATCGGCTACTTCTTCAGACAATCCTTTTTCGTTAATCATTTCATTTTTAACTTCTTCCCACGGTGACTTGTCCAGTTTGTCTACTGAAGAACAAATTGTCCTAAACTTCTCTGTCGGTACGCCACATGATTCAAACAGTCCATCCAACAAGAGCCTGTGATTGACTTTCACTTTGAAGTTGCCTGCATCTAACGTTTTCATTATTTCAGCAGCGACAAATACACATTCGGCTTCCGGTATCATCTCGTCATATTGGCCAGCTATGTCGTAATCACACTGATAAAATTCCCTGTAACGGCCCCTGGTTATAGATGGATTATCTCTCCTGTACACTTTGGCAATTTGGTATCGTTTGATGTTGGTGATCTTGTTCATGGCCAGGTAACGTGCAAACGGCACGGTCAGGTCATATCGCAACGACAGTGATTCGCCACCTTGATCGGCAAGATCGTAAATGAGTTTTGAGTCCTCGCCGTACTTACCTGTCAGCACGTCTTTGAGCTCAAATATCGGTGTGTCGATGTTGACGGCACCGTGACGCTTGAACACTTCTGTAATCCGTCCGAGTACGTCATTCCGGATGGCCGTGTGTTCGGGGCCGTAGTCGCGTGTACCCTTGGGCGTCTTCAATTGCACTTTGGAAGACTTCTCCTGCGGTTTTTCCCGAGGTTTATCCTGTTCGTCAGACATGTTGAGACAATACAAATACTGACACGAATGAATGCTATGCAATTTCACTTTGTTCGAAAACCGTGAAAGCGTGAGTATTTTTTTCAACATACTGATAACTGATTAGTGATTATCACTGGGTTATCACTTATCAGTCATGGTCACGGCCATATGATCTATATGATCGTGGTCATGGTGCTGGGGATACTGGTTACAAATTTAATAAAATTAATTACCTAACCAACAAATCGTCCAGCTGTTATTTAAGATAATTGTGATATGTGATAAAATAAATTTCATTCCAATCACTAAAATTGTAGTGGTGTGAATGCAAATTAAGTAAATTATTGTTGTGACGTCTACCGTGACACTGACTGTTGGTGTTTTTCATTAATATTATTATTATTATTGCTTGATAATTGTCAGATTTCATTAAAGTCCAAAAAAATATTGTAACATACAACATAATATCACTTTATTATCAAAAGTTATTACAATCACTGAATCTTCAACGCCGTAAAAAAGATTAAAGAATCCATTCCTTTTTGATGTCATCACGAAATATGTAAGAATACAAATTCCTAGTGTTTCAGTCAATCACCAAATTCACAATGTCTTCGAGGGTGTTGCGAAAAATGGGCTTGCAGGACGATCGTGACCTGCCACCTGTTAAAGACGATGCTAGCGATGATACTGAAACCAGCTCTGGCGGTGTAAACAAAAAGCGACACTTAAACATGTACGATTTGGTGAGTTTGAACGTCTTATCGAAATAGAAACATTTACTGACAGACAATATTGCTATATGAACTATTGTTTTTTTTTCAGCTGAATAATGGTTCTATGTCCGAGTCTGAAGTCAAAGAAGACGATGACCATGAGACTACTGGTTCAGTAAACAAGAAAGATGAAAATATGTCCTACGATAAAGAAAACATTAGAAGGAAAAAGAAGAAAAAGAGAAAGAAGTCTGGTAAAGTATTATCATCACATACTCGTAGCAGTGAAGATAATGTTGAGGTAAATAAATAACAAATTGAACAATAATATTAAGTATAGTTGAAAATTATCTTCTTTAGGACGAAGTGGAAAGAAGTGTTCGTGAAGTAAATAAAATATTGGGTGAAGTACCCGACAAAGGTGAAGATGAAGATGATGAAGCTACTTCTTCACAGAATATGCTAAACAACCGTGATACTATATTTTTTAAAAATATTCTGTCTGTACAGCATCGAAATCTTAACCCAAATAATGAACTGCGCAAAATGTTTGGACGTGTTGTTCATCAAGCTGAGTTAAGGTAAAAATTAATGATTTTATTGATTTGAGTGTATACAGTTTTCAAAAACACACTGTACCTATAAAATTTATTTAATTAACTATAATAAATTATAAGATATTTAGAAAAAAATGTAATAATATTAATTTTTTGGTAATAAGTATTATTACTAATTAGTTTTTACATTGGTTTTACATTTTAACTTATATCATTTTTTCCACTTGAATTAAATTATTTTGTTAAAAAACAGGTTCATAAATAACAATATTACAAATGTATAGAAATGTATTAATAGTCAGGCATTAAGTCTATAATATGATGCATACAACAAATATAATTTTCTCTGCTTCATAGTAGGTTCCAAATTCATCTTGTCATTAAATTTGTAATGAAAAAAACTGCAATGGATGTATTAAATTTTCCATTCAATAATAAATCATTAAATACATAAATGTTGTTTTGAGGAAGAAAACGGAATCAACATATATTTCTGAAAATAGCTTAGCTTCTGTTATATTTATATTATTATTATTAGAATAATATCAATAGGTAAAAAAAATATAAATTTCACATTTGAATTTATTAACTAACAAGTATCATAAAACATTTTAAAATCTACACAATATAATTAAATTTCCTTATAGTTTTATATTAATTGTTAAAAATCAACATTTTTTATATATATATAAATCATGTACAATGCTATTTTCAGCTTTTTTTAATTTACCTTAATATATTACTACTTTTAAATAAACTGTAACGAAAGTATTGATGTAGATGCTTTGAATGATCATATTTTGGCGTTGTACAAAAACTTATTATTAATTAGGTATACATTTAATTTATATTGTAATAAATTATAATCTAATTTTGTTATTATTGATTTAGTATTTAATAGATACTTACTAAAAACTAATAAGTGAATAAAAATATAACACAGACATGTTTTTAATTTTTAGCAAACGCAAGTTTAGAGGAAGAAATCATTTGAAAACCACTTGGTTGGTGACACCTAAAGACAATTGGCCACCCGTCGGCAAATCAGGTACATACATTGATACTTTAATAACATTTTTGTTGTAAGTTACATAAAAATAACAATAAATTGTAGGTTCAACAATGAAATATTTGGAAAGCAAAAATGGTATTATGTATTTTGCCTTTGAACATAGTCCAGAATACCAACAAGTTCAAATGCAACTCTATACAGCTGTGTCTCATATGTCATCGGGAAATCTAGTGGTTGGTTTCAATTAAGTTTCAACTATAAAAGAAGATATTATGCTTATCTTAATTTAATTTCTAGAGTATTATCAATAACCATCCATACCACGTTGACGTGCTGTTACAAATGACAGAATGGGCACGACTTAGTGAAGACTTGCCAGTTGCGGCTGAACTCACTGAACAAGCATTGTACTCATTGGAAAATTCATTCCATCCCATGTTTAGTTTGTCAAATGGAAAATGTCGTTTAGACTACCGTTTACATGAAAATAGGTATTTTGTAATTTTAAATAATTATCTAATGTCCATTAGTATGTTAAGGTTTTTATTGTTTGGTTTATTACTGCTGACATTTTTGAAAATATCCATATTAGTTTTAATTTTAAATATCTGGCCATTTTCATACATTGTTGGTCATCATAAGTGTGCACACTGGATAGTCAAATTAGACTATTGTTGTTGTCTAGTTAGTGAACAATTTTTTTTTAGTCGTAAACAATTGTAATATTATAGCCTATAGGTAATAGATATTAAGTGTTTATAATAGCAGTGTTAAGTATATAATGTATACAAATAATTGTTGACTTTTGGTATGGAAATAATATAAGGTTTATAATTATACATCATTAATATGAGAGTATGTTGACTAGTAACTACTGACTACAATAGTTGACTGCTCTAGGGCCAGTTGTACCATCTCCGATTAAAGTTAACCGGAGTTTAATTGGCCGAATTTACCCGGTTAAATATCTGTTATCAGCTGATTAAGCTTAATCGTAGTTTAACCGTAGACGGTATAACTGGCCCTAAGTGTAAATGTGAATACTTATTAGCTATTACCTATTATTTGTCCCTGCTGATAGCATCTGTGCACTCTTATGATTATCATTATACATATACTCGGGCCACCGAGTGAGCGCTACTCGTTGGCGCATCCAAATGACGGAGCTCCGCGTTCTCGTACCCTAATTTCTCCCACTCTACCACTTAGTCGACGCCACTTGCTACACGGTAATGGTGGCGGCGGTCAGCGTACGGCAGATTTAGTGGTGGGAATGCGCGAGATCAGACGAGTTTTGGTCGCCGCCCAGTAACGGTCTCTCGTTGGCCCGAGTATATTATTTGAACCTTAAGCAATATTAGGTTAATTTACTAGAACAATAAATCTGAGGTACAGAATTTTGTTTCCAATGATGTAAAAGTTACTACATTATGACATGTAACAAATCTGTGTTTGTATAGGGTCCTCTTAATAGCGATTAGTATCGATAGATGATATACTTAATAGCTGTATTATCTTTTAACAGTAAATATAATTTCAAATTTCCTTTTAATAAAACTTTTTCTTCTATTACTTAGGTATTAGGTTTAAATGTATGATTAGTGTATATTATGTCAATGTATAATTATTAAAAATTTGTAATTTATTTATATTTTATATTGTTTTTGATTTTAGAGCGTTGTTCCTGACTTTATACAGACATTTAACATTTGTTGGACTTAGAGCTTGTTATCGTACAGCTTTGGAATTCTGTAAACTACTTTTGTCCCTATCCCCAATGGATGATCCTCTTGCTGTAGTACTATGTATCGATTTTTACGCTTTACGTTCTTCAGAATATTCATGGTTCATTCATTTTGTGAATGCTTTTGATTCCGCAAGAAATCTAACACAGCTTCCTAATATCAAGTTTTCTCTAGCCGTTGCTAAATGGCAGAAAGGTGATGTTGAAACTGCACATACATTGTTGCAAGAAGCATTAATGATGTTTCCTGGAGTTCTAATACCTTTGTTAGAAAAGTGTTCCATCCAGGCTGATAAACGAGTCAATGCACATTCTTTTTTCACAACTTATGCTACTGACACGTATGTTTACATATTATATAATATATATCAATGCTTGTAACACATAATATTTGTTTGACCATACATTAATTTATAAAAATTTGGTGTTATAGACAACCAAAATCATTGTCTTACTTAATATCCATGTATGTAACGAGGAGTTATCATATATGGAAAGAAGTTCAGCTGTTACCATGGCTTGAACGCAACGTGCAAATTGTACTTGATAGAGTAGATGCTAAGGACCCGGTAGTGAAAAACATGGAAAATTTACGAGCCACTTTATACAGTGCCAAACCACCATTGAATATACACAGACATTTGTTATTGTCAGACATGAGTGACACAATCGCACCACCAGCTGAGGTAATTTTAGATTGATAAATATGTTAAAAATTCAATGGTTGACTAAAAGTAGTTGAAATTACAATGAAAAACCTATTGTGCAGCTTAGAATAGTCTGTTTTTATCCTTTTTTTATCATTGTTTAAAGAGGTATAATATTATCCTTAGGTTTTTCTTTGGACTCAGATTTTTTATTTAACTTAAAATTAATGCCACAAAAATACTCAAATATCTGTGATATTATGTAGACATTTATTATATTTTCTGAAAATTTATAGAAACATTATCAAGGGCCAAAAAATATAAAATTTTATTTTTATAGGTAGGTAGTTATTAATATTCTTTTCATATATGACGATCATTTTTAACTAACTTTAGTGTACAGAAAATGTATACTAAACACTGCAGAATATAGTATACTACATACTATTGTACAAATGGAAATGATTTAAGAAATAGTTTTACATCTACTAAGATTATGAGCACTGTAATTTTCTCTTTGTGTTGAATTGAACGTAAATTATAAATTTATTACAGAAGATACACAATTGGTTTGATGTGGCGGGTTACTGACCCATGTTTAATGTCTAAACAAATGTTACCATCCAACGTTATAATGTAATGACTTTAATGATTAATCATATTAAAATTAATTTATAAATTGTTTTCGAAATTAAATTTGAAAATAGTATTAATTTTAGTCTAATAATTTTGAATTGGAATATTTATTACATTGCAATAAACAAAAGTATGAATTAGAAAACATACATTTTTAATTAATATATAATATTATAATATTTTTGTTAATTTTATTTGAAAATTAGAAACCTGTAAACTAAACACATTTGATGAATGTTCTTTCCTTTTATAGTAAAATTATTACCTGTGTATTATATTATACATTCAGAAGTCTATTAAACAATATATATAATATATACATACAGGGTGATCCATTTAACGTAAGACACTTACTATACGAAAAGTAGATGGTTAAACGATAAAGTGTCTTACGTTAAATGGATCACCCTGTATATGTATCGATGTAACATACATAATACTTAGTTTTAATTATTGACATTACTTTATAGCAATATTAATAAAAGAATATTAATTCAATAATCATCAATTATATTTAATGTTTCTATAATTTATGTTTGTCGTCAGGCTGTGACAAATCCCATTCTCATTATGGACCCGTTTCCACCGCCAGACGGTACATCATTTTACAATTCCAGATCATCTCATGATAGCATCAGTAGAACAGCTGTGGAAAACCATTCACTTTTCTCTACGTTCTTCCGGTCATTAAACCCTGTGTTTCAAGCTCTTTCTGATGAAAGGTGATTTATCAACATTGTATCTATTATAAAAGATATAATTTTATAAAATTGTGTGTTATCTTTAACTTTCAGTAATGTTGACGAAGAGTTAGCAGCTGAGGCCGAAGCTGTTGCAAGACCTGTAATAACAATGGTTGGTGAACAAATTGAAGAAATGAGGAGTGATTTACGTCAAAGTGTCAACTCTTTGTTGGACGCCATGAGAGATTTGCTGTCCAATGTACACTCACCAAATGTACCAGCAGATGGCGATATAGATGACGATTCTGAGCTCACGGATACAGCATAATAGTAAAATTTAATAAACTTAATGATTTTTCAGAATTTTTTTTTTTTGTGTTCCAACTATCTTATAATTATTTTTAAGTTTAATTAAATTTAAATTATTTTGCATTAGAAGACTGGGCTCATTCTTATGTGTGTATTATACATCATATACTGTAATCTTATTTTAACTATATGTCTATATAATTAAATTTGTGTATAGACAAAATATTAAAAATATTATTTTTATCACAAATCTCAAATAATTTTAACTCTGCCCATACTACTCAATACAACCATTTTCTTATTTCTTTATGCCTACAAAAACTATAATAAATCTTTAGACTATCATTATATGTCTTATATTAGGAGTTGATAATGTGTATCCAATTATATTTTATTTATCATGTCTCACTGTAACTTATATTTATTTATTTTTTGTTCTCCTTCTCAGTGTGTATTAATAAATAAATAACATTAGAGCACAGAATTAGACATTTTTATTTTCACTTTTTTAATTTACAATTGATATTTAGACCTAAACTAAAAGTAAAGTCTTAAAATTACTTTTAGTTTTCAGTACAATTTAAAATACCTAAAAAACCAACAGTCTATACCTTTTATCATTACTAAATCAATCCATTAATTGACATGCAAACATGGCTATTGAATACAATGCACATTGTTACATATAAAATGCATTATAAAAATATCAAATGTGAGCACCAGTAGACTATTATTGAGGATTTTTTGACTAATTTTATTGGTCGTTTATCATACCACATTGGGAAACAAAAATTTCTTAAATCATAAAGAAATATTTATACTATTATTTCCATAATAGGTTCATTAATTATACAAATATTATATGTATTTATGTTGTATCATAATAAATGCATCTCGCAGCTATTTGTTACAGCTATTAGGGTTATGAATGAAAATAAATGTATTTTAAACAATTTCATGAAAACTTTATGTTGTACAAACAAAATCTTAATTTTTTATTAGCTTATGCCATTATTACTACCTAATTTAATCTTAGTTACTCTAAAAGTTAGATGGAACTACAAAGACGGTTTATCAAACATAATTTTAAACTTCAAGCAAACATTTTTGTTCTTTATTTTATAATGAATTTATACAAATATATTCACAGTATTAATTTTAGAATAAAAATTCAACTCAAATCACAATATGTATATCAAAAGTAATTTAACACTCATAAAGGTTAATGAGGGTAAAGGGTTCTTGAATGTTCTTAAATGCTTGAAATATAAAACCCATTTAGAAATTTTTTTGATCATTATATGATTATTTTAATTAGTGGGTAGAACAAATTATATTTATTTCAAGATTCCAAAACTAAAATCAATAATCAAATTTAATGATTTTTAACTATATTGAGTATTTTTGTACAATATTAATTTATTTTATTATTTTGTGCTCTATATAGTATAGTCTTGCCTGTTTCATTTCTTACAAAAGTAAATTAAAATTGCTTTCCCTTTGTCTATTTTCTCCAAAAAATATTTGTGCATATAGTATATTGTGGTGTATAGTAGATTATCAATTTATCATTTTGATTTTTTTCAATTGAAATTTCTGATTTGTAATCACTAATCAGCAAAAAGGGAAGTCTTAACACGTTGAATGCGTACTGACCCCATTTGGTGTCTAATATTCATTTAAAGTAAATGGTTTAATATTCCCTATGCGTGGCTAAATGTTATTTTATTATTATTTAGCATATATTAAACGCTTGTTTTTAAATATGTATACATGCGTCGTTATGAGCAGTTTCTTTATTTTTTTGATTTTTATCATACGCACTGGGTGAAAACTGCAAAAAGACATACGCAGTCAACGTGTTAACAATCTTTTGTCAGTTTTAAATAAATACATTTTTTTCTTATAGTATATATTATATATTTATATTTTGTATAATGATAATTATTCATTTTCAATATTTTAGTAAATATTCTCATCATACTTATAAATGGTCAGTAGGGATTCATAAACTTTTTTTGAGAAGAGATAAGACTATTTTATAGTTTTTGAAATTGTACTTTAGAATGTGTATGAACATAAAAATTGTAGTAGCCTACCACTAGTAGGTATTTACCAATATGAAAATCTAATAATTTTTGTTAATCCAAAAAATAAAAATATTGATCCTAATATTAATATTTTACGTTTGTTAACTTTAATTTTGTCTAAAAGTTTGTGTTTCATTTAAAAGATACTTTTCTAATTAATTTTGTAAAACCAATGCATTTATCATATAATTATGTAATAAATATAATACCTATATACAAATTATAAATAGTGTAAATTATTTTTTAAAAAAAGAACTATACTAATTACGAACTATTGCTAATGATTTTAGGTATACATATTTTATTATATAGCTACAAAATGGTAATTCAATATTTATCAATCATTTAAAATATTATACACCATTTCTACCAGTCAATGTTAAACAGTCACCATACTCTGTTTACGCGTAGACTCCAGACACGTGAGTGAACATTTTTTTTGTAATAAGGAGCATTAAATATACTCATGAGATTTATTATTTTAGGTATTGTATAAATTATACTAAAATAAATGTTTAATAAAGTATTTAATTTATAACCTTACTTACTGTTGTTGTGATCTGACGCTAAGCCATGATTTTTTAAATGGGATATTTTGACACCCAAAATACCCCCCACCCCCTATCTACATATTCTATGATAATGTGATATTCTACAACAGTATGACCGTAAATAATAAACATCTACTAATTTATTAGTATATATATAACTAACTAATTAGTTTTAAATTTTTGATTGTACTTTCATGTCATTTGCATTTTGTTACATCAACCTCATTTTTCTTCAGTTTATGTGTTTCCCCCGTTATATTTTTGATGCCGACATTTTACCTCCCATTTTTTTTTGTTAAAGTTTACTTTTTAATAATTTTATATTATTATTTAATTATTATTTTTTTACCTATTGTTTAATATTTTCATAAATATATTAAATTATAGATGTATATTTTTGATCAACTTAACTACTTGAATACAATTCACAAGCAATTATTAAATTGTTAAATATCCAAACTGGTACAGTTTTAACAAAAAAAAAATATAAATATGAACAAGGGTAAAAAATATGTGTTTGGAACTAACAAAAGAATCAGAAATCAAATGTTTTTACAAAGTGTATCATTTTTATGTCGGAATTTTTAGCCATTTTTATTAATCATTAATTATATTTTATTTTATACTTATTTCTTTTTAAATTTTTATTGTTTCAACTGATTACTGAACTACTTGAATTATTATAATTATTTTAAAAAAATAATTCTCATTTCTCATTAAATAATAAATAATATATTATTATTAAATTCAATAAACTTTTTAAAAAAATGGGGTGGATATGTCAGCATCAAAAATATATCGGGGGAAAAATGTACTACTAGACCGAAAAAAGTGGGGGGGGGGGGGGGAAATGTCCATTTACTTTCGATTTGAATGCTCAATCCAATGATTGCACTCGATAAAAAACGATTCTGAGCTGATGAAAGGAATTGTATGAATCATAAATATTATGTATTAAAAATTAACCACTAATTGTATATAATATACCTAGTGGGAATTAGGTACTTTTTAAATTTTATTTGTTTCAATGGTGATAATAAAAGCGATAGAAAAATAAGTGATGGTAGTTTTTCCTGTGGAGTTAAAGAACTATTGGGAAAATCGAAAAATGACCTCTTTACAGTACCATCTTGATCCAATTTGCTAAAAAGATGAGATACTGTATGTTGAAATCGAAGCACTCCTTCTGTTAGAAATTGTGTTTACAGGATAACAAAAAAATAAATATTGTAAAACCACTAGCTTCCGCTCAGAATCTAAAAATGTAATATGAATAATATTTTTAGATATAAACAAATTGTTTTATTTTGTTTGACTTTGACTTTGACCTTGACTTTATTTCCAAACCGCCTAGACTTTACCTAGATGCATCTCGAATTTCAGAGAATACGATGACGGTGATTATAATATTATAATGTTTTCTGCGAAGCGGTGAACCTTTATTATAATGCATATTATTATGTAGGTACGTAGGTATATATTTTGAATTATTAGACGCCCCAAGTTTTACACATAATTTTGCGTTATATTCCGAAACAACCTCTCAACAAAGTTTGGTACCTATTAAATATATATTATTTTCGCGTTACAGTGATGTTGTATATTTTATATAGGCGGTCTTAAATAGTTAAATGGAAACGTCCAGTGAAAAAATTAAATGTCTCAATATTGTGCCTGCGGTGACCGCAACTCTCCATTGGATATTTATTGCAATGCGACGACAACAACAACGACAACAACAACTAAAACAATGATGTTGTCACGTCGCGTTGACCGACGTGCAATAAAAACATCGTTTCGATTGTTACCTTTTACGGAGGCAAGTTTATGCGACCAAACGTACGTACGCGCTTCCGAGTGTGCCGACCTGCCGCGTTTGACGTCACAGGCGTTACCATGGTATCCTGGGACAGACGAGGATTGACGTCATCGTTGTGAAGCCTTTTTCTCCGTATCCTTTTTTAATGTACGGAATGCACACACCGGGCGCCACCGTGAAGCGATCGTTTTAAGCCCAACGCGACTTTTGCGCCGGTTTTTTTTATTATATTATATTGTTATCTGGCCAATATAATAATAATACGAGTACAATACAGGTACTCCACCATCGTATGTCCTGCGCCTCCTCACCACCCCCCCCCCCCCCCGTCAACGCGACGCGCCAATACTAAGCCACTATTGAACCATTAAGATTTTATGCGAATAGATAAAAAATAATAAGTTTATAAGTTTTTTTCGACGAGCGATTTACGGCGGGAATTGTATTGTGTTATTATAGCGATGAACTCTTTTACACCGTTTTCATTGTAACAGAGCGTTTTTGTTTTACATTCATCTAACCGATAGGTACTTTCGTATTTATATTTATTTCCGACGTTGTAATTGATAATAATATTATAAGTAGTTTGATGCACAATACGAGTACCCGAAATTCATATATATAATTGTAATTGACGCATATTTTTTTACCTACAAGACAACAACAGAATATTTTGTATGCTAATAAGTAGGGTTCATAATATTATGTTAATAATAAGTATGTTAATAACTTGAAGCATTTGCATATTTGTTTTGCTAAGTCACAAAAATAACAGAGCGCGAAACAAATATGTTTCGTGCTTTCACAAAGCTAGTTTTGACATTTATTCTGCATATAAATGCATATTTTAAGTATATTTTTTTTATAGTGCATATTTTACATTTTTATACTTTTTTGAGACATATTTAACTTAGATCAATTTTTTCCTCAACGATATTTTTATTTCAAACAATACATGCCAAATGTTTAGATACAAATTTAAAAAATGTTTGTCATATAATAATATTGACTGTCCGCGGGCACACGTTTTTTTCCACAAGTGATCCTCAAGTCACCGCGATAACCCAATTATATAATTTGGTGTAATTAATTTTATTAATAGATAGATAATTGTTAACCATCTAACGTCGTCCATCATACGACACCAACACCATGGTAACTGTGACAATGAGCTGTGTGCGCACTATGCGGATTGCGGGCTTTTATTCGATTAAGATAAAAAAAATTTCAGAAAAATTTTTTTAATGCATATTTTAAGTGCATATTATGGGGTTTTAAGTGCATAAGTGCTTGCATATTTAGTGATTTTTCAGAGCTACAAGTCCTCTGCCCTATTAATAAGTAATAACCATACGTTATATAATGTTACGCGTAACATAATATTTTTTGTATTTTCACTGAAGGAATTTCGAAAATTTTCTCACTAACTGTGCAATCATTTCAGATGTTTTTCAAACAGTGGAAGAAAAGCTAAATGTATAAGTTATGATTTTATAAGATTGAATTTAGATAATAATATGATAGACATACTTCGTATTTTATTTTTTAATACATAAATAAATATATTTATTACTAATTGTGTTGTTAATACCTTATACTAACATTATTTTATATTTTATCTACCACTATAATGGCTACTATATATTATATTTAAATAAAAATATTTAAGAATTATTCTTTCTCCCAGATTTTAAGAGATTAAATAATTGGTTAAAATGACTTGGCAGAATACAAGATGTATTCATCTCGGTTGGCTAAAGCGACATTTTACGAACTACATACATATAACTTATACCTGCATTGTTAATTAACAATTAAAAGATCATTAAACATTTCAAGCGTAAAACTGTAGGTACATATATGTACGAGTGTTTTTCTGGGTTTGACATTTTGACTGCAGTGCACCAATGTATAAATCAATATTAATAGATTTTTGATATTGAATTATAATTACTAGGTAGTACAAAAAATAATAATAAAATATATATTAATGTTCGTGCCGGACACGTCGCCCGCGACTCAAATATAGCTCACTTCCCGCCTTTGCCACACTTTACCTAAGGTACTATTACGTAGCATGTATTATAATTTATTAAAATATAATATTGTTTAGGTAGGTACACATTACAATATAGGTACATGGGTAGGTTTACCAAATTACATAATAATATGGGTCTTTTTTTTTTTATTGAGCTTAAGCCCGGTAACTATGCAGTCCATTAGCTGTTTTTTGTAGGGGGGGGATAGAAACGGTTGGTTGAAACACGTGTGTTGTTTTCAGGTTTGCCAGAATTTCAAATTGGGCACCCGTAGGTTTCTGCCATGCCCGGTTACATAATTACATACGTCTACATTGATGGGAAATTTAATACATATAATGCAGGGTTTAATGTTTACATTTAGTTTTATTTTTTACAACACATCTTTATTTGTTAAATTTGAATTTGTTTGAAAGCTATTTACAAATTATAGAAAAATTCAAAATGTAGGTAGGTATCGTTTAAGTGAATTTTAAAATACTGAATAATCGTGTCTATTATTATAACATTAAAATATTATATTATGTATAAACTGTCATTAAAGCTCGAATACAAGATCAACATAATTTATTATTGTTGCCGGTGAACATAATTTAATACAAGATTTACCTATACTATATATAAGAAATCTGTTAACCTGAAACTTTATTACCAAGTTATTTAATTTAAAATCTTGAATATACCTGTGGGTACTGGGTAGTCAAATTACAATAGTATTGTAGGAACAATAGAAATTAAATTTTTAAAAAAAAAATCTATAGCAACGAAAATACGAAAATTAGGATCATCCCGTACATGGGTTGAATGGTCTAAGTCGGTGCTGGTTTTTCCAATTTTACACAATTCTATAAAATCTGAATTTTATACTTTAGTTACAACCTTAATTTATTATAATAGTTTTTCACTAATCTACTACTCGATGCCTATACATAGAGGGAGGGTCGATACGGTGCATTATATCAATAAAAATTATTTCACTTGAAAAACTATCTCGCTTCACTAATAGATGTATCAAATGTTTTCTGAAAGATAAAAACTTTGTTTCAGTTCGGATCAAAGCCCGAAGTTTCATTTTACTTTAAATAGCGCTAGAAAAATAAGTTTGAAAAGTAACAACCATTGCAGTGTATTATTCAAAAGTATATTTTAGCGTCTTTAATTATAATGTTGAAAATCAAGCTTTGATCCAACCTACAAAATGTTCTCTTCTTTTAAATAATAAAAAAAAAACAACGAAATTACATATTCTACAGGGCGTGAGGGTTTTTCTTGTAAGACATGTTAGTAAAAACGCGCCGGCTCCGACGCCCTTTAGTCGATATACTATGAATACACATTCTATGTCCGAGCACATACTTATATAAACTGCTATAACCGATCCGTTGATTGGATATCGAAATTCATTGTTAACACTAATTGAAATCGTACACTTTATATATAGAACGGTACACGGACTGAGTTAAGTTAACGTCGATCCGTTGGTTGGCACTAATAGACAAAACCTATTCAAACCATTGTTAGAATACGGACGAAAACCGACAGGCGGCTCGCAGTTGATGACAATAGATGTCGGAAGCCCGGAAGTGAAAATCTCTGAAGCTATACAATATGACGCTAACTAAACTTGTGCAGATCTACTTAACGTCTACTCATCAACGGCAGGCCACATGACTCGAGATGTGCTGAAACATCCGCAGTTATATTATGTGTGACGTGTGTAGAACAATTATGGGTAATTAAATTATTGTAAATATCATAGATAAATATAGGTACAATTATTATTTTACTCTAAAATTAATTAAAACGATGATTTTTGACGAGAGAAACTATTTTGGTGGTGTATATATTATAACAATATATTATAGTGTAATAACTAATAAGATGTAATAAGAGTAAACAATAACGTTCGCAATCAGTGTTAACGTTAAGCAATATCTATATAATTTTGGTAGGTACTTATGTAAAGCTTGCAGAACGCCTTGAACTAAATTTAAAAGGTTCGTATATTGGAGTAGCTGTAGTAGATTCCGCAAAACGACCCCGTAACTTTGAGGTAAGCTAAGCTAATTATTAGTTTATTACGATGGAATATATATTAAGTTATACATTTTAATCTATTTAACAAATATGAAATAATATGTGATAACGTATACACGGCGCATTATTGTTTAATATAGGAATAAATACAATTAAATCGTGGTAATGCTCATTCAAAAGAAGCTTGAAGAAGTAACAAAATAAAAAATTAAAGAAGTAACATTCTCGGTCGGC
This sequence comes from Acyrthosiphon pisum, assembly GCF_005508785.2. Classification (NCBI taxonomy): domain Eukaryota; kingdom Metazoa; phylum Arthropoda; class Insecta; order Hemiptera; family Aphididae; genus Acyrthosiphon; species Acyrthosiphon pisum. The sequence goes on along the minus strand of NC_042496.1, from coordinate 17,895,049 downwards.
ACTTAGCAGCCACACTAGTTTTATAGAAGTCAACGAAATTGCAAACAAAATAGGTGTACATCCAACCCAAACGTACCAATTCCGGAATAAAATATACGACGATATTATAAATACTTTATTTATACTGTCATGAATGACAGGCAAAATATATGAAAACATCAAAACACTTAAATACTCGTAAATTCAATCAAAAACTCGATCTTCCGACGTGAAAAACCACGTCATAATCTAATAACATATTAATAATATTATAAAATATTGTCTCCGAACAAGCCACAATCGCGACTAACTGATAATTAAGAAGAACCCTCCGAATCTCCCCGTGTGAATTCTGCAGTGACAGTTAAAGGATTCAGGACAGTTAATGGTCCTTGGCCGATTTTAATTTTTTAGAGTATTATACATTTAAAAAATTGAAATTTAATTATCACTCAGGTAATTGTAGTGGGCGCGCAGTGCAGTGGGTTGTGGCAGTTTTTTAATTGAATTGGTGGTGGGCGCCTGGGCATTAGTGTCACTAAAAAAGTAACAAACGCTGTGTAATATCAGTTGAGGGCTGTGGAGCATTTAAAAATAGGATAAGATAAGATAAATGATAATATGCTAATTATTGTAATAATCGGTCATAAATAATTATAATTTATAGCTTAGACAACTGATAAAATGTATTTAACAAACGGTTTTTAAATATACCATTTTATACCTATTTCGCCATTTATATATTTTTAATACCTACAGTTATGACGGGCGCCAATTTTCAATTTGTTTTTTTTTCGGGGAATGGCAAAATGTATAAATCCACAATAAATATAATTGTCAATAATAACTTTTCTTTATTTTTGTTGATATTAAATATTATACGATCTACATACACTCTTTATCTTTTTTAAAAATAACGTATAAATATTACAAAACTTGATCAGAAGTTCGTGAAAAAGAATCTCGTTTTAGAAAAACGTTTATTTCGTGTCTTGAGGATGACGATGCTATATTTATATGTCAGCAAGCATATAAACTTAATACATATTATATGTATATATTATTTTTGTTGTCAAACTTTTCAAACGTGAGTTTGGATAATCTCTCCTGAATTCGATTTCGGCTGATTCCATTGCAGTAGTGAGCGATTATACGTCTCTATTGCTCCTGGTGTTTGTCGATGGGCTTCTCACAATAACCAGGGTTTAGTAACATTGTGTAAATGTAATAACTATATAATAAGTATATAGACTATAGACGTATTATACAATAACATTATAATACGGTTTCTATGACAACCACGACGGATGCGTCGTAAACTTTTATGGCGCGGATCGTCCGACCTCGAACCACCACACGTGTATTATTATACTATATGGTAGGTAGTATAATATTATTATTATTATTATTATTTATAAAAATCTTTTCCGTCGTCCGCGTCTATAATAAAATCACACGCATTATATATTATGATGCGCGAACGCGTAGATGTAAGGAAAAAAACCTAAACGACGATATAAAATCGACGTTTACCGTACAGCAGTCGTGATTTTACTATACAATATGTACGGTGTTTATTTTTTTGTCTTATACCGAAAACTAATAGAACGCGCGAGCGGGGGTGAGGAAAATACTGGACGGATATTTCACAGTCTGGTATATACCTACGGGGAGGTTGTAAAAATGAAAAATAATTTACGCAAGTGTCGGCGGCCGCGACCGAAAGTAACCAGAACTACCATCCTATACTACCCCTGTTCAGTTTTATCGGTGACGACGACGATGACGGTCACGCAATAAAAATCACAAGGGAAATCCCTTCGACGACGAGCTGTCGAACGCCCGTAAATATAATATACGTATATCATATATATATACGCATACGTTCACTGGCAATAAATCCTTTTTTTTTTTTATGGAGGTGATGAGTAAACAGGAAGAACAGATATTTCGGTCCGTGCGGAGGACGAGAGGAAAAAAAATTCTCAACGTTCTGTTTTTAATCATCGCGTTGCCGCCACCGGTCGTCGACGGCAGCCCATGGAAACCTATCATACGCTCTCACTTCGTATAAACACCCGAACGCTCATTACGCGCTTACGGAAGGCGTCTGTATGCACATGTACAACAAACTTATACTTACTACTATGTATGTATGTATGTACTGTGTGTCTATGTATGTATGTATGTATGTATGTATGTGTCTATGCATACTGTACGTATGTATACAGTGGCGTAGCCAGGGGGGATTTTTGGTGTTTAACCACACCCCCCCCCCTCCCATTGTATTATTTCCCATACTAAATACAATATTTATATTAATTATATACGAAAACTGTAAAAAACTTAGTTCAATTTATACTCAACCTCCCCCCCACATTTCATAAGCGTGGCTACGCCACTGTGTATGTAAGTATGCAATGCCGGATCTAAATAGGGAGTGCCTCTGGGTATCCTTGCCACGGGCGCTGTTGGTATAAGGGCGCTAAAAGACGCTCTTCAGTTTATGAAAAATATAAATGTCATAAACATAAAATATGTTCAAATTTAAATTTAAATCTAAAAGAATAATAATATGTATTACACAGTCATTTGTTATTTAACACGTTGAACTCCGATGTCAACTCGTAGGTGACACGAGTAACTAAGCGCCCATGGCCGGTGTCAACAGTGGCGCTTAATTTTCGTCAAGAACTATTAATTCAGGAAATTATTTGTCAGGAATTATGATGGCTATAAATTGATTTGTTTTTTTTTCCAAAAGGCGCTTATTTCAGTTTTTTATTCATAAAGGGACGTACACTTTGAAGTATTTTACACAGTAAAACTGGTCAATTTTATATTCTTAGGTAATTGTACATACAGGTTATCTTATAAACTTATAAACTATAAAGATACATCATACATCAAGGGTGGCTGAGTTGCACTTACTGCAGCGAGTTACACACAAAAGGAGTTGAACAATCACAATTGTTTGAAGAGTTGTCATTTTTTACGGGCAACAAAGTTCGCGGGTTCAGCTAGTATTATATAAATATGTATTGTTATTATTTATTTATTGTCATTTATTCCTATTTTTTTTACTATAGGCATTGCAAGGACCATGCATTGAAACCCTTGAATAACATTTGTTATATTTGTTATTTTTGTAAATTACAAATTATTGTAAAACAAAATGTTCATCATATGTAAATCAAATAATTGTTAATCCAGGATTCAAATCATTGTAATATATAATAAAGTATCTATTAATTATTACCTTTTTACAAAATATTAATAAAAATAAAAAGAAAATAGGATAATAATATACATAATATATGATAGTATATTTATAACATCAATTAACAAGCTATATATTATTTTTATTATATTGAAATTTTAACATAAACACAATATTAAATAACATCTATCAATATATATATTATTATAATATATTTTATGTATATATTTTGTGTAGGTAATTGTTATAAATGTTAATGTGGACATTAATTAATATTATAGTTAATATCGTAGTTTTATTTTTCGCTGGAATATTTTTGCATTTTGAATATACCTAATACCAATGTATATTAGGCTACGCGGGGTTCTAAATTGAGCTCAGTGCCCAGGATAAAATATGTGTCAGTCGACCTATTCCATGGCTGGCCACATGATATGTTTATAATATTATAAATGGGTCCACAGAAAATAATATATTATATTATACTTTGTACGAAATAATCGTGACCCGTAGGGCAGCAGACGAAAGCTGATCGCGCCGATGAGAAAATATGTTTGGCAGTTTTGCCTGTAATGGCATCGATAAAAAATATATACACGTGCTCGACGAGCGGTATTCAAAGTGACAATAAGTGCTTTTATTTTTTTCTTCCTTTCGACTTTTTTTTTTTATCTCTATAATCCAATTTCACCCCTCTCCCGATCGCCATTCGGATCGCGTTTACGTCTACGAGGTGCGAACGAGTGCACTTAGAACGCGGTTTGACAAAGACCGAAAAATATTTGATTTGTCGTTCGCGAGAAAAAAAAATATCGAAAACAATTATCGTGTCAAACTTACTTAGTGGCATCGTGTTGCGTAAATTATTGTAAAATTTATTATTGCTCACGATTTATTATATATTATGGAAAATATTATATCCATGTTTTAAATACTTACCTCGGAACCATAAATAACGTCCATTATTTTTTACAAGCCGATGAAAAAAATCTCCTATCCGACGAAAATTGTTGAATACATTTCTCCAAAATATGTAACAAACCTAATTAGAATATATGTTTTTAAATATTTATTATACTGCCAAATTTTCTAAAAAGATATATTTTTCGTTTTTTATTGCTTTTACCTATATGAGAATTTTATAATTTACATTTTCAAATTATTGTAGTCTATTTTATAATAGATGTGCTATATAGACACTTTATATTGTAAACAATTTTGTATAGATTTCCGTGTATTTTAGATAACTAATTATTATTCGAGTATTCATTAAATAATTCCTGATTTAAATGCATAAATGATACCTACTTACCTATCTATTGAAAGCAATATTATCCATAGGTAGCGATAGTGGTATGTGTAAATCGTAAATGTGTTACTTGGAAACTTTAACCACTTAAATGTTAATGCGGTTCTGATATCAAATAGTTGTTGATTACTATTTTATTAAAATTAAATAACGTGCAGACGTTATACACTGTTATACCATATTATACTATATATAAGGTCCAATACAAAAATCATGAACGTATATTAAAATCATCACCTTCGTGCACACGTCAACACGTTTATTGTAATAATACATTTAATTTTTATATAGAACTATGACAAGTAAAAATCATTATTATAGTATATAGGTACATTGTAATAAATTAATTTATCTCACGAAAAGGAATTATTCATCAGAAGTAGACCAGTATAGTACCTATAACCTATGACCTATATAGCATCGGTATGTAGTGTCATTGTGAAATAATGTTGCAAACGAGATTTACTTCAATGAGATAATTTTCAGGTCTGGTCGTTACATTTTCAATTGATTTTCTGCTCTACTACAATATTTAACTTTCTAGATAAAGGAGTTGGTACTTTAGTTTTCGAGACAATTAACGATTATTTTGACGGGTTAGACTCTGTCAGGTATTTGGATATATATACCTTTAACTCTTATTACGGCCTTACAGCTCTAGATAAATGCTTTTTGCTAAATTTAAGATCAAAAAACCATAAACCTTTCGCAAAGTTTTTGCTGTGAGATTCTATATAATGATCTGTATAATATATATAATATAATATATGATATTATAATCATTCACTAATCTATCTACAATATTTTCTATCAGCAATATATGCAATTTTCATTTACAATATTACAGCTTTAAAATCCATAGTCAATTTGTCAACAAAATCAATTTTACGATCGCAAAAATATATTTTCATGAAAAATTAGCAATCCACCATACACTTGTGTTATATTTACCTTTTAATATTTATCTATCATTTATATTGCATATAGTTGTAGCTTACAGTTACATGTTATAACTATTTAGTTTTAATCCGATTTTTTAAAATTCAATTATTATTATGTAAATAAAATGAAAAATAAATAATTAAATAAAAGCTTATAGTTTCCTGTGTTTACATTGTATATAATATCAGACTGCGGCCTGCTATATGATGTTAGTCCTGATGACCACGTGTAGGTACATGTATAATTTACAAAAAAAACTCATAGGTAGGTATATAAAACCAAACGAAAAACTCTAATTTATAATTTGTATTCGACATTTTGAGTCTCAATTTTAAATTTTGAAACAAATATTTTGATTAAGACGTGATTAAATTAATTGAATAATAAATGTTGAAGGGTATTGGTTGTAAATATCTAATATACAGTAATGTACGTTTCAAACGCTGAGTCACTGTAATGTTTGCTCTACGTTGTTTGTACTGTGTTTGTTTTAGTTGTATATACCAAATAAGTAATAACTAAGTAAAACATTGATTGTAAATATATATTTAAGTATATAACCAATGTTGGAAGTTAAACCAACAATCGTTTCTGTTGGTTTTACGTTCAAATGGATTTTTTTGTCGAACATTTGTGAAATGTTCTCTATTTGCTGGGTTATGAAACCGTGTCATTATATGTGATCAAATAATAAAAAGTAAATAAATAAAATAATTATTTTGCCCGAAACCCCGATCATCATTGAAAATCAAACAGTCGAGCACGTGAGCATGTATAGTCGTAGTGTAAACGGTAAACACTAACCTTATTTATAAATCCAAATCATTTGTGAAATACGAAAGTCTCGTGTGAGCTTTCAGTGAAATAAATCGAAAACATATACGTGTAATACCTACTGTATTATACGATTGTACAAGTCCCAGGGGAACTTTTGGTAGTAATACAATTTACAATGAAAATACACATAATATAATATATTATATATACATATAGCGTAATTCGCGCTCAAAGATTTCACGTCATCGACACGCTCTAATTTTAAGCGATGAATCACTGCGGCGTCGAATAAAACATGAAAATATCGTCAGATACCACGCGGGATAGATACTAATTTCTTATAAAACGCATCACATATTATATTATTATGTCACCAACTCTATGCATATTACATACGTACACTCATTGTATAGCCGATGAATGTAAACTATACAATAATCGGCACATCAAACTATTGGCTTAAGTAAACGTAGGTATAGCGGCTAAATAATTATAATATAGGTGTTACGTATTTGAAATAATTTTATAACATAATCTCTTTAATCTAAAATGAAACAAACTGAAAAGTATTTAAATAATTTATTATTTGAATAAAATTGAAATTAAAAATGATCATATATATATATAGCGACTATTGTATTTATTATCCCAAATCGAAAACCGTCTTAAATGATTAGTATTTCCTTTAAATATATATTTAAGAAGGTATCCTGTAATATTTTTATCATTAGTTTTTATGTTAAGGTATACCGTATATTAGATATGTTTCAATTTTCAGACAATTATGAGTGAAGTACGGCTCGCGTCGTGAAATTGATTTCAAACGATATGCGCTGCTATAGTTAAGCGGTCGTACGAAATTTAAATCAATTTAATATTAATAGGTAGGTAGGTGTTAGGTGCCTAGGGTACTATTAACCTGTCACCATCGTGTTCAGCGTTGACCATGTGGTCCGTGTTCAGAATATTTCCTTGTTATTCGCCAAGTTATATAATATTGTTAAAATTAATTCAGTTAAATATTTTCCACTATTTTTGGTATAATATGCTAACATGTTATGCACATGGCTTACACGGAATACGCGATCGTCGGTCACAGCGTAAAGGCGGGATTCCGCTATTATACACGTTTGCCGTGTTCACGAAAAACATTCAGCTATGCCCAACGACACGGTACCGTGGTTAATGGTGTGGTAACTTAACCTAGTCAACAAATCGCAGCAAAGGATTTACAAATGTAGTACACGCGTACGAGTACCTATAATGGAAACCCGCCTCTATACGGTACACTGGGCCTGGTAACCGGTATCTCGAGTCGCGATACTGCAGAAGAATAAGCATCATCGACCGGGGTAAAAAAAAAAAAAACCGCTGACGGTTAATCGAAACCAAATTGAAAATATTATACCTATTTATTTTGTCGATTGCGGCGACGGCTCGGGGAAAAACAATACGTAGTAGTATAGTGTAGTACAGTTACCTACAGTCGACCTGAGTAACAAATGAATAAATCTTTGGTAACACGTTACCCACGAGACGTGGAACCATATCCAACTGTAGTACACGACGCGGTATATAGTGGTAACCCGACTTTACACGCTATAGCAGTGACCGCGATATTTTCCGTCGATCGGTGCTGAAGGAAAACGGTGCATATAGTTGCCAACCGTTTTTACCATTATACATATTATTACGGTCCGCGGCATAACGCGCTCACAAAAAAAACGAGAAAAAAACATTTCGTCAGAGTCGTTAATAATAAACCAATCAAAGTCTAGTCAGACCGTATAAATATAGTCGACCCTAATGACCGCGCGCGGTGTATATTTTTAAATATAATTCAACGGACAATAACACGGATGGCCTACGTACGCGAGGAGAACAAAACTGATCTGTAAAATATAATAATATATTATCTGAGTATCTATAACAACACCTATAGGCTGTATCGTACTGTTATTATTACGCAACTGGTGTGTTAGCTGTCGGCCGCGGCTGTGGCAACTGCGATGATCGGAAGACACGACTGTTCTTCCATCTGACCGTTTACAGTCCTCTCGACGATTGAATATTTCATTGATGCATCGTATGTATAAATAATATAACGTGATATCATTACGGGAAAAAATATATTATCGAATCGCGCGTTCACATTATACTGTACAGACCATAATATGCTGTTACTATAATACAACCCGGCTGCGTAGGTATAAGATTTTGAAATTTCACAGCGCCGTGCGTGCGATCGAATGAATACTCTCGTATCTGTATGACATAATAATATATTGCATACGCATTCATCACGTTTCGGGGGGGTGGTACGTTCGTAACTAAAAAAAAAAAAAATTTTAGGTGTATAGAGTTGACCGCGGAATGCAGGTATTGTTTGTCATTAATTATATCGACAAGGTATTTTAAACTGCATATAACACACGGCATAATAATTTATAACATCGTTTTTTGTTTTTTTTAAATATTTTATCCAACTTATATGGGTAGTCGGGTGATATATTATTCAAACCTACAATATAAAATGTCTACTCAAAGTGCAACGAAATATTTATTTGTAGGTATATTATGCACAGTCCGTACCGAAAATCCCGTTACATTACGTACCTACAATATTATACGAATTATAAAAGTTAAAAATATTTACACTTTACGTAAACTCGAAATTTATCATATTATATATTGCCTATAGGTATATAATACGTGCTTAATAATTATACAGTAATTACCATGAATTCAAAAAGGGGCAATGTAGCCTGTATAGGTAACCGCTCTGGCTTTTTGCTATACGGTAGACCTTGAGTGTACCTCGTCACAGAGTAAGTATCTGTATAATATAATATATAATATACATATTATGTATTTGAATTCGACGATAAATCATCGCATAAGAAAAATGATTCTGAGCGAAGACGGTCTGTCAGTCTATGATATATTTATGTCATGTCATTGAGTACACGAAACAGTTTCAAATCCCAATGAAAAATATTTTTGATTTACGTAGTAGGATCGAAAAGTTCCCGGAATTTATTTATAGAAAAAAAACTATTTTTCTAACGTATGCAGTACAACAAAATAACTAAAACCATTGTTCGTTAAAAAATCTAAAATGGCAACTGTCTTTAAATAACCCAGAAAATGTCAAAATATTTTGAATATTATATATACCATGTATAGAATACTAATATAAACACTTAGTGCTCGTTAGTAGAGCCTTTATACAGTTATTAGTTTTTGAATTACAACAAAATAACAAAAACGATTTTGTCAAAAATTGATTAGGACTTTTCCCAATTTTTTTTTAATTTTCCCGATTATTTTGAAAAGTATACTTATAACTTACTGGTAAATGGTGATTTTAATTTCTACCTCCCAAAAGTATCACTAAAATTAGTTTCCTGGTAGAATATATACCTACATTGAAGTTGAACACATTATGTACACATAACATTATTCATTATAAAATCAATACATTCATCGCTCTGCTCAGAATCTAAAATTAGTAATACCACTTTAATATATTAATATATTGTTTCACTTTTATAGTTTTATGTGTCCATACTCAATATTATTAATGCTACTACTATTAGTAGGGAATATAATATAGGTACATATTATACAGAATATATTATTTTTACACGAGTAAACGTTATAAAATACAATAAGATAGTAGGCACACATCTATATTATTTATGTGCATTGTATATTTATATAAAACAATAATATGATTATTGGCTACTTAATATTACCATAATATTATGTAACCTCTATTATATTATTACAGTGGTAAATTGCAAATGTATTATTATAATATAATAGGTATGTGATAACAGACTAGATATCGAAATAAACAGTAAGGTCTTATTTAATAGGAATATACATCCTAGATATACAGGATGATTTTTTAAGCATGCTCACTCCAATTTTTCCCTTTACAATTATACATTTATTCAAATACTGATTAGAATTTTAGAATATATAGGTACACAAAGAACATATTTTAAAATTTCTGATATTTTTTTGTACTACTTAAGGAATGTTCTGTGGCGATACAAACTTCTATTTTTCAAATGAGAATCCCATTCCCACTTTTACTGAAAATTATCCAGTGGATGATTTTCTTGAACATTTTAATGTACCTATCTAAATCAAAATTCTAATGATTAATTTCTAAGATAGTTAAATTTTTATACTAAGGATAATAATCTTTAAAAATGGTTTTATAAAAATAAAAACGTTACGTAATAATTTATGTAGTATTTATTATACTTAAATTATTTTACAAACTGTTTATTCCTGTTCATAAATCGATAGTAATTACCTACTAACTTTTTCAAATTGTCCCTCATCTTCTAAACCCATTACCATAGACATATTATTATCCTTAGTACAAAAAGTTGTATAACTCAAAACCTATTCGCTTGAATTTTGATTTAGAATTTAGATAGGTACATGAAAAAGAGTGACCGTTTCTATTAGAAAAACGGAAGTTTGTAGTGCCACATCCTTAAGTGGTTTAACAAATGTTAAGGATTCGAATGTATGGTCTTCAAGTGTATTTGAAAATTCCAAAATTCTAAATTTAAGCAAAAAAATAGGTTGAGCGTGCTTATAAAAATCACCCACACAGTATATAATCTGCTGTATTGAAATAAAATAATGTTTTTATGCATAAAGTATAACCTATACTCTATAATAGTTATAAGAATTCAACCATTCCCATATTATAGTCAAATATTATATTATTTTAAAGAATTTAAATATTTTTTATTTTGTTCTTATACACTTATCCCTTAGAAAGTAGTGTGAACTTTAGTTTTAAAAATTTTATTGCATCGTATAGTATCGTATATAGGTACTATCTATAATATATTCTCTTCGTGGAATAAATTTTAAGATAATCTCAAACCGACATCTGAGTAAAATTGTGACGTTGACCTTCCTTGTGTTGCTACAACTTCTGCAGTTGTATTCATTTCAAATATATTATATTTCCCATCTGAATACACCACTTCTTTCAAAACGTCCGTGTCACTATGATCTATGTATTACTTTATGACTTTATCCGATGTATACATTATCATATATTTATTATTTCCCTATTTTAGATACATATTATATTCTACATAAACGCATAGTTTATATAACACTAAAAAATACAACATGCAATTTCGTGGGAATACCGAATAAACAAAAATAAGTCATTAAAGGGACATTGCAGCTAGTCAGTATTATGGTGTTAAAATATTTTAGGGCGGGGGTGATGTGCGTAATATCTACATATCTAGTGCATAGTTGCAATACGTATTTAGACTTTGTAATAAGCTTTTTTCGTACATCGTATTTTAGGAATGTAGGTATTTAGAAAAATAAATTGTATTATAATTTATAATAGTCAATCGGAAATCTAAAATATGTATGTCCACTTTTAATAAATAATACATATATATAATACTCTGAAACGGTTGGCTTTAATATATTAAATTCATTCAAATGTGTATATTATCGTATATTATACACATCATATTATATCAATCGATTATTTACTATCAAAATTAATATAATTAACTGTATGTAGGTTATGAGCAATATGTACTCAGTACACACTGCCCGCCATCCGGTCAATTTGAACCGCAAATATAAACCAATTATTTTATGTGCGACATTTTTTACTAAATTTATCATTGCTATACCTAATTATAAAATATTGATGGAAAAAAATTAATTTAGTTAATTTGATTATGTTAATTATATTTGTATTATTACCTATTATAGTACCTACATGATTTACTAGAATATAATATATAGCACTTAGCAGTGCAAAGTCTGTCTGCAGCTTTCCTACTTTGCATTTGTTTGTTTTACAATGTTGCAAAACAAGTGCATCGATCATCCGTCAATAGTACAAAGGTAAAATAATTATGGAAATTATATATTTGTTTGAAAATATTTAGAATATGCTCGTTATACTCGTAAATTATATGGTTATAATTAATAAATTCATTTATTTTTTGTTTTTCCATCAATATTGTATGATTATAATTTTTTAGTAGGTAATAATAAACTGAATAAAAAATATCGCACAAACAATAATTTGTTTGTATTTTTTGGTAGTTCCAATTGCCTGGTATTTTATAACATGCAACTACCTTTGTTTTATCAATACTTTCTTTATATAGTATTACTTTTATAATACTCGTCGACACATTGATGGTTGATATTATAAATTATTTAAAATAATATATTATACTAGCTGAATTACCCGGCTTTGTCCGGAAAAAATTGTGATTGTTTAACTCCTTTTGTGTGCAATTTGCTGCGGAAGAGTCTTTTTAAGTGTAAACCATAATTTATATTTTAATTTTTAGCAATCCCGTGTGGCGGTGCACGTGAGGCTAGGTTGTGGCTTGTGATTATGAAAACAGTATATATTATGAGGTAGTCAATCTACCTGCGGTAGATTGTGAACCCAGCGAGGTGCGTACGTATATAAGGGTATAATTTATTAAACTCTATAAAAGCGTATCAAAGTTATACCAAGTTTGTCCTGGGATAAATTATCAATTAGTACAAAATATTAAAATCAATAAAAATAATTTTAAAAAAAGGCGGGTAAGTGGATGTCGCTCAGCTGTACAGTAGGTTACAAGTGGGTCACTGTATAATAATATTATATGGTATTAAATTTGAATTCAATGATATAATATCATTGAATACGAAAACCGATTCTGAGTGGTGACGGTTTGTTAGTGTGGATATTTTATATTGTTATTACTTGTTATTAATACGGTAGAGGGTAAGTTATATTACCTAATATTATGAAAGTAGGTACAACAAAATTACTAAAATCGTTATTCTCGGTTATTTAATATGTAATTTCCTCCAAATTATTCAAATCTATGGAATCTCGTATAACATTTTTAAATCTTAGATTTAAAAAGAAAAATGTTTGAGATTTTTTGGTTATACAGAATAACCTACTTACGTAGAACTTTGTTTTAAATTTTCAATACTTAACTATAAAATTTGATAATTTTATAAGCGTTTAACTACAAAATCATTTTTTATAATTTAAAATTTGATACATTTTGTCAAAAATCGAACTATAAATGCTTATAAAAAAAACTGTGCCTATATGTATTTTCAATATTTTTCAATTCTATTGGGAGTCTTAAATTTTGAAAATCGAAACAGTTTTACTAACCCAAACAGTGATAACGCAGACACAAAAAAAAGATAAAAAATAAAAAAAAATACACATCATTGTAAAACCAATATATACATTCATTGCTCCACTCAGAATCTAAAACAATGTAAAAACAATACAAACAATTGGCCCACTAAAACCGTGGTTTAGACTCGAGACATTCTGTTCTAAAATACATAGATCTATGTGCCTCGAAGTGCCACTGCGTCAACAGGTTTATCGCACTCGGCGGCATTTTCTTGGTTTTTTAACTTTAGACCCAGTGGTTTGCATCTGCAAACCGCTGTGCGTTGATCGATATATTAAGCCTTGAACCCTTTTTCGCCCTTGAGGGGATGAATTAAAAAAAATCCTTTTATAGTGGGTGTCTACGTCATAAAACGAAACTTCAAACTTAGTGGTTCCGGCTAGGCGATGATGAATGACTCAGGAAAAGTTATTATATATAATATACCTATACAGATATATAAAGTAATTATAATTTTTAATATTTTAATACCTAATACAAAGTATAAATACTTACTTGCAGTTGAGGACTGAAGGTTAAGATTTAAAATGTTAGCAAATAACTTGTGACAATAATTGTAGATACAATAAATATCCTTTTTCCTTCTATTTTTTTTAAATACTTTCGTCGTATTATTGTTTATTTTTTTCTGTATTATTAAGTCTTAAGTCTTTTTTTTTATCTTCTATCTACTTTTATCTTGGTATTATTGGCTATATTGTCGTATATTTTAAATTATTTTTATTTACCTATAAATGTTTTCTTCAGGTTATATGGCAATCATGCAATGGGTTTATATCTTGATACTACCATTTATTTCTCGAGTAAAATAGCTATGCATTTCAGTCTGTTGTTGACGGCGCGTTTAACAGTTTTTTCCTATTATGACAAAGGTATCTTTGATATGATACTATACGTAGTCATATAGATTACAGACTATATATAGCACCTATATACTTTCATAGTATTGCAATTGAAATTATGATATAATAAACACAATGATTGTTAATCGAATTGTCCATTCATAAGAATATATCATATTTATTATTTATATAAATGAATGAATAATGACATATTTTAGGATAATATATGGTCGTAATTTTTTTTTTGAACGCACAGTGCACACACTTGCGCATTGGACCGGGATAGCCAAATCGAAGCACGGGGAGCTATATAACTTGTCATCAATCGCATCATTATAAGCATTTACCTATTTATACTTTATAGGTTATAATAGTTATATATATAATATGTATTATACGTTTCTACAATATTATTTGTGCACTATTATTGTTATTGTACTCATTAGATATTTTAAATTTTTTCGTATGAAACCGACAACATATAATATATACCTATGTTATATGGGTATGGCTAGTGTTTGAAGTATGAGAAATATTTCACTAAGTTGTGAAATATTGGATTTTTATTAATTATTTCATTTTTATTTTTTAAATATTATTTTCTTTTTTGTTTTATATAATTATAATACATGTTAACATTAATAAGAAACAATGATCTTCATAACATAACATAATTATTACATTATATGATAACACATTATATGATAAACGTTATACCCAAGCGTTTTTTTTTAAATTTATATTCCATTTTTATATTTTTATTTTTATTATGTTTTTTTTATATACAATTATACAAATACATGTCATAACTCATAAGGATTCTCGATCAAGAAAACTCTGATCTGATTTTTAACATATAACTATATAAGTTACCACGTACATGGTACATATACAATATAACTATCTATTCCTTATTTATTTTACATTTTTACATCAAATAATAGGTACAGCAAAAAAATACAATATTATATTATTATACATTAAAACTAAGAAAAAAATGTGTGTGTCAATGACTAATGAGGTATTCAATTTATTTAGATTAATTATTTAATATTTTACAAGACAAAACTACAAAAATAATGATAATTGAAATATTTCTTGATTTTTTTAAATTTCACGAAATTTTCAAACACTAGGTATGGCGCACGCTTTGGTGTTGGCACATCGCCGAGGTGTCGGCGGCGGCGTCGAAGGCTGCGTGTCCCTCTATAATCATTATCATCATTAATATTATCATCGCGTTATCGAGAACGGCGGTGGCCACGGATTGGCCGACGACCGGCCTGCCCATTTTTTCCTCTCTGGTCCAGCCGCCGCTCCGCCCGGGGTGACAGTCCGCCCGGCCACTCCAACCGGTTGCATTGGTAATGCGTGAATCGTGTACGACGGGTGTAAACAATATAAACGGTCCGTATACGCGTTTACGGTACTCGTTCGTGTAAATAATATTGACTGTGTGTATACTTTATACGTGCGAGCCTCGATGAAATATAGTAATAATAATTGTAGTTGCGGTTTTGCGTATTTTTAAATTTTTCACTTTTTCGACCAGTAGAAAAAAAATTGCATTTCATATTTTTTTTAACAATTTATTTTGGTTATTGGCGTGTACCTTATAATATATAATAAAACGACGGTCGCTCGAACGCGAGCGCTATCGAAATAACGGTATGGATATGATGATCGTCAAGACTGAAGACGAAAATGACGAGAGAAAATCTCTCAACAACGGCAATAATAATAACAACAACAACAACAACAACAACAACAATAACAATAACAATTGTAAGAAGAACAACGGCGTCGGAACGACAGCGAAAACGGTGGCGACGACTGGTGGCGTCGGGTCAGGCAGGTCGGAAAAACCACCTTACTCGTATATAGCTTTAATAGTGATGGCAATCCAGAGTTCACCGGTGAAAAGGCTCACACTCAGCGAAATATACTCTTTCCTCCAGCACAGATTCCCTTTCTTCAGAGGTTCCTATCAGGTAAATACACACACCGCATAATATATTGTGACTTGAAATATATGATAAGAATAATAACAGTGTATAAGTGTATAACCGTATAGGGAGGTCTCTTATAAGTTATATTATTATAATATTACCTGCAGGTGTATGGTATATACATAATAGTAAACGATGTAGATAAAACGCATTAATTATCTTTTAAACAATATTCAATAGACTTTTTTTTGGAAAACAATAAAATATACCTATATATATATATATTTTTTTTTTTTAAATAAAAGTTGTTACTTGTTTTCTTTCTCTCTCTCAGTGTACTAGTATACACTTTTTAGTATGCAGTTTGTGTATATACCTAGTAGATTAGAGTTTAATAAGTATATAGGACTTATAGGTATATTTATGTTTTATAGTTGGTCAAAACATATTAGGTAAATTGTTCAAACTGTCTGCGTATATAAGACAATAATATTATAAACTACCGTTTATTTATATAATATGTATAATCTTGATAAATATTAAAGCAGCTTAAGATGATTGAATTCAAGAAGAAAATATTTATTCAGGATAAAATTATAACGACTAATATGATCTTACTTGTATATTTTTAATATATTTTTGGTACAATTAAATATTAAAAATAAATTTTATTTTTGTTGTAAGTACCTATTTAAATGTAATTAATTGTAACGTAGTGCACTGAGATGGCTATTTATTAGGCCCACCAAAATTCCTTTATAAGTAAAGTTGATATACGTGACAAATTATAAAAACTCCTCAATTAATAGGCTCCTTAAAATTACGGACACCTAACTAATAAGCCACCGAGGCACTGTAAACTGTATAGTGATCATTATAACGACCTAAATTCTAATCAGAAATACTGATGACTGTGATGAGAAACAATAAACAAATTACATTACAAAATACAAATTAAATCATTATAATTTATAAGTATGGATTAACACATAGATGACTCTTAAATAAGTGTATAATTATATGGTAAATTCTTAATAGTGGTAGTAGGTAGTCATATTGTGTGGGGGGAGGGGGTGGATAAAGGAAACATAAATTGCTCGGGGTGAAATTTTTTTATAGCCAGCTTTATGTTCATCATTTTAAAATATGTATAATATTATAAATAAATTTAGTGTGTAGCTCAAAATCTCACAAAATAAATAATATTATTTTAGCATAATTTATAACTTTACTTAACTTTAAATATTAAAGACGTTAAATGAAACTAGTTTATTTCTCCTTAAACAAATTGCTCGGTATCAAAAATAACCATTAGCTTTTTTATTTTTTATTTTTGAGTTCTTGTAAAATAGGTGTAATTTTCTTTTCACATTTAGGTTCATATATAATACCTAATGTTCGTGTTTGTACCTACATTTTATATTATATTTGTACAGCATTCATTCGCTTCACATTTTCAAGACTTTCGAAAGTAAATATCAACTTAATACAATTTGTGTTGTGTTGACATTCTATATGTGTATGCTGTATAGTTAACATTTTACTTATTGAAATTGCATCAAATGATTAAGAATTAAGATAATATAACGTTTACAATAGAAACTAACTGTATTGTGTTTTTGAACACAATTGATGTTAATATAATAATATTATATGTGATCAAACGAAACAAAACTAATAATTTATGTCGACGGAAAAGTCGGTACAAAACTACAACGTTGGTTTTACGTTTCCAACGTGAGGTTCATATTCTATTTGAATACTTGACAATACGATTTAACTATAATATGAATGTTTTTACTTGCGTCTGGTCTGCTGTTTTTTTTTCTGTACTTGCGTGTTATATAGCCATTTAACAATATTATCAATGGTTGGAACTTAGAAGTAGTGTGCTGGTTGTAGTGTCGCTATAGTAGCACAATACTTTTTTTTGGAACGGTGCAGGTATTGTACTGTGTTGTTTCAGTAGTTACTAGTTAGGTACAGTAACATCTCTATAATTTTTTATCGTTAATATAGTGAACATTTATATTTGACTTCTTTGAACGCTACTTTTTACAAGCATTTACAGTTTATAATTTGAATAATATTTCTATTAATTTGTACTAAACATTAATGAATAAGATTCATTTTAAATTTAAAAAATGTATCTATAGATACACATTATATATTATACACATTATAATATTATATCCAAACAAAATACTAAAATTATGTAACATCTAAATTGTGCCGTTTTCGTGAACAGTTTAAGGTTACCGCTTATCAGCTTCACTTAAGATTTTTTTAGTCACCGGTTACCAGCATTTACTGCTGCTAAAAAACTAAAAAAAAGTACTACGTATTGTGAACCGATCTATACATTTGCATAAACGTAGTTATGAATGTTGTGAACTTTTTATTTGTATTTGTATTTATGTAACATTGAAACACTATAGCGTATACACTATACATCAACAATAGTGATTTCCAATTGTTCCAACTATTGATAATACCTAAGTCTTTTTATTAAGTCTAAATAAATAAATTAGTTAATAAACATAACTCTGTTGACCTTTAAATTAACCGTACTCTTTGTAAACACTTTAGCAAACATCTCCCGTATCTGAAATGGTATATTATACCATCATACTGATTACCAATCATACTCACATGGCACACCTAAAGCTTTTAAATGCATGACTCTAAAAAACTCAAAATTTGAAAATTATATTTAATTATCATACAATAGATCGTAAAATGTTATTCACTTATAAATTTATTTGAAATCGTTTAATTTATATTTTTTCTGAATCACCCATCTTCTTTATGTATGTGTATATTGTGTACCATAAATTCTATGCTCGCGTAACGTTAATTATTGTGCGTAACAGTGCGTTACGTTGCATAATTTATCATAATATACCTCTCTATGTGTGTGCTATACTTACAGTATAGATATTTGGCATTTCAATACGCTGTATCCAAATTTATACATAAATTGTTAAATATATTATATATTTATATCATATAAAACTATTTAACTATGCTTTTTCTTAGGGATGGAAAAACTCAGTGCGACATAACCTGTCACTTAACGAATGTTTCATCAAGCTACCGAAAGGACTTGGGCGTCCTGGCAAGGGTCACTACTGGACGGTGGATCCAGCGTCGGAGTTGATGTTTGAGGAGAGCTCGTTCAGGCGAAGACCCCGGGGATTCCGTCGCAAATGCCAACAGAAGACTGTTGGACCTATCAGCGGCGTTGGTAATGGTTACCAAACGTCACAGTACCACCAGCACCTCCACCACCATCACCATCACCAAAATCTACAGTTGCAGCAACAGCAACAGCATCACCATCATCCGTCCGTCCAACAGCAGCAACCGCAGTCGTTGCCACAGACGCAGCCGTCACCGGTTCTGCCACCTCCACAGCCATCACAGCCAACACAGCAGCAGCAACAGCAATCGATTGCCACTCAACCGCATACGCAACAACCGCAACCACAGTCACAGCCGGCGGCGTGTTACCTGCACGACCAGTACGACTACAAGGACGCCACGGCTGCAATGGTCGCGGGATATCACCACCAGCAGCAACAGCAACATGACTACAGTAGTGGTGCAGGCAGTGGTGGAATTGGTGTCAGTGGTGGTGGAGGGTACTGCAGCAGAAACGACCAGTTGGACCATTTTGCGGCCAGCTTTTGGCAAAGCCAAAAGTCTGACGGTTACGTCGGAGGTGCAGGTGGTTACCAAGAACAGTTTGCAGATTACGGTTGCCAGTACAACTTGACTCACGACAATGGTGAGTACCTCCTTAATTTTTTTTACAAGTTAAACCCATTTTTTATCTATTAAAATCATTAGCTATACCTACATATCATATAGTCATACCTATGTAGCTATATTTATGCGTGTATGCTGTACAACGTAAACGACTGTAATCGAATACTTTATAGAGGTTGTTGAATCCATAGTGTTGTATATATTTAATATTAGTATGAATGGTTGAGGGGGAGAGTACGGCGACAAATATGTGAGAACGTTTGTTGTATTGTGCGGTGACTATGGACTATGGAGTGTTTGACCACTCGTGGCGTGTAGGTGAAGAGTTAAGAGGCAATATAATGATTCAATCAGAACTATTTACGATATCACCTACAGGCTGTGTCAAAACAAGAATTTGCACATCAAGCGTTCTGGTAACCTCGATCTTAGGTCTTAACCTACAAAGTACACACTATGTCTGGTCGTAAATGAATTTTTGCATTTCATTCAATACATTTTATGTCAACAATCCTATTGAAAAAAATATCCATATGCGCATAATAATATAAGAATAGGTAATTCATTACGTGATACTCAAGCTCTTAATAGTCTATGTCATTATAATATGTCATGTGTGCCTATTATAAGGCGTAATACAATATTAAAGAATATATTTCTAAATTGTTAATGAATCAATTGTTTCCATAAAATATTGGAACTCACAAAACAATCAAAAGAAACCAAATGTCAAACTATATTAATTAAAGTTGTATAACTAGAAAATTAATTAGTAAAGCATATATAAATAAAGAATAAGATAACTATAATAAATTACAGTTTAAATTTAGAAATAAATCTTCAAAAATTAAAATCTAAAATTTATCAGCTTCTTTAGAAGACATTTTTAATTATATTTACCTACGATTTTAGCGTTTGTTTGTAATACATAATATAAGCATACTTTTAAAATGCCACAAACAATTTAAGAGTAATTCTTATAGAACGAACTTTTTGTTTTGTTTTTTAATGAGTTACGTGAAAATCTGAATAATTAACTTGAGAATATTAATTATTAGCTCCGTTGTAAATTGTCTGAGTTTTTCTTTACACGGAAAATACAATTATAGTTTATCAATTAAGACGTTTTATGAAATTTTTTTTTTGCTATTTACAGCGCTAAAATAATGAGTAAAATTTATTCTTTATTTTAATATTTATTCAATTTTGATTTTTTATTACATTTGAAATATGTCGAGCATACTTAAAGGCGCAGTGTGTTCGTTCAAATGCTTCAAATATGTTCAAATAATTTACTACACATGCCTGCAGGGATACATTTTCATTAGGTATACTCAAAACTATTCATTACAATAAAATTATCATTTTCTTTGATATCATAAAATAATTATTTTTCATAGAAACTTTAAATTAACTAATAACACGCTGTGGTCTATTATAGCCTATAGGTTAGGTATTGATTGACTTTAAATGCGATTCTGTAAAAATAGTTTACAACAATAAAATTTAAAACGGTTGGGACAGATGCAGTCATTTAAACGCTGTGAAAAACCATTTAAAAGCAATTCTAAGTTTGGTTTATTCAGAAATTGATATTATTTTGTTTTAAAATTGGAGCATGCTCGCCGAATAATACATTTAGCCGGTTTATAAGATTTTTATGATAAAAAAAAACTGGGCAATTTTAAAATGAACTCTCTAAGGTATGATGTAGCTATGTAAGCATGTTAAATGTATTATCTACAAAGAAACTTTTTTTTTACATTAAGCTTTTAGAAATTTTCCATCAGGCGTCAGTAATATAGAAATAATTAAATAATAACAGGTCGTATAATATATTTTATATAATATGGGATTCAAGCGCTGTAAGGGGGTCGTATAAAATTTCAAAAGAAAAATTAATTTTGATAAAGAAACCTAATGCTTTTCTAATTCCTCAAAACAAAAAACTTTTAACATAAATAAAAATATAGTGAACAACTAAACATTAATGCATTATTATTATTTTACAATCAGTAGGTATATAATCAGAGCAAACCAAATATAATTTTACTCGACACCCTTGCAGCAGCCTTTACCAAAAGTCTCTATGTCGTTTCCTAAATTAAATAAAAATATAACCTTAAATACTAAATACTCCCAACTGCCCATGGACAACAATGATAATAATTATAATTAATTTAAAACTCTGCCGTTATACAGACACCGTATTGATACACACACACAAAACAGCCTAATGGTTATTACGACTTACGAGTTGCTAACACAATAATCCTCGCGGGCCGTATGCACTGTGGCCATATTATTATTATAGTCATACTATATTTTAATACTTGTGATATTGAAACCAAGTGGCACGGGTACTCCGAATATTTATCGTTATTGTTATTGCCACGCAGAAAACTACGCTTCGGGTGGACACAAACCAAACGCAGTACAGAACAATAATAATAATTATAATAATAATATTATAACCCGAGCCTGAATTAAAATAATGAAATCACCGCGCTGATATAGTTATCATCGTCGTATTATCACGCGTACCTATATGTTTCACTCTTAAAAGCTAAAATAATAGTGATAATTTTTTATCGGGTTCTTCGAACCGATTTAAAACAACTGTACGGTTTATTTACGCGTAGGTATTTAGTAATCGTCAAATTATATTACACTCTCGGGACGAAGTTTTTTTTCGAATCTCGTACTCAAAAGTAATACTTTTCACTTTTTTTTTTAAACAAATCATTATTATTTCTGTTGGTCAGAGTAATAAATAATATATAGTATCGATGTGGTTTTTGTCGATTCGGATTTACTGAATACCCGTTGAGCCGAATTTTAAACATGACGTACATATACCTAATATATATGTATTATATATATGTGTGTGTGTATTATAATATATTATAGTCCGACGATTTTAAAAAGTGAAACAAACGCGATCTTTGTGTGCATATCGTTTATATCGTACGACATGGCGTTTTTAGTTGTTTACGGACAGTGTTTAGGTGGCGAGCGCACGCATCGTTTAAATGCGTTTCGTTGTGCATTCATAAAAAATAAACCCCCGTGGACCAATTTTATATCACATGTTGGCAATAAACAGTATGTTGTGACTGACAGACAGTGTCCTATAAAAAGAAAACCTCGTTGTCTTATTATAATAAATACAATGTATAACATAAATGGGTCAAACCATGGTTTTTTATGCATATTGATATAGTATTTTTTATTCTGACCTACATATTATTATTATATTCGATACGATCCCTTTGACCTCCACGTATTTATACGACCGCAACGTCTAATTGTGTGGGACACCCCCTCGGGTGAGCACTGCAGTTTGGTCATGTCTGCTACACCGTAAAATACTCACCATTATAATATATATTATGCTCATATACATTATACATGGACGGTTTCACGGAGAGCGAGAGTTGAGAGAATATAATAATAATAATATAATGTGCAGAGCTGGGTGTAAGATGACGACGAGTGTTCTGCACCGTGCAGTCGCATTATATATGTATATATAGGTATTTAATTATTTTCGTATGCAAGGTCAAGAGGTCTCGTCACCGATCGCGTAGGTCCTCCGAAACGCACGTGGCCTTGTCAAAATATACGTACATATATACATGATATATATAATTTAAAACAAAACCACTTGTTGACTGTGAAATACGATGACATATTTTTTCCTTCTTGGTTAAACGTGTCGATTTCGCCACACATTGGCTAAAAGTCAAAAAGGTACAAGTGGCCAAGTGGGTGTGAAAAATGTATATACGCTCGCAGACGCCAGCCATTATAATATCATATTTTTAGTCGTCTAGAGTCTGACGTCGACGACGTTAATCTGTTATTTATTGAACAACTATTAATTTTAATACTCTTTTTCCATCTTTTCGTTTCAGGTTATAGTACGGTTGCGAGAAGATCGGCGACTGCGGCCGGACAAACACAACAGACTGTCATGGACAACGCTATGAACGCCACTAGCGGATTACCACAACACATAAGTCTCCACCATTATTATGACTGTCCAAAGTTTTGTTAAGCTATCGTCTTATATACCGTACATCACAGTATATGACGTATATTACGCATCGGACTTTCACATTTCTAAAAAGTATCCGCGAGCGTTTATTAAAACTGCGCAATAACACAATAGAAACCGTAGAAACTTCAAATAGTATTTCCCATTCAAATCGGGTTATAATTTTCTTTTGTATATATAAATATAAAATAAGATATATTTTGGATAAATGTATGTTTAATATTATCGTACATCACGAAATGTATATGACGCTCGTAAACATTAAAATAGATGGATAGCCAAATCGAAGCATAAGGTTATCGCGTAATTCCTTTCAACAATATGTCTTTCACTTTTAAGTTTTAATGAATATCAGAATATGTTATCCTTAATCTGAATAATTTGATTACCCAGATAATCTCATAAGGCATTCACACAACATTTTGTAACAGACTCCAATATATGTGAGCAGTGCGCTGTGAGTACAATATATTGTATAAGTAGCGGAAAAATAATATTTCAAATCCATTTATGATAGGTTTTTTAAAAATAAACTTTTAAAGGAACGCGCATATTTCTTAGTTTATCTTTTTTTTAAAAAAAACTTCTTTTTTTTATAAATAAATTATAATTTAAACAAATATTAGCTAAATAAACTAGACCAAAGGATATAAAAAAAAAAATCATAATAAAGTAAAGATACCGAACAAAAATTAATTTAATATCTCAGTATGTATACAACAAAAATATTACATGATGTTATAGTTATATGGCATGAAGTTTTATTTTTTAAATTTAAAGTGTGATGTATATAATTTATTTATAAATTAATATATTTTTTCAACATTTTGTAAATAATTTAATAATTGGCCCAACCATCAGTTGTGCGAATACGAATATCGAACGTCTCTAGTCTCTATATAATATAATAATTTATCGACAAAATGTGAATGTTCGATATTTTGTATTGATTAAAAGGCTGAAAATAGTATATTTAAATCAATAATATGTATTACGTATATGTAAATAGTTATAAAATTATTTTAAGTACTATTAAAACCGTTATGTTAAGAAATAAAACATAACGCACAAAAATCATGTATTTTAGTATGTGTATATATTATATAGTTTTGATGTTCTTTACATATATATCTAGGTACAAAATATAATATGTTATGTAATATTAAAGGTCTACTCACCGTGCATCTGTGTAGACATTATGAATAACATTTTGAAAGTGGTTTTTTTTTCCTTTTTTGCGAGGAGAAATCTCAAACGCATTTATCACTGCGGGTACATAAACGTAGCACGTCGCAAATGGTTGGAGGTGGAAATTAAAAAAAGGTTAAAACGTGCAAGACGCGGTAAACGCGGTAGGTACATATATATTCAATAATCGTATAGATACTCAAACGGACCACCCGGACCCATACGTGTAGTACTCAAACACACACACACACACACACACACTTATACAATATGTAATATATACATGATATATTATATTATTATACATTACCATGGCATGCGGACTTTTGAAATACACAAAAAATCGTTTTAATTTTTTTTTGTCAGAAACGCCGATTTGGCTGAACATGTGTTAACGCGAGTGTTGTATGTGTTTCCCCGCGCGCGTCTCGTGTTTAATAGCTTACAACACTCTTCCACTCCCATGTGTGTGTGTGTGTGTGTGTGTGTGTAGGCAAGAGCGCGTACCTACATCGAACTTCTAGACAATAAAACGCATCCGAAACGTAAACAGAATCCCTTCGTGTAAACATGGCCCGGAGTCAAAGAATTCGTACCGATTTTGTATCCTTTAATTTTATATTATAAAAAAAAATACAAATAAAAATGAAAATGAAAATCACCTCCGGAAGAAACGAAAGGAAGCGAAAAAAAAAATATATATATATTATATATGTGTTATAATAATAAACGTTATGCGAACGATTGAACTTTTATTATTTTTATTTTCCGTTCACTAAAAATATAAATATATAGATGATAATGGAGAGGGGGCTTCCTTTATAGAACATGCTTTCAATGGTACGCAGTATCGCAAACTATCGATTCTGCTAGCAAACAGTACATACAGGTAGTTATAAAACAACCTTTCGATCCACCAATCACCATACGCACATATATTTTTACCTGGATGCTCTTTAACTGTCTTAACTCGTAACTGCAGTAATGATTGATTAAAAAATAAACCTATACATCTAATTTAATCATTTAACCAAAGATATTTTTTATAATATACGCAAACGGAATAACAATATAATTGTTCGTTTCTATACACATAATACACGTATCAAGCGTATAGAATATTAAATGCTTTTAGGTGCATTTTTTTAGGAAATGATTGCTCAAATTGGTACGTCATGCAAAATAGAGGGAATCGATACTGTGGTTATTTACCTTTTCCTCGAATAAAAATATGATTGGCGGAATTGATGAAATCACTCGACATCAATACATAACTCGGAGCGTTGAACGTAAAAAACATCTCGTTGTAGAATAAAATATGGATCGATTTTTTATTTACAGGGTATTCTTTATTTCAATGCTACGGAAATAGTATCATAAACGTCATACGTTTTCGTAAATATATAGCCATTATAGGTTATCTCTAGTCTCTACGATTATCCAACTTAAAACTTTGTATTTAAATATTTAATGCAATATTATGTACATCAGCACTGCACATATTTTTCCGTCCGTTTTATTACAGACTATACTATAAATAATAAATAAAAGAAACACGCGCAATAAGCCAATTCACTTTGGAGGTACCTTTGCCAATAAAAATTAAATTCGGGCTCAAATAGTATTGTTTATTTTAATAATGTTTTTAAAATAATATAAACCAAGTACCTATAGGTGATCTGTTGTAGCCATTTAAGGACACTTTTAGTACTGCAGGTACCTATATATATATATATATATATATTGATTTGATATCTCGTATTAAAAAAAAATCACAAATAATTCGAAGCTGGACGACAGTGGAATTATACACGAAAGTAAGTTGTTTATTTATTATTATTATTATTGAATCCAAGTAATGCTCAACGTACACCCTATAATTTGCAATAAGTATAATTATTCAGGAGTGAATGAATAATTAGAAAAATTCTTAGAAAAAACTTATACAAGTTGATGTTAATTGTTTAGTAGCAATCATGAATTGATTTTACTTTTATTAAATATTATATTATCGGCAAGGCTGGGCAAGTCAACTAATTTTTTTAACTCGTCTAGAATTTTTAGGTACATAGATAATATTATATTATATACATAAATATGAAAAACAAATACAATTGATATTTCACTATTATTTACTCATTGGTTGGATACGTAAATAATATATTTGCAAAAAAACAGTGTAATAGTGTTGTCAAAAAGTAATTTTAGAACAACTACAACTGCAGCGCAGTGTACATACAAATAATATTTATTGCCACAATTGCACATTTTTTGAAACATATAATGTGCATACTGCACAACCACGTAGTGTAAGTACTGCAGTTATTGCTAAGTTGCATAGTGTGGCAAACTACCTATCGAACTGTTTTTACATTTTCCCGTGCCTAAATAAAATGATAAAAAAGTGTCTACACTACTGTAAGACAAATCGAAATGGATAATAGTTGTTTTGAATAAAATTGTACGA
>NC_042496.1:17857040-17867251 GCF_005508785.2 Acyrthosiphon pisum | reverse complement strand
TGGGCCAATTATTAAATTCTTTACAAAATGTTGAAAAAATATATTAATTTCTAAATAAATCATATACATCACACTTTAAATCAAAAAATAAAACTTCATGCCATATAACCATAACATCACGTAATATTTTTGTGGTATACATACTGAGATATTAAATTAATTTTTGTTCGGTATCTTTACTTTCTTATGATTTTTTTTTTTATATCCATTGGTCTAGTTTATTTAGCTAATACTTGTTTAAATTATAATTTATTTATAAAAAAAAGAAGTTTTTTTTAAAAAAAAGATAAACTAAGAAATATGCGCGTTCCTTTAAAAGTTTATTTTTAAAAAACCTATCATAAACGGATTTGAAATATTATTTTTCCGCTAATTATACCCCCCAAGCACCCCCCTAGTTGCGCCTATGTTTGTGTCGCATTGGCATTATTATAAATTAGTATGATGTAGACAGGTATTTTATAACAAAAATGTAGTTAATCGTATTTTGTAATTGTTTTTTTTATTTATTGCTCTTAATTATTTTAAAAATACATTGTGCTTATAAAATCGTAATTTAAGTAAAAGTAAAATGTATCAAGTTTATAGGTATGAATTTCCAATATCATTTATTTGGGGTAAAAACTATTTACGAGGAACCTTTTTCAAGTTTTTTTTTACTCAAAAATAAAAATTGTATCATACACAAATCGATAAAAAAAACTGTACAACAAAAAAATAAAATATAAGTTTTTTCTTTGCTATTTTCAGATTATTTCAAGAAGTACTAGAAATTGGTGACCCTCAAAATATCAAGTAGATCCAATTTGTAAATTTATTATCAAAAACCACAAGAAAGTTGAACTTTTAAGCATTTCCACTAATCAGTTAAGATTAAGTGATGGTAAGCACTAAAAAAATAAAAACCATCATTGTAATACCAATACACTTACCGTTCCACTCAGAATTCAGAATATAATATTTATACGAAGTTGATCATAAACCATCATTCTTTGTAACATAGGTGGAAACTCTACTGATCTAGAGATATTTTATACTATTAAAATGTTAAAATAGTTTGTTTTAATTAAATTGTATAATAATCGTCTATACGAAAATCTAGAGTCTAGACAATTATTGATTCTTAGTTCTAGCGATATAGAACGCTTTATATTTTAATTGCTGGTTGAACCTTGCATGAAATGTTAGCGGTGTCTATACGTTATCGTAACTATACAAAATCAATGCCGTATTGTATTGTTTAAAATAACCAATTTTACAGTCTGAGTATAATATATACACTTGATGGTGGATACGGGTTCTCTTCCTTAGGTGATAAATGATGATGTGATTTATTCATCTATATATGCAGTGATATATATGCAGTTAGACATATAACGATCATCATATTATTTTATGAATGAAATGTAGTTATAGTAAATACAGTTATTCATTTCGAACTGCGAATTTAAA
The DNA here is from genome assembly GCF_005508785.2 of Acyrthosiphon pisum. Classification (NCBI taxonomy): domain Eukaryota; kingdom Metazoa; phylum Arthropoda; class Insecta; order Hemiptera; family Aphididae; genus Acyrthosiphon; species Acyrthosiphon pisum. The sequence goes on along the minus strand of NC_042496.1, from coordinate 17,865,799 downwards.
ATGCTAGACTGTGCATTTCATCCATAAATATGATGATATACGTCTTATAAACGGTATAAGTATACAACAGTATACCAATATAATCATAGGCCAACCAAGTTTTTCGAATTTCTATTTCGTTGCTATCATTAATTATTAGTTATTACCTATTAATTTCGTTAATACTATCTATTACACAATGATGATCATACCTGGACTGCCTGCAATAATTATTGATTCACGGTCCCGTAGTGGTGTAGTACTGTAGTGTAACATCCTTTATAAACACTCGATCGATTTCAGCTGACGTCAAAGCTTAACGCGTTTTCTGTTTGACCGATTCATATACGCACTCATCACGTTTACTTTTGAGAGATATCAGCAAAATATTTTGTCACGATTACGTAAATTATATACCTGGCGAAACGTGGTTCGTAAACTTGTTGTCGATAGTCGATGGAATAGGTACTATACATCGGATATCCCCTGCAGTCAAATATTAAATTTAGTATAAAATATATACAGGATGTATCACCAAACATGCACACCCCTATTTTATCCTATAACAACGAATTTTTACAAATTCTGATTTTTGGAATTTTTTATTAGGTTATAATAATATAGTTATATAGATTTATATAGTAAGACCGTATTTTAAAATTGGTATATAGATTTTTGTACCATTTAAGGATAATATGTCATGTGGTTACCTACCTACAAACTTTTTTTTTCAAATTATAGAACCACTCTTTTTTTACTGATAGTTGTTAAAAATAAGATTTTTTAAACGCTGATGTGTCCTAATCGAAGTTTGAACAATATTTAACTTAATTTTTAGTACTATCTATCATTATATATATTGATCTTGTAGATACCTATGGTGATAGGAAAATTATATTAATTTATTAATATCCATAGGCACAATTTTGGGGGGTGGGGGAGGGTATAGGGGGCTTAGCCTCTCCTAGTTTTATTTAAGCCCCCTAGTTTTTAAATATATTCACTCTTAAATCCACCTAATAAAAAAATTATGTGGGTCTGTATTGATTTTATAAATTTAGCCCCCCCCCTCCCCCCCAAATCAACTGTTAAAATTGCGTTAATATCAGCTTATAATTTGTAAAAAAAATTTGAATACCTATAATACGTAAGTACTAGACTAAATATTACATTTACCTATTTTATAGTTTATACTTTATGTTAAGCCAGGACTTTTATCTTTAGTATACCTACATGAAGATTAATAGCTCAGAAACTCGTTTGAATTTTGATCTACCACTGATACTTAATGGTGAAATTATCCAATTATTTGAATATATGGTCTTTCAGCATTTATAAAAATTCCGAAAATCTGAATTTATTAAATACGCATCATGCGGAATGATGTTGATGAAACGCTCTGTATACTTTCAAACTGTCGTATGCTGCCTTCAGCCGCAATATAATAATATATTTATAACGAAAAAAGCGAAAAGAATTCGAAAGCGGTGGTGATGTACATTATACCAGGGTAAGTAGGTTCTATAGGTATATTATTTTATACATAAATAAGCATAGTTAATATAGTTGATTGAATAATAATTCATCCCGTCGAAACTTATTATACCTACCCTATGCACGGAATTATTTAAAATCAATTATAGGTACGCTGTTGTACGAGATTATATCTCATCTACACACTATTTCAGTCAATCTATTTATCATTGCAGTCCATGGTGTAGGGCAGATGATTGAAAAATAAACAAAATTAAGGTCTGTATATCGGAAAAGTTTCGTTAAATAAAAAAATTATAAAAACATTGAGCAGTACGAGCGCAGTAAGCACTTATTATCATATTCTTTGTTTTTTTTTTTCACGCCACCACCGATAAATGTGCATTATTTCATATTTAGAATCTCAAAATGTTTTTCACCCCATATTCTTATACCATTATACGTATAATATTCGTCTGTATTTGGAGACACACTTCCGCGCGAGCCGCTCTTTATTACAAAGCGGCCCGCCGACAAAGGACTGGATCGGAGAACGATATCCATTAAACATCTGGTGTTTTAATTTTTTTGAACCAGTGTGAAAAATATATACTATCGGTTTGTACTTACGTTTTATCGACACCGTGCAATATGCATATCGTTATGATATCACGAGTTATAGAGTTCAATTATTAATCCATATAATATAGGAACAACGACGGAGGTAAGGATTATCTAACACCCGCGGCGTAAATTGCATAAATAATTATGTGCATTATGTACACAATGATTATGTGCATTATATTATATACCATCATTTATACGCACTATCGCACTTCGCAGGCCACTGCAGGTGTGTAGTGTACGACTTACTTTTGTAGGTAGCTTTGTAGACGAACATAACTGTACTATACGCCTGCACACTATAGTGTGGTTTAGGTATAGTAAGTGGATATAGGTACGACATAAATAAATACGCAAAACGAAAAGTCATTACAGTATAATGATAATAATGGTGTATTTGGTAGATTTTCCTTTTAGTTAAAATATTTCAAACTCTGTTAACAATATATAATATTAATAGTATACCTGCAATGACGATAATTATTATATTATAATCATGATGAAATATATACGTATATATTATATTATATATATATATTACGAATTACCATAAATAAATTGACTTAGCTTAACTTACAAGTTATTTAGCATGTTAATTGATAGGGTTTCCGAAACGTTTGAATTGACAACCTCTTCGAATTTAAATACCTGGGCAACGGGCAATAATGTAAGTCGTACGATTACTTATACAATAATATATAGTACAATATAATATTATATTATTATAATCTACAACTATCTCGCTCGAAACGTTTGAAGTCTTTAAATTCACAAACTTGAATAATCGTTGTACATCGCGTTGGTCTACCACAGTTATGTGTATATTATGCATCTCTTGATTTTCTAATAATTTCTTTTTGGTAATTTGACGACAAAGGTAAAGTTGAGACATGATTTCAGTATACCTATACGCGTGTTAAGGTTATATTATTTTAATTATTTTCTGTCAATAGGTTTGAAATGTAAAAATGTCATTGGGGCGTGACACAAAATATATTTTCAACCTTAAAACGGATACCCAAACTTGAGCTTTTTTTTAAATTTTGTTTATTTTCGTAACGGGTCATCAATTTGCATAACGGACATCCCAAGTTCCAATTATCCAAGTAGACGTGTATAAATGCTTTTTCGTCATAAAACAACGTATTTTTTCTCATATGCATTTCTATGCTGGGCCCTTTTCTGTCACAACTTGGCTTTACCCAATTTCAAACACCAATTACATTCTAACTATCTGTGTCAGTAGGTATGTATACTATATAGTATTATAATTGTACCTACATTATAAGAACTCTGATCTGAATGAATAATAATTGTTCACATAAAAAATCTGCTCAAAAATACTTTTTAACAATTAGAGCCTGAATATAGTTTATATCTATTATAATATATACATATATAATTATGTATATAGTATACCTATTAGCATTTACCTAAATTATAATATATATATATGAGTGTGATATAACTATATGTACATATCGAGCGGAAGAGTTTGAGTGGTCTAATACATTTGGAAGACTTTAAAATAAAAACAATAATGAATTGACTAATATTAATTAACATTGGTATTAAAACTAACGTATTCTATTTTACGAACAAAATAATATAATAACAAAATAATTAGACATTTAAAATATATGTCGTCAACGGGTAAAATATGATTTGTATAATATTATATAATAATATAGTTAAAATAATATATCCGATTATGACATAAGTATATTCGTATTCAAAATATTTACGTGCCTATGATGTATATAATAAATATAGTACGAGGTTAAAACGGTTTGTAAAATTTAAATAGTTAGATACGTCATCTTGTCCCATAAAATATTTACTACCTTTATTGGCCATAACCCGTTGGAAATGTATAAGAGAACATTATCGTTTATTATTTAGCGCGCATTGTCGTGAAAGACACGGGTCTGTGGTAAATATTACGTAAAATCAGAAATCAGGATGCACGTATCCTGTATTGATTACTTATTTTTCGTGGTAAATGTTTGTCAAAATACAGTATAGGTTTTTCGTAAATACCTACTTTTAAAACTGTAACAAAATAAATGGTTTTCAATGGTCATTTTAAGCTCATCAGTTTTTGGGTAAATCGCGTAATGCACTTAAAATAGTTTTCGTTTGAATAAAAAAACAACAAAAAAGAACTCACTATTGTCACGTTCGATAAGAAATTCCGGACATTCTGAAAAATATAAAATATTATTGTTTGAAACGTTTGGGTGTTCGGCAAAACATCGAATTAACGAACTATTTCCGCGTTTGAATATTATAGTTACGTATCCGTATGGATGAAATACACTAATTATTGACAGTGCTGTATGTTAAAAAGTATCGTTCAAAACATTGTCAGTTTTAAGGAGTAGTAACTTTGACGTCATACAAGCATGGTATTCCGTCCGGATGCCCAATAATCCTTTTCCATTTGATGAGCATGTTCGACCAAAGATCATTTCGAATATTAATGATGACGATCGGTTGGTTGTGGGTGGGGAGGGGGGGGGGTCGAAAGGGAAATAAATAACACAAATTTCAAAACTATTTTTCGGGGGCTCTATCCACGAATTCAGTCAGTGGCCACGTTTGATATCGTGCACGTTCTGCAAAATTACGCATGTATGGTCCCAGTTTCATTTTATGTAACATTATTATGTCCTTTTATATCCATTCCACGCAATAAATTGTTTTGATTTATATATATATATAGAAATATACCATATTGGGTTGAGAAACAAAAATTTAAATAAATAGGTAATATTATTATTATTATTATTATTATAATATAGTATTAAAATTAAAAATAAATAAATAAAATAGTGTTGTTTTTGACATTTTGGATCTATAGACGAATGTTTTATAGAGTGGTAGGTGATTATATTAATCTATTATGGGACGGGTACTGTTGGTATGACACCATTTCCCGGAATATTGTCTTTACTAGTTATAACAGCGTTGGGAGACGCCGGCGTGTTGTCGTCCAGGAACAGCGGATTTTTCACTTCCATTTCTCCTGCCTAGAACACGAACGCGAACATCCATTATGATTAATATTTTGTGTCGACGACCAAAAATATCACACTCATTACAATTTACAAGTAATAATATAATATATTATTATTAGGTACGTTCATTTGATTAAATGTTTTTCTAAAAAAATATATTAAAAATCACTTACAGGTGCTAATCCCGGGCATTCGTAAACTGTATAATCGCCTTCCTCGTTGTCATCATCGCTGTCCGGATCGCTAACTGAACCGCATCGACTTTCTTTAACTGAACTGTTCCTGCGAAGCAAACAATAATTATGTTAGTACATATTATAATATTATTTCATAAGTAGGTAGTAGGTACACGACGTGGGCTGGTTAAGTTGCCAAGTACATAATATATTATGTGATGTTAACAAAAACTAAAAATTGTTGTTTTTCCTTGTAAACATTTTATTTTTATTATAAAAATCCCCATTTTCGTGTTTTATTAATATTTTTTTGCTTTTTTTTCAAAAAATAAAATATAACATACCAATCGAATGATTCATTCGTTTTAAATGTAGGTATATGGTTGGTTTTACACTGGTAGAAACTAAATTGAAGGTTTCCAATTTCTATTGATTTAATTTTCAATAAAGTGTTCGTAGGTGTATACATATTACATAATACAGTTCATATCATTATATAAATATATACAGTAAACATTGCTTAATGGAACATCAAAGGGACCGCTGTCGGAGAGTTTGTTCGCATTGGTCGAAAGGGTTGTACAAAACGATCAAATAAACATAGGAAATTCAACTAGGATTTTGCGTGATTAACCGACGATACATTAACTGCAGTACTATAAGCTATAATATATGTTATATAATATTATGCTTCATGACGTATTAACTATGTGTCGAATAAAACCGTTTGTAATTCAAATGTTTTATTTTAATAATAAATAATAATTAACATTCTGTTAATCGAAATACGTTTTATTTTGCTTAAAAGTTTTTTTCATCCGCAACAATGTCAACAGTAATATGCCTACCTCGAAAGTATTTTTTACTCACGTTTCCATAGCGATGATCTGTTGTTTCTGGTGTTGGTAATGATACATTTGGGCGGACTGTGCCAAGCGCCGGTCGCCAGTGGGCGACATATCTTTGTTGGGTCCGGTGATACCATACGCCGGGTACTCTATGTCCGCAGCCGCCTTGCTATTCTTTTGCATTCTGAAATTTCATACGAACAATGTGATAGGTTACAATCGTGTGAGGTCGCAAACTTTGGCGCTAACTTTGTCGCAAACTGACCTATAACATGCTATGGATGATATGAGCAGCATGACCAGGACGGCTAGACCGACGCCAGCTGCTTTGGCTGGAAAACAGCAATCGAACAAGTTATATTATTTATCTGATGAAAATATGATATCATTTATATCGAAAAATATAATGATAACGAACAGAACCGTACAAATCGTCCGTTCGTAGAGAGCACTGAATTTCTTTCAAAGTGTTCGGTGGGATATAAAATTATAACAGCAAACATTACTTATATTTAAGTACAAACGTTTTTGATTTGTATAATTGTATGTAATCGAATATGCTGACCAGTTTGTTTTTGTTTCATGCTAGAAAAATTACAAAATATGTAAAATCTAAACTACTAAATCTACATGCGCGTGAGGCATATGCTCGTCTCGGGGCTATAGTTATATATTAAAAAAATCATAACACGCTACTCGAATATCTATGAATCATAAATATGAACCTTTTTATGAGTTACATTAAAAACGAAAGGTAACTTTACGAAAAATCAGTTATTTATTTTAAAAATTATGCAATGGGATTTACATAATTTATATATTATATATTTTATAATACATATTTTATATTATTAAAATCATATTAATTTATAGATTCGTTTATAAATACGATATAAAAAATATATTATATTATATTACGGGAATACTGTAGTTGAAAATTTTAAAATATGTTTTATTCGATGATGATATATTAATCACGCTTGTTTATTTTTACCTAATAATCCGAAAACCGTATTACCTACCACATAAACGTATAATATTTAGTATTAAATTTGAATTTATAATGCAGTAGAGAGGATTCAGATATAATCACCCGTCCAATGGAGTAATCTGTCAAACTTTATCGCTGTCGAACGGTCCCTATAAATATATGCGTACATCATAATATAGGCGTTGAATAATATAATAATATGCCATACCGGAGGCGCATCATTTTCCCGCACAAATACATAATTTATGACACGCAGAAGTATCAAAAACGTATTGAAAAACTAAAAACCCATTAAAAGAGCGTTAAAAACAATTTTCGCGTGGGTCTCGGACGGTACATCAAATTGGTTAAGATTAATTAGGTTTTATTTAACTGTTCAGCCTTTTTTATATGACAGTTAATTCATAAATTGTTCATCCCCTTGTAATATGTATGATATTTATCGTTTAATGATGACACTTCCTAAATTTCGGTGAATTTATGTTACGAATTTGCGAATTTTAACGAAAACGTTCACCTATATTTATATTTAATTATCAAACATCAAACTAGGTTTGTGGTTTGGATTTTTATTTTTAGATATTTTTAGATATTTTTTCCAACGCACTGTTATCAATTAAAAATTAACGCGAAAGCTAGGTAAAGAATATTTTATTGCAGTTGCTCAATAAATGAGTTTCCATATTTATGTACATATTTTCATATTTTTATTACATATAAATTCGTTACTTAGGACAACACATCTCTATGGAAAACCGTAAATAGCTTATAAGTTTCTAATTTGTTTATCTGTTTAATTCAATCTGTTTTTCTAACTGTCAAGTTGTATCTACTGTGTAACTGTGTAACTGTGAAGTGTTTTTGTGTCAAAAATGGAAGAATTAGTTATCTTCGTGGCTCAGTTTTTCGTCATTTTCAAAAATATTTTGATAGCTATGATCATGTTATTTCGGCTGATCAAACAAATGCTTAAAAATATAGTATGGCTGGTGAGGGTCGCTTACAGTCGAAGCGGCCCAACCCAAAAGGTAATATTATATAAGCTTAGAAATTGCAAAGCATACTATTAATATATTTTAGTACAAAACGTACAAAACACCGAATGCAAAGTTTACAACAAAGAAAGAAGGCTATACCAAATATCCAACCACCTCGCCGAAGCACTCAATCCGGACCCCAACAATATACACAAGATCATACAATTTCTCAAGCAAACGAATCTTATAAACCAACTGTAAATTGTAAATAATACTAATCACTTAACCTCTCTCCTAATTATTACTATCTTGTCTTGTTTTAAATACTAAATTACTTTGTATACCTTTTTAAATATTAATGTAATATGTAAATATACTTAAAGATAATAATGTACTGTTACATCCAATGGCCATAGACGCCGCGGATAGCTGTTTAATAAAAAAAAAAAAAAAAAAACGTACAAAACATATTATGGTTATTTTACTAATATATGTACAATAATATGTACATATTATGTATAGAGCCATAGAACGTAGTTATACAATATAATATATTGTATGTTTAATATATTATAGACTGTTGACGATGAATTATGCGTCATAACAATTGACGACTATAAAAATTTGAAAGACCGCCTAGACAAAATAGAAAGTAAGTAATCTATTCTATA
>NC_042496.1:17794594-17856990 GCF_005508785.2 Acyrthosiphon pisum | reverse complement strand
ATATATATAACAATATCTATACTATTAACTTATCATTAGACTTTATAATAACTAATAAGTGAACCACTACATAATATATAGGATAGGTACGCTTATAATATTTTTTTTGTAACCTACTCAAATTTCTTAGTTTCAAAAACACATTATATAAGTTTCTAGTGTTGGTCGAGTACTCGACTTTGGAAAAATTTTCGAGTCGAGTTCGAGTACTCGACTCGACTCGACTAAATTTTTTTTGGACTCGTAAATACGAGTACTCGCTTTGAGTCGAGTACTCGCTTTGAGTCGAGTACTCGTGTTATTATTTTTATTATTAAAAATACTATAAATAGTAATTTATTGAAAAATAAATGTTAAAACTATAAATAACTGAAAGAACCCATATATCCTATATGAATACCAGGAAGGTGATACATGATAGTTTAGATTGATAACAATAGTTTTAATTTATTATATAACTGTATGAAAGAAAATATAATATTTTTGGAAAATCTATTTTTAGAACAATTTAAAATACTCGACCATTTTGTCGAGTACTCGCATCTTTTCTATACTCGGCATTTGTCGAGTACTCGAGTTTTTTTTTATACTCAGCATTTGTCGAGTACTCGAATTTTGAACTCGACTCGACTCGAAATAATTGAAACTCTACTCGACTCGAAATTAAAAAACAATACTCGTCCAACACTATAAGTTTCTGATAATAATAAGTTAATAATGATTAATAAACATAAAAATACATTTTATTATAATTAGTGTTAATTGTTTAGCGTTAAGTCAAAAATAAATAAATAAATAATATATTATATTCGTATTTTGTTGACTTTGTAAGTTTTCTACAGTCTTTACTCAAGTGCCCAATCCCTTCACAATTATAGCATTTTGGTTTGAATGATTTTATAACGTTATTATATTCAATTTTAGGTTTTGTAACTTCTAAAGCCTGATCTTCCTCCAATTCTGCCTTAATCATATCCTCTAAAGTTCTTAATTTCATTGCTCTCAATACAGTCCGATATGGCTATATATGGTGCATGTAGACCGTCCACAAAAGTATTTTGTGCTTGTCTAGTTACCACTTTTACCATCACTACATTTTCTCCCTTATTGTTATCTTTCGTAATTTCATTCGATGATTGATATAGTGTTAATTCTATTCTCACTGCATAATCCTGTACTCGCTCGGGTTTACCTTGTGTTATTGAACTTAGATGTAATTACTCCCAAAATTAGCTCTTAAAATAGTTAATAATTCCGTAACGTTTGCAATTTTTTGTGCTGTGTAACACATAAGGCCTTCCCTTAGAGATTACATAAGAGTACGTCAAGAACGTCATTATAGTTATTGTTTTGTCAATATGGGAAAAAACAAAATAAAATTTTTTTTCAAATAAGCTTAATTCTTGGTTTGGTAGACTCGCGAAAGGTACTTTATATAAAGAATATTTTATTGCAATTGCTCAATAAATGAGTTTCCATATTTATGTACATATTTTTGTATTTTTATTACATATAAATTCGTTACCTAGGACAACACATCTCTATGGAAAACCGTAAATAGCTTATAGGTAAGCTAATAGTTTGTTTATAGTTTGTTTAGTTTAGTTTATTTCGAGATGGACGACGTTATAAACCTAATCGCCGAAGTATTCATAATAGTGCGATGCGTTGGCACGGCGGAGGTAATGGCTGTGCGATTGGTGAAGCGGTTGATCGTAAACACGATCTTTGTGGTGGTGGCCGCTTGGCATGTAAGCGGCCAAACCCCCAAGGTAATATTATATAACCTTAGAAATTTGCTAAGCATACTATTAATATATTTTAGTTCAAAACATACTATGGTTATTTTACTAATATATGTATAATAATATATTATCATAGGTTGTATTTTTTTTTCAGATTGTTTTTCGATCCTTGATGGTGCCGACCAACCTGAAACAGGTCTTTTTAAATTTTCCGACATAGTCTCAAGATACGTAGGTATACTTTACCGACAACCAATAGCATTTTTGAATAGCGATAGATCGACCTTCGAGATCCGTTTAGAATTGGTTTTAGGACCGTGGTTATTTTTATTGCTATAAAATTAGTTTATAAGGTCACAAACCCACAACTACACACAGGATGTGTCCCGTAAAACTGTTATAATATATGATAGTGAGTAGTGACAAACAACTTAAGCGGAGATTTAGTTGGATTTTAGGAGGATGTGAACTTCACTTTTTTTTTAAAAATAAAGCTTAAATAACTAAATGAACAAACTAATTTATTTACCTTACTACATCCCCTATCAGCGTACTAAATTATTTTTGTTCGATGCAAATATTACCCATATTCTGCAATAAACAATAATACTATCAATTATTATCATTGACTGCAGTTGATAACGTCTTTTAATTACGTTTTTCCACATGGTTTATATAACTAGGTGTTTAAAAAACAACTATTTGTGGTGGGCAGGTACACTCACAGTCTACCCTTAGTATAATTGTGTAAACGATGGTCTATAAATGATACTGCATACATTTACGGATATTGAACGACGATTGCAGTGTTATAAGTCATAACTATATCTTATTAAAAAAATGGGATTATAAATAATGAGTTAATACGTATTTTTTTCCGTATGGTGCTACTGTCCGAGAGCAGGTCGAAGGCTTAGTTCAAACGCTTATTTGGCAGAATTTCTAATTGGGCACCCGTAGGTTTCTGCCATGCCAGGTGGCCGGTTGGGGGATGCCTGTCTAAACAGTTGCCTGCCCAAAGAGCGATGCCGCCCGTGGCTGGGTTTCGAACCGGCGACGGTTTCCGATATTTATTTAGACCAGTATATTTATTGTGTTCAATCGTTCGATAAATGCTATTAAATACTAAATAATATGCATATTATGCATAGAGCCATAGAACGTAGTTATACAATATAATATATTGTATGTTTAATATAATATTATAGACTGTTGACGATCAACCGCCGCCGCCGCCACCGTGCACGGTTGAAATGAGTGATTTGATAAAACGCGTCGAAGGTATAGAAAGTAAGTAATCAATACTATATAATATAATATATATATATCAATATCTATAATATTAACTTATCATTAGACATTATAATAACTATAATAAGTGAACCACTACAAAATATATACGCTTATATTTTTTTTTTAACCTACTCAAATGTCTTAGTTTTAAAAACACATTATATAAGTTTCTGATAATGATAAGTTAATAATGATTAATAAACATAAAAATACATTATATTATAATTACTGTTAATTGTTTAGCGTTAAGTAAAAAATAAATAAATAAATAATATATATTCGTATTTTGTTGACTTAACGTATTAGGTACAACATATTGAACTTAAGAGTCCATGGTATGGTTAAGTGGATATAATGAAATTTACTAAGTATCTTTTGAATTTGTATCGTATTATATATATCATTTTTTATATAATCTATCTAGTGGCGCTGAATTAATTTTTTTTAGGTGTGGCAATGAATTACTTATACCCACCTACCGTTGGATATTGGATATTAGAACTAAGTCGTGGGGGCAACCCCCATCCAGCAATTTTTAATATAAAAAATATTTATCAAGTTGTAATATTTACCGCATTATGTTTACATTTTAGCATTATTTAATATTTTAACATATTACAGTTAGGTTCATCTCTTAAAAATGAAAACCAAGTTATTATCATCTAAAAACAAAATTCACAGTCACTGATTTAGTTATTTAAACCTTTAGCTATATAGGTACATCATAATATCATTTAGTAATAGTTAGAACTATTAAATTTTTTTTCTTACACCCGTGTAAATATAATATGTACTCGTATATTATTTGGTTAATGGTTTGCATATTATTTTTTTTTAGTAAACTGTACTATGGTAATATATATTAAGTAAAAATATTAATAATTGCTTTAGTTCCAATGCCAATATAATTTTCAGCTGATACTTATATCATCCTATACATATAATAGTATAATATAGGTAAATATAGCTATGTAGATGATATTATATATTTATATTTATAATGCAGCTCTTAAAGTAATTTATCTTACTAATAGTAAAACTATGTGTTAAATAAAATTTTGCTTAAAACATTGCATTATAAAACTTCATTGTATTTATAAAATATCATAATATAAGTAAAAGTTATAATTCACCTCGAATAATGTTTTTGAATTATAACAAAATAATGAATATCGTTAATCTTCATTTAAACATCTAATTTCGTCCAAGTTTCAACTTAATAGAATTTAAAGTGTATAAAAAAATCTGTGCTCATATATTTTTTAGATTTTTTGGTAACAGTATTACCCACTTATGAAATATTTCGTTTTAAATTTCCAATCTTTAGCTATAAAAATTGAATATTTTATACATTTTTAATCAAAAAAAGGTTTGCAAATGTATTGACTAATTAATAAAATTTTATAAAAATGATCGTACATAATGTATCTTCATTATTTAAAAATTCCTATTATAACAACTTATGAAGAACCTTGTATTAATAATTGTTCAAGCTTTTAGACCCGGCGAAAATTGATTGATTTCTTTTACTAAATTTTTTTTTTTTTTTTATTGATCTCAAAAATAACATCGACAACAAAGGCCATTAGTTACAAATAAGGATTGTTACATTAATTTAAAACTAAATTATTAACATTTCTAAATTTAAAATGTCTTTAAATAGGTAAAAAAAAAAAAGGGTCGAAATATTTTGAACATTTTATCATGTAGGTCTTCCAGTAGTACTATAATATTTTATCATAATTATTTTGTGAAAATTTGAAGTATCTGTTTAAAGTTAATTTTTGAATTTCTACAATATATCAAAAATCGTTTGAGGAAAAATATCCATCGTAAAAAATTGAATTTCAAATGCTTATACGAAATGATTCCAGTGTTGGGAATAGATAACTATTACAAATTAATAGATTATAAAAATACTAATTACAAATTGCTTTTACCGCATAATATTACACTTAAATAATATGATCACATTTTCAAACACAATAAAAAACAAATATTTCCAATTTGAACTAATCGAATAGAATAATATGTTATAATATTTTTCGCAGTGTCTCGTACATAACGTTTCTTTGAATTGTTTGTAAATCACGTAGGGTCATATATTTTATAATTTAAAAATGTGATAATTGCTATTGTCAATTTATAAGATTTAAATTGAGAAAAAATATCAATCAATATCAAACTATTATACATTTTACTACATTTATAACGAATACTATTAATTTAAAGAAACATATAGTGTCTTATTTTTTTTTTTTTGACATTGCTTATTAGCAGATAAAAAGACACAAACACTATTTTAGTCACAGCCAATAAATTGAAGTTCTTGGGTAAATAGCTAGGAGGTTATGGTATACATTTTTTTAAGACTTCAAACTGCATGGTTATTAGCTAGTTTTTACTGTGAATAATATTCCACACCATTATTTTTAACTTGCTATTTACTGTGTCATGCGAGAAGTTCAAAAATAAATCATAAAATGAACTTCTTTTTTTTGACACTCCGCAACCCCATTCGGTTTGTGTGGAGACTACGGTTGGTATGCGTTTTTTTATGCGAGTCAGATAGATCGTCACAAAGAACCCTGGTGGTCACCCATCTGGGAGCCTGCTCGACCGCTGCACAATGCATACATTACTATTAGTGACTGCGTCCAATCACCGCGTTTCACCAGGTCACCATAAAATGAACTCTAATACCAACCAAGTTAAATTGTATATTATATGTTTATATATTTTCCAGTTTAAATTCTTGCCAAATGTATTATATGTATCATTTGACGTATTCAGAAAAATTGTATACAATATTACAGCCCTTAATACAACAGGAGTACTGAGTAGTAAAATATATAATGGTATATACAGATTAGTGTAAATTGAATCATTAGTTCATCGTTGCCACATCGATAAAATCAAATATTTAAGTAATTTGGTTGTCATATTTAAGAGGTGATTTTGAAAGGATATAATATAGATATTTGTATATTTTAGAAAATGAAGGTTTCAGAAATATAGTAAAAATATATTGGACTACGGTATGTTATTTGGCATTAGCAAGACTTAAACGGTTGACCTAACTATTTATTAATCATAGAAATAATAAACTAGGTAGAGTCATAGTCAAATACAGTTTTAATATTTAGAAAACCATGTAAGCATAAGTAATTTCATATTAGAAGTTCAAAAGTAATGAACATATAAAGATTAAAGGCACAATTTTTTTAAGCATTTTAAATTCAAATTTTGACAAAATCCATCATAAACGCAAAAATAATTATCAAATTATTTTGTATTTAAATAATGTATATAATGTTCGATTTTTATAGCCAAGAACTAAAAGTTCAAAACAAGATTAAAATATTTATAAATATAAGTTATACCTATTTAACTATTGCAAATAATAGGTAACCACTTGTCAACAAAGAACAGCGGTAAAACGGAAATATTTACACGACACGAGTTTTGAATTAAATTTATTTGATGTTTTTGTTGTAAATTAAAAAATGATTAGGTAACCCTAACGAGTTAAAATCTTAATCAAGTACTTTAAGTACCTATATTTCATATAGACCTGATATTATAATGTATAAAATATTTTACATTTTGTAGTCTGCATAGTACCTAACTAATAACTTATTATTCTAGCAAAATCACATTAAAAATACAACATCTAGGACGTTACCAAATATAGGTATGTGATTTTTATTTATTAGATTTACCGAATTCGTTATCAAATGTATTCATTTATTTTTTCAATTATAAGTTTTGTTTTGTATGTATTATGATTTTTCTCTTTTTTATATTATTGTTGTGTTTTTATAAAAAAAAAATTTATATACCTATTATATATTAGCTCTATTATTATTGGTTTTATAAAAACGAACTCGACAAGAAGAAGAATATGAGCTCTAATATTTACTATAATAACCATACGCGGTCTTAGGATTTGAATTTTGAAAGGAATTAATTAGTCTCGTATACATTTTAAACATAAAATAACGAGCCCATATGAACCCATGGCTGATGGCTGATGGGCCTTTCACTGATATATTATTTAACTAAAAGCTGTTTTTGAATAAATTTGTGCTATCAAATTTGTCCTAAGTGCACCTATAATAATTATTGTATAATAATTTTAATTAATGCAATCTAAACTACGACCTGCAGCCACATCTTAATTGGTTGACGGAATATCACTTCACGCTAAGTACTGTGTTGGCAGCTATTTTAAGTTGATGAAAAATAATTCAATTAATTGAAAACATTACTTTGCTTTACTTTACTTTAAACACTATATATAAATATAAAACTTAAAAAAGTTAAACGCTTATTGGATACATTCATTAAAAAAATTTACTGTAGAAATATTACAATGTGTAAATAAACTAATTCTATTCGATTAAACAGTGTATAAGCACAACCGTCGTCAACAATGAATAATACTAGCCAACACATAGTATAATATCAATTTTATGAATTTTATTTTATAAACGACATAGTGTTAACTGTTTATACGTTATAATAATAACAATAACAATTAATAATAGGTATATAACGTCATTGAAGTTACTTCAGGTATTACTTATGTAGGTATATACAATAGTATATTGTGCGGAAAGGGCTGGAAGTGAGCAATTTCATTCGCAGGTGACGTGTGTAGCGAGCCGCATTTCACTAAAGACTGAAATTGCCTTCCCACACGAGCCACACATAGTATTTTTTGTCACGCCTCTACGTTCATCGATCACGACAAATCGGCAAAGGTAATGCACTATGCACTATGCAGGGATCTATGCAACAACCAGACTATTCTACGAAAACGATATCATGGAAGAAAATTGTTTGCTCGTCATGCAGGGAGGTTATAATATGAATATAAGATGTAACCCACGATGTACGATCTACATCATGTCGTAACCTAAAGTTGTCACAAAATAAAAATAAAATATAAAAGCACAAATCGTTGTAAAATAAGTTCATTCATGTGTGCTGGGCTGCCGTCGGGCCGGGTATGGGCTAGTTTTGGGTCTTTATATAGTAACTAATAGGTAATATATTTAAGTAACCTCTACATATATGTATTAATTATTTAGTTATAGTAATCTCTCCAAAAAATGGGTTACTTACCTGTATGCTTATGATATTAACCTTTGATACTAACTAGTAAGTATACAATTATGTATAAGGAGGGTATTTGTATTGAGATAAAAACGCTAAATGTAATGTAATGTAATGTAAATGTTAGCGAGCTTTTTTTTTCAGTTTTATTTTGGGCCGGTCAAAAATATTGCCCGCCCCCCCTCTCAAAAACTGAAATGACGCCACTGGGGCCATCACCCCCGCTATTTCAATAAACAGGTACTAATTGTTTTATCACTTGTAAAATAAAAATAGTAAATGTACTGCATTATCAGACATTTTTGACTTTTTACACAATACTATTGATAATGATTATAAATACTAGAATTTATTTATAACTGGTAACACTATTAATTAAATTATTAATTAGTTATTAGCTATATATAATATCTAACGGTATCACACAGTACACACTACACGCTACGACACACTATGAAGTCATCTCTCTTATATTTGTATATTTTTATACTTAGGATTACGATTACCCACCAATTTTGGGGGTACACACTACACGTACACCCACCCCTTAAAATAGGTGCAGCGGCTGCCACACCTATAATACATGGGTTCGGCGCCACTGGCTTGATACATGTATATGTGAATTATTACATCAAAAAATTATAACCCTGTAATCCCTGTATCTATTAAATATTTTTATCCATATCATAAAATAATAATCAGTTGAATAGCACATCACGTTAAATATTATGATTATAATAGTATGCTAATTTATTTTGTCCAATATTTAATATTTAAAAAATAACTATTACAGAATTAATTGCATTACAGAAATAATTAAAAAGATAAATATGCAATATATTATGATATAACTATATAAGTATAGGTATTGCATGTTTATTGTCAAAACATAATATTGCCACTAATTTTGTGTTATATACTTATACTCAATTTTTACTTATTAGCATCAAGATAATTTTTTGCAAATTGTTGATACTAGTTACATAGCCATAGGCGAAAATCGGAGTAGGGGGTTCCTTGGAGGGACTTAGCCCCCCCCCCCCAAAAAAAAAAAAATATACAGCTTTTTAATTGTGCGGCCGTGTGGGATCGAAGCTCCCGCTTACCTAGATGTTAAAAATGTTCACCTCCCCCTCCTGAAATTGTAATGGATTTTCGCCTTTGAACAAACACGGCTTTAGCATAATGTAACTTGATGGACACCCCATAAATGGTAAAAATAAATAAATAAAGGAATTTAAAAAAATATCGCTATACGTTCAAAAATATTTGAGTAGGACAGTGGGTTATTCCCCAGACCTTTAATACCCCTACTCGGGCTACTGCTGTCTGTTTTTTATCTTAATTTGGTTCTTGCTGTTAAAGAAATCCTACCCTGACCATATAAGGATATCATTTGGTCACTGGGGTATGTGTTTTGTTGCCTTCATAGTAAAAACGTTTCCGTATAGCAAGCTGTATTGGAATATTAAAATATGATTCACATACGTTTGTGTCATTCGTATACTTAACTTTCATGTGTTACTGCACATTACTGCCTAATTTACTTACTATAACATTTATAATTTATAAGTAAAACAAAATTGAAATGAATACCATTCGTATTTCTTTCTAGGCTATTTGGACGGTTAATACTGTTGATACACGGACACAGAATCATGAATAAAATTATAAATAACATACCAAAGAAATAGTAATCGTCTTGGCTGAACCTTGAATGAGTCGAAAATGGCATGATGTGCATGAAATTGCTCTGCGGTAAATCCATCGATACCTCACTGGTGCTCGTGTTCTCCGTGGTGACCTTTGATGAAACATATCCGTCCGATCCGTACGACAAATTATCTTGTACTTCACTGCTTTTGGACCTTTCCTTTTTGTGATATCGACGGGGCACATGGTCTGGTGGTGCCAAATTATTGGAAAAAGCTTAACAACAAACAATACGTGTTACAAAACAATAATTAATTATATTTAAAATATATAAAATAATAATATATACATAATATTATTAATTTACTCTACCTATATTTAATTAAATATTATATAAATGATTTCATATAGTCCTTATTATAATAATTATTGATATTTTAAAGCATATCATTACAAAAAATATTATATACCTACATTCACAAATAATAAAAACAATAATTTCAAAAACAAGGACTAATATTATCTTCGTACGCATGCACTTAAATTAATTCAAAATATATATTATAATGGTGTCAAACCAGAGATTATAGTAACGATTCATTATTAAAATGTTTAAAAATATATTTTTTCACTCGAAAATAGGTTACACTGTTATCCGAAGTCGGCCAACCTTAGAGTTGTTTTATTTACATCGAAGACAGAAGTGCACCCTTCGGTTTTAAACGTTATAATATGTGGCCATACGACAACAACAACATAATAGTACATAATTATTATAAAATAATGTAAAATCTAAATTAAATGTTCACTGGAAGTCCAGCATTTAAATATTATAATAATTGTGATCTAAAATAAGATATCAAAAAAATACTACAGTGATACTACGACGCATGCATGAACGGAAAAAAAATAATTAAAAAACTACTACTCGAAAGCTGACCACCACCAACTACCTGATTGATAGTAACGACGGTCATTGGGCAATACGGCAAACGGTATTTCCTTATTTCCGGTGTTTATTTCAGGTAGATGTGATGCCAGGTCGTACGTAAACGCCCGTTTATCATCGTCTATCTGATCGAGGGGAATCGGATACGGGTCCTGTAGATTATTCCGCATCCTATAGCTTTGATCCTTGATAATTTTTGCCAACTGATTGATTATAAACTCTTTTTCGTCTACACATATATATAATAATATACATAAAAACATTAACCCGACGTTAATTTCAACTTCGGCGTTACTGCCAAATATACAATAATATTATATTATAGGTACACATTAAAAAACATACATAAATATTATAATATACATTAATAAATTATATTATACACATAGCTGCTTCGAATTATACGTGGACAATATTTTCAAAAGGGTTAATAGTTTTCAAAATAATGATTGTCATACGTTAAAAAACCACTCTGTATATATTATATTATTATTGTTGTTATCACATTTTCCGCGTGCTAAACCGGATGTAGATATACACAGACGACTGATAAAAACAAATACATGTCACCCTGTGGCCCTATCGTCCAACACCATAATGGCCGAAAAAATGTTGTTCACAACACGAACGCGATGATAATATATGACAATAACCTTCGTTTTTTATTTTATTATTTTATATATTATATACATAAAATAATTAGTGTTTGCCAATAATTTTTCTCAATTTTTGCAATGTTTGGCTTGCATTATTGATCCTGTCTGTGTACACAGCTGCATTAAAAAAAGACCTGATGACTACATTATTTTTCATATTCATATGAACCAAATAGTTCTAGGTGTGTACATACGATAGTCGATTATAATATTGTATTTTCTATCACCGTATTAAAAAATGTAGATAATCAGTCATCAGCGTTATTTAAGTAAAATTAGCAAATCGCATAATATTTTAGTGAACTAAACATTGTCTTCGTATACATACTTACACTTAAAAAATGTCTACGTCAAAATTATTTTATTATAGACACAATAACAGAACGAATTTACAATAGCAGTGTAATTTCTATTCAATTAAACTCTTTAAGCTTAAACAATTATCATTAATTTAAATACCATTTATATTTTCATAATTGAAAATTCCGTAGTATTTTCTCATAAACTTTTCTTTATACAAGATTTACACTGGAATTTGTAGATTTGAAATAATTGGACGCTTTATAATTAATATATTTCACAATTTACATAGCCACATAAGCTTATATAAATATATATTAAATAAAATGTGATGTATAATGAATAATTTTAATAATATACCAACATTTAAGATTCATGAATGATCTATATTTTTTTTGTACCTATAAATCATTTTAATTTTTTATTTGTAGCCAATGCGATTATTCTATTTATACATACAATTATTAGTAGAAAATGTTATTTATATTACATTACTTCATGAATATTTAGTGTTCGTGATGAGTAGTGACTGAACAATATCATTATTTATTACTATTCAATTATTCATTATGAAACAAACACAAATTGAAATAAATATAACTAAATTATATAATCTAATCATACCTATATTTATTGTTACTTAAATCTATATTATTCTCTATATTTTTTTATCGTTAAAAATTAAGTCCGTAGATAGGTTTTATATTTATTCTAGATATAATATGTTGATGCCTCAAAAAGATTTTTAAATACCTAGTAACAATATTTTTATTTTATAAAGAGTATCAACCATAAATAGTTTTTTCGGTAATAATTATGTAGTAACGGCTAAAAACATAATGTGAACAGCAGAAACCCAGATTTGAACAATTTACTTTCAACTATAAACGCGCACAATTATAATAATTTATGATCTAAAATGAAAATAAAAGTTACTTTTTATTTCTTTAAATAAACACGCAATTTTAAAATTTTTATTTATACATATAGCAGACACAAACCTACACAGGCATTTTGTTTGCATAAGAAACTTCAAAAATCTCATAAAATGTCTATTGCCCCAAAACACTTTTGATATTAAAATCTGTTAAATATTAACTATAATAATATGAAACATAGGTACCTACATTAAATAATGACAATGTAGTATCAAGTATGAAATATGCACGTCGGTATATTATGCAAGTCTTGTATTACAAGATATTAATTCAATGGAATCAAAACAAAAACAGGTGATAAAAAATGTATGCTAAAAAGGTTATATCATGTAGCTACCTGAACTTCAAACGCATTTATTACTCAAAATTAAATTGTAATTCTAAACAACTAACAGAAAAACAATGTGTATCTACTCCACGCATACACAGTTTTAAGTGAGTTTCAAGGTGAATAAACACGTCTCTCTTACAAGTCATCCTATGTTTATTTTTTTAATTTATAACCGTTACATTGTAATTAGAGTACGAATAATATAAGTATTATAATGTAATTTGAATCACATGTGAATGCACATACTTCACAAAAAATGTAGAGATTATCGATGTCGTTAATCAATATACTTGCGATTTTTAAATATGATCATAATTCAATTGTGCATAAAAAAGTTTAGTTTTATTGTGTTTGTATTCTTTGTCGTTGTGTGCACATTTCATTATAAAGCCACCTGCCCGTTATAGTTCTCATTTCCATAAGTAAAAACTAGTATGATAGTAGCGAACTATACATACTACTATTTCTACTACAACAGTACTACGTTAGGTTGCGAAAGTGATTGTACTATTTTAGTTATGGGTACACTTTTTACTGATAGTCTTGCATGACGTATGGCTAGCATAATATTATAAAATTTAAAACTATTTTAGCGAATAGCAAACTAGCTTAAGATGTCTTACGACTATTTAAATACAGTTTCATTAAACGCGATTAGTAAGTTTATTGCCCTGATATTAATATCCATATAATATTATGATACATACATATTTTTATGGATAGGATATTAGATATTAGATAATTTATAATGGTAATATTATAATATGTAATATGTATGTATTATATTATAGTCAATCATAAAAAATTGAGTAATAAATTACAAAACCGTTCGTTTCAGTTTCTAACTTAGCAATCAGCATTTATATTACATTAAGCTTAAATCTTAATAATATGTATTCTAGTCATTTGGTATATACATATACTTTGTAATTTGTTTTTAAATTTAAATGGCTATAAAATTTTTTGAGAATACATTTAACTTACAATTATTTATTGAACCTTAAAAAATAATATTTTCTGTATAGGTTTTGTAACAGGGGATTTTATTCTAAGTATTTAAAAAACCATAAAAATAAAAAGAAGATTGCTAAGAATGTATACATTTTGTCTACGTTGCGTGTGGTTCAAAGGGAGTATAATTAAACCCCAGACAGCATTTTGTAATTATAATATTATAAGAGTATTATAATAACGTTATACTAATATTATTCGTTATTATAATGTTATAAAAATATTATTAAACAAAAAATTGCTGTCTGGGCATAGTTCGCTTACATACTATTTAGTACATTCGTATTTATTACTATATTACTATGATTAAAATTGTCTCTTGATGGATTACATAAATGATAGGATTGGAAACATACCATCTGTGATTAGTGAACATAATCTAACTCTGCGTTTAGATACTTAAAAACTTTTCGAACAATTGTGTAAGGAATTTTATATAGAGTAAATTTTCAACTAAAGCATTGATGTAGAATGTAGATATACACATTTTACTGTATTATTATTATGAACCATAATAATAAGCTCGAAACTTGTGCAACTAAAATAATTGCTCATAATTTTATTTAACGTGTAGAAAATTAAGTTTAACAAAATATAACAATGTATAAAACATCTATTAAATCATTGCCAATTAAATTAATTTATTTTAATTAATCCCAATAACCATAATTTCGTGGTTCGCAATAAAAAAGAATTAAATTTCAATCGAATTTATCTAGCAAAAATCAATAATTAGATTTGTCATCCACTGAGATTTTATTGGTTTATAATTGTGTAGACTATAGATACATTTGTTGATAAAAAAAGTAATACAACTATTATACAAGCATGTATATCGATGTAAGATTTTGAATATATTACTAATATAGGTAATAGGTATATCTGTTTACTCTTGTTTGATATTTCACTTGTAGTTTGGTTGTATCATCGCTTTACGCTTAGGTATAGGTATTTTATAAAATTATATAGACAAGAAAGTATGTAAATTACTGAAACGTTATGAAATAAAAAAATACTTTTAAATTTTAAATATTAATATTGAGAATATGTATTTTTATCGCATAAAATGTAAAATAGGGCGTAATCGACTTTCTTTTATTAGAAATTATAATTAAAATATATTTTACACGATAATGTCGTGGTCTTTCAAAAATTTAAATGTTTGTTCTTTGTACCTAATTACATTAATTTTTTTTTCCTACAACGTAAAACTTA
Source organism: Acyrthosiphon pisum (assembly GCF_005508785.2). Classification (NCBI taxonomy): domain Eukaryota; kingdom Metazoa; phylum Arthropoda; class Insecta; order Hemiptera; family Aphididae; genus Acyrthosiphon; species Acyrthosiphon pisum. The sequence goes on along the minus strand of NC_042496.1, from coordinate 17,841,778 downwards.
TAGCAATATACCTAGTACGTTTTGCAGGTAAGTTAGCGAATACAATTAAATTATATTTAGTATTTATTGCAGTCTTTAGGAAATAATATAGGTATTAATATACCAATTGCATAGTATGTTTATTGTTCATAACGAATGTATAGGTCGTATAAAAAACCAGAAATTTAGAAACGAAATCGATATTCGGAATACATTTGAATTTTGAAAAGGTGATACCTTTGACGATGTTTTGAATTTTAATAGAGACAATTTAAAAATGAATTCGGGACCATTGTTAATGATTTATGAACAGTTTACGCTTATGTGAACCACACACGAACATTTTCTAATCCACCTGTACTGTATTGCTATTAGCTTCTATGATGTTTACGCCTAATGGTCGTCTGACGCGCAATTTATATAATACAAATACATACCCATTAATATATTATATTACTATTATAATGGGTACCGTATACACGAATAAGTTTGAATAACATGACGTCTTAAATTTAGACTGCACGCGCAATAATATTATTGTTGGTTCCTTGTACTTTGTTTATCATGTGAGGTCGTTATGACGTATACTACACATTTAAATATTCATATATTGTACGATAGTATACCGTATGCAGAGCACCTACTTGTGCACTATAATTTTTCAACATCAATTAGGTGTACACGATTCGCACGTTATTATAATACATAGAATTTCGTCAAGAGGATAAACGGTCTACGAGTTAAATCGAATATTTTTGAAATCTAAATCCCTCGAGTACGAGTAGGTGCAAGTGCTAAAGCAATAACATCGTAAATTTGTAAAGTGAAAAGTAATGGAGTTAAAAAATAGAAACCTACCACCGTATAGCACACTGACTGTCTCGAATCTCCATATTTGTCACGAGGCTGATGTTTATATATTTTTTACCATCAGTTTTGGGGTATAATATTCTAAGTATTATTGAATATATTATAGAAACAAAATAACAAATAAAAAAAAACTAAATCCGGCCAGAATCGGCCACACAAGACTGACCCATGAATATTTAATGAATAAAGGTGAAACCCCCCCCCCCCCCAACATTTGCCAATCATGCGGCACCACAATCACAATAAAACACATCTTCGAAGAATGTAGAATGTACGTAAAACAAAGAGAGGAGCAAGCCTAGGTCCAAATCCAAACAACGAAACCGACACTATTGAATTCTTTAAAGTTTAAAACAATAAAATTACTTAAGCTACTTTAGCCAACATTTGCAATGTACAAGATATCAAAATAACTAATTTAAAACTGTTTTTTTTTTTATCCTTTTTTTTCTTCTCTTTTCTCTGTTCTCCATTATAAATGTAATGCATTTATGTTTATAATGTTATGTTAATAACCATAGTAGTCGAAACAGAAATTGTACAATTTCAAGACCAATAAAAAGAAAAAAAAACAAAATAAGAGGTGTTGTGACATTAGTTAGAAGTCTATAAATAAAACGTGGTGCCCAAATCTCCCCCTCCCCCTTACAAACAGACATAATAAGTACATAAATGTGTACAAATGTTTAAATTTAATTTGGAAAAAATATACTTTTGCCTAAAGGAATGCCTCTAAATTGTTTTCACGGATTTCAGTGTCACGAGTCCACGACCACTTGGGTACAATATGTTGCTGTTATTATTGGAATTTAAACAACGAGCGCCGACTTAATGCTTAAACGACATACTGTATGGCCTGCACGCCATCCAAATAGACGTAGAAGATTTAATATATAATATAATATAATATTATTATAGATTATGAAACGGTCGCGCAATGGCCTCGACGGACGGCGGCCGCGCGGGGAAACAGGTGGTAATAAAACATCATTATTTCGACCGGGCGGCGGCGGCAGCGGTGGTGACTTCTGCACGAAAGGAGCACAACAAGTGGCGAAATAATGGCGCGATGGTGATACGACAGCGTTGACGATGTGTTAATAAGTATCGTATTGGTATTATAATAAATTCGTGTGCGACGGGCAAGTCGTACCGAAATAATCTATTATAAATCATATAATAAATATTAAAATAATAATATGCTATATTCAATTTAATGTACGTAAATCGTCTACACAATAGGGTGGCGCGGTGACAACGTTATATTATCATTATTATCGGCGTCGAGATGATAATCGTCGATATCGATGATAATAATATTGTTATCGATGTAGTGAAATAATATTATGTCTGAGTGGGGTGAAGGATCGGATCGACTTACCGTCTAGATACTGTACGGCGGCGGTCGACGTGTGAAACTCGCCGAAAAACGTGCAGGAACACGCGACAAACAGTACCACGTCCATCGTACGGGACGCGTACACGACCGACATGACAGCGGCGGCGAATATATAGTGACGGCAAGCGTCGTGTGACCGTCGGCGGACGGCGCGCAGCTGTTACTGCGTGTGTGACGCTGCCGCGGTGTCGTTGTCGCGCGTCGCGCCGTCGCCGCCGAGCGCGCAAATAATAATAAAAACAATACGCCGCTGCGGAGGAGGCGTTGGCGGCCGGAACGCGCGCGCAAACGCGAACGCCGCCGCGGGTTTTCCCCGTCGCCCCTCGCGAATCGATAAAAAGTCCGCGGGGCTGCTACGCTTCTCTACCTGCACCCCCTACCGTCACCGCACCCCCTCGAAAATACGTAATACGTATATACCGTGTATAATATACGTATATATAATTATATATATTGTATATACTAACGCCCGCCCCCGCAAACCCGGCCACCGCTATTGCGTAGGCTGGACGAAATCGATTATAATAATATATACATACGTATGTACACTGTATACCTATGTAATATACAACTCACGAGCAGGGTATTACCATCGTAAATTCCGACAGCCCCCCCCCCCCACCAGACGGCATACAATGACGAAGACACGGTGGGGTGGAGAGTGCGAAACCCGGTGAAAAACGCGCGAAAATTTGAAATTGTCGGAGCGGTATGTAACTATTATTGGCTACAACTTACATACCGCTCTGTTATAACTAAATAACACTATAAACTACTGCAGCAATGTGAATCGGACTACGGTATACGCTGTATACAATAACCTATAACACATCACTAGTGTGACAGTTATAAAAAACTACAATTAGGTATATTGTTTCGTACCGTTTTTAATATTCATTTTGGCGAAACATTAATCATTTTCTCTGAAGACAAAACAAAATATTTTAACATAGATAATAATATGTTTTTGGGCTGTGTACAACGTTTTTTTTTTATATATCCGATTTTCGTGAAGCCTTGTTTTGTAACGCTTTGTTTATAACCATAGAAACACAAATCAACAATAAAAAATTTAATTAAATTCCTAAAAAAATGTAGCATGTTACTAGATATTTGTCCACAGCACTGTATAATCAAAAATATATCTATAATACCTCAATTTGTCTTGCAGAAGAAAAATATCTAGTTGCATGCTACTTATAATAATATATACGAACGGCATTTTGTAATGTTTTTGGTAAACAAAAATCAATTCTTAAAAAAATATCAAAAATTTACCTACCTACTGATTCTCTTCTAAGTGGCGTCATTTCAGTTTTTTAGAAGGGGGCAACATTTTTTACCAGCCCATGAATAACTAAAAAAAAACCTCTTCCTAACAATTACATAATGTATACGCAGTGTGCCAGACGTAAGTGAACATCGAACATATTATAATATAGTATCATGTACAATGTACATATTTTAAGGGTACAAAAATTGACAACAAAACTAGTCCCTAACTTTCCCGTGTTTTCTGATTACTTTCCAAGTTATTCAGTTTTTCGCCAACACGTCTAACTGTACATACTATAATGATATTAATTATACATTTATGCACTTTGTGAATGAAGCATCTGTGCAGCATAATATTATAAATTATAATATATTATACTTCAAACGTGTTAAAATAGAATTTTGTTCAATATGCTCTCAGCGTGTACTATAGTAAGTACCTACCATATACTTATCATGGCTAACATAAGTACTGTATACTCGTACACAGTAAAGTGTTTTATGTCATTTAGAAGGGTTTACACACATAGTAAAAAAAAATAATATATGATATTTGTGTGTGTGTGTCCATTCGCAAACACTACTGGACATTTTAACCCCACCGGATTGACGCGTATTGAATTGCTATACAGCACAATACACAATACACATAAGTTCGTCGTCTGATTGTTTTTCCTTCTTAAACAGAGTAAATAACACTATAAGAAACGGATTTACTGATACTATCACACAAAATAGGTTATGTAACACAACTTTCGAACAAAAACAAATACGTTTAGAGAGAAAATGATCGTTTTGTGATAAAAAAAAAACCGTCTAGATCTCTGGCAGTTAATCGTTTATAATAATTTTATTTTAATATATATAGGCTTGCGATTATATATAATTAATTAATATTATGCATATTTATATGATTCTCGCAGCGTGCTCAATTTATCGTCGACTTCCTGCAAAATTATTTAAGTAAAGGAGCGAGAGTAAAGATAATAAGATCAAGCTTATACTAATATTATATGTTATATACATGATATAATTTTGTACATCTGCGTTCAGCGTTCTTAGAAAATTCACATTGCGATTTCCATTGTTTGTAAGTTATCCTTCAATCTTTGCCTTTTCCGTGCTAAACCTAGTTGTACACATGTTCATATGATCTGTATTCAACATATTTTGTGTGAAGAATTAACGATTTTAGTATTTTACATTTTTTTATACAGCACGTAGGCAGCGATCCCCAGATCGATTAACCTCATTGCTTTTTGCGACGATAATATGCTGTAATAAAACTGTATATGTAACATGTTTCCAATTTATTACATACTATACTAACAACATTAATTATTATGTTTGATTAAACTGTTAAGTCTGCATGTTTATTATATATTTATATATACCTATGTCCTATTGTATATAAATATATTACATAATATACTGTACAAACTTTGCAAGTAAAGTGTATCGGCTAGGCGGAATGTCTTACCGTTAGAATAATATTATAGTTATATGATTAGAATTACTATATTATAGTAATTTTCGTTTATAGACATTATAGTCGAAAAAGGCAAGATACCTCGCAATCATTTACGATACCTGGGGTTCCTAGGAAAATCGCAGACTATAATATTATGAAAAATATCAAAATATTTTCCATAAATCGTAATATCTATTACACATTATATTATAATTAATAATTATTATAATTATTATTTCAGTCTGGTCCCGAACTTCCATTCAATTGTTTAACCGAGCATAATTACTAATCAGTAATTACATAATACAATATCAAAGTCTACAGGAGGTGCCAAAAATAATCCTCCAACGGTCCAGCCTTTAGATGCCTACATAATATTATGTTATTATAATTGTTTTTTTAGGTTTTTCCCTTTTTCAGGAAAATAATAGAGCAACCGTCTTTCAAAACCATGGTCAACGCGCCACTGCTTGAAACCACTCCCAAAGTTGAAAATCGAATCCTTTTTTTCTGCTATACAATGGATATACATATTATAGTGTTACAGACGTGAAACAAATAACCACACGATAGTAAAATGTCAGTAAATATGGTCTGTTTAGCGAGAGAGCGCACCGACCAAAACTGGTTCCCTACCATAGGGGAACCAGTTTCGATAACAAGGTGACACGAGGGAGATGCGCAGAATCGGAGCATTCTCTCGCTGGACAGAGTATAGTAATCTGCACCTTCACGGCTATGTCTGATAATTATATAGTTATACACTTATACCTGACTCTTAGCACGGCATGACGTATGTCGTGAAATATGTATTATTTTTGGCAACGAAAATAAATTTTTGAGAGATTATCAACAATCTTATTAGGTACTTACTTAAAAAAAGTCAACTTTAGAGAATGATAATTGTTTACAATTAATATTCGAAGTATAAATACTAATTTTCCGCACACAGTATACATATTATAATCTTATATAATTGATCGTATGAAGAAAATATCATAAAAGTTGTTTGTAATTGTTATAATAAAATATCTTTGATATTGGGTGGGTACCTATACTAGCTAAAATAATAATAAGCGATAAGCCAGTAACTATATTTAAATTATTTTTGTTTAAAAATATTTAGATTTGGAATAAGTTATAAAAATTAAAACTTGAAGAAAAAACTTATTTGAATTCAACGTAGAAAAAATGTTGTACATATAATAACAATGATATTTTTTTAAAAATAAAAACAGTATTTTGTAAAAGAATATTAATTTAGATGAAGGACCATTAAACAGACGTTATACAGACATTAAACGTATCCATTTGCAAAATATCTCAAAAGTCAAGTTGTTCCGAAAAATGCTCTTGAAAAATTGACTACTAACTATTTTTTTTAAGTATCTATACACTTATGTTAAAAAAGAAAATGAATGCAGCCGATTCGATCATTTTAAATGTTTTATTCAGTATAATAAATTAAAATAATATAATAAGTTTTATTTTTCTATCAGAAAAAAACCAATAAAAATCTTGGCAGTGGAGATTATTTTCATTTCGTTCACTAATGTACACAATGGTGGTATAGGTAGATTAGTGTATATAGTTAATTTTTAATTAAATTGCATCACAAAAAAAACATTTTTTTTTTGTTTTTTAAAAATATTTTAAGTATTAAAAATAGAACCCCTAAAATTACACATTCATAAAAGAATATGAATAAAATATGATATAATGATACGTATAATACTGTTTCATTTGATACTAATTAGTAATTACTATAGTTACTATATTCAAGGTACCGATAATCCATTATGTATACATAATTGATAATATCACTGAAAAATTATAATATAACCAATTATTGAAGATAATTCATAATAATATGTAATAACATGCTGCGTATAAATGTAATAGTATGTAAAAGTATGTAATAGTATAAGTTTAGAACATTACATATTTAAAAATATAAATTTAAAATTTCGTATCAAAATAATTACAATTTTTTTTTATATATTTAAAATTATATTATATTCTAATTATGTTCAATGCGGGTAATACATTATGATAATTGTTAGGTACACAATAGTTTATACCTAAATAATCCTGTAAAACAGGATTCGGACTTTTAAGAAACATTTAAAAATAAAATGAGCAAAATCGTCAACCCGTCTTGAAATTATGTGATTATCAACATTTCATTTTTATTTATATAATATAAATAATCCATATATTAATATACAATATATATATAAATATCTATAAATTATTTATTCAAATAAAAAACGGGTAGAATATGAGAAATCGGATGAATCCAATTTTGTAAAAATGTTCATGTATTTAGCGAAAACCGATTTTGCGTAAAAATTTTTCTATAATTGTTGTTTTGTTTTTCCCTGCGCTTTTTAAAACTATTGAGAATTTTAAATTTTTACCTTCCGAATGCACCAACTAGATTCACTTTCTCATCGAACAAGGTACTGTCCCAGTTACTGTCTCAGTGCCCCAAACGGTGATGACAGACTAAAAAAAAAAAAACATTTTTAATTTTAAAAATTTAAAAAACACACATCATTAGAAAAACAATACATTTATCGCCCCACTTGGAATCTAAAATACAATTAAATATCTTAAAGTACCAACCTATCTTAAATTAACAAGTATAATATATAGCTAGTATTGCTAGTTGACATATTACTTATTTTTAAATTTGTTTAGGAGAATTTAATTCATTAAATATCTTAAATATTCCTCTACTAAATAAAACTTGGTTATAAAACAAATACATTTTTATTACTTCTACTAAAAAAGTAAAAACAATAAGTTTTAAAGTGTATTATTAATCTAATATCTATGTTTTTAAGCAATTGATTAGTTCATCAGTAATTAAAAAAATATTTGTTGTAGCCTACTTTATCTTTATAATTTTTTCTTTAGAGGTACCTAATTTATTACAAATAATTAAATTATTTATTTATTGATTATCTAATTTTTTATTATTATTGTTACTTTATACTTTTTATTTAATTGTACTAATTTAGAAAGAATAATTGAGTCCTATTAAGTTTTCAATTATATTACTTTCGATTTTTCATGTAGTAAATTGTTGACAATCATATATTTATAAACTAATGTATAGAATACGAGGAAAATTAATCTAACCTCTTCTCAGTTATCCCTAGTTCTTAAGTTCTTTTATAGTTATATGAAATGTAATATAAATGAGAATGATTAATCCAACATCATTTAAACCTATTGGGAACTTTTTTATTGGAATGATTTAAGTTAAGACGATTTAATTAAATAATAAAATAGGTTAACTACAAGCTATACGAGGTATTATAGCCTATAATCTATAATATATAATAGCTGGTTATTAAACTTTGGTACGTAACAATTGATAAAAATTCATTAATAGGTACATTAATATATATTAATTTATTCTTATAAGTTAAAAAAGTTTCAAAGTCTACCGGAAAATTAAATAAATATATTAAGACTGTTTTAAGTTCAAATTTGTTCGACACTGGATATTCACATGATTTCTCATGTAACAATTTTCTTATTTTGTTGCTTTTCAAAAACGAATTACTGAAAATGCTTGAAATGTTCCCCAAATTTTTATTTTGTAATTTTCCATACATGATACAATTTTCAAAATATTTCGACTGTGTGGGCTATTTATAGACATTTTTTAATTTTCAATTTTTATTGGCTTTTTTCTACATTTTTAACTAGAACTAGTGGTTACGACTACTGCCGCCGCCGTCGAAATCACTGGCACCAAAATCGAAAAACAGTAGCGAGTAGCGCGTGCGACCCTGGTACACGGAGTCCGCAACGTATACCCGGACACACACTTCGGGTCACGCCACACTACCGCGGTTGCGCCGCGCGGTTGGTTACTGTCTATGCGGTAAAAACGCGCTCATTTGCACAATGCACATTTGTTGGTCATCAGAATAGATGTGTTGTGCTTATGTGCTTACTCACTCACTTTTTCCTAAACAGTATCAACAAAAATCGAAATGTTAGGAAAATTAGTTTTTCAAATTCTTTGTTTTTATATTGAAATTATTATTTTCACTCGCTTTTTTTTGCATTCAAGGTTACTTATAGGGATCATTAATTATTTTGAAAGTTTTTTTTGGTTAATTTATAAAATTTTGAAAGTTTTTAAACTGCATTTTTATCTAGTGCGATTAGTGTATTAGAAGCAAAATTAACGTAGGGTTTCCATTAAATTTTATATATAGATACGTAGTACTTAAAAATAATGTTTATATAATGATCAAGATTTCATTAGCAGAAGACGTTATCAAACACAATTGCGTATTTCATAGACATTTCTAGTACACCCACGTAGTCACATTTATATATTTTATTAATAACTAATAAGTTAATAAATACATATTATATTATATTAAAGAAAATAAACTGAACTGATAAAATATGTAAATAGACATCTATTTACTATCGAATCGATTACAATTTACTATATTCGTACATACAACATTATACTCCATAGTTTAGTACATCAACATATAATTATTTTTAATGTTAAGTATTGATTTGCATACATACTATTATAATGGCACTATAATGATCAATAGTTTTGTGTATTATTTTTAATGACAATAGAGCTTTTATAGCCCGGAACACTTTAAAAAAATCATTACATGTCTGACAAGCTGTAACTCATATATTAATATTAACAAAAGAAAAATTCAAAAATCTATACAAAAAACATTTTAGTATGGCATTTTCACTTTTGACTATTCAATGAATAAGTGGATACAATATAATATACATTCTAAATCAACTATTGCATTTATCAATATTTAATTTATTAACTGTTCTTACAATGAGTTATGACTTATGAGTATGTTTTAATAATGCTACTGATCAAGTATTTACTATTTATAATTAGTGGTAAGAAGTAGTTTTGGTTAGGCTTAGGAGTAATCAGATCTAAATCACACTCACATAATAGTTTTTCAAATGCTTTTTAACCCAGCCATTCCCATGCCACAGATTCTGTTAAAGTTTTAAGCAAGTAAAAAAATGGCGTGTCAACGATTTTTTCCTAGTTAGTTGCTTTTACATCGAAATCACGTGTTATTTATATGACCTAAACGTGTTGATAAATATCGTTTAGTGCCAAAAATCACGTACGAATTAATCTGCAGAGTAAGGGGAAAAACTCCTTACGCGTTAGTATTATAATATACCTAACTAGGAATCTGCGCCAAAACGATTCTCCGGCGTAACATATGTTACCGAATTTTGCGCCTCAATATAATGATCGGCGATCGCATGTAAGTACCTACCTACATCATAGTAGTATATTATTGTTATATAGCCACTCATACAGTATAATATTATACTCTTCGGAAGCGTGTACATTATAGTATTGTGCATATCATAAGAAAAACATATTTTGTATAGTACTCTTGTACTTATTTTGGCATTTGTTTTTTTTGCAGGACATCAGACTTTGCGACTGCCGCTGAGCACTTAAAATGGCATTACTATACAGAAACTATATTATTACTTGGATGGTAACCATAGTAACCGTGGCCACGTCCTACGCTTTATTCCCGCGTGAACCTCTCCATATATATACGTTCTCTGTTACAAACGTGCCCGTTTCGAATTTTTTAACGTGACATTGATTGTGGCCAACTATGATTATAATAACAGTGTATATAACATAATATACTCTAGGGATAATCTAGGGTTAAACACATTTCAGTCACTAGGAGTTAATAGAAATGCAAAATAAATTATAATAATAATATCATCATGTTTTTCCCCTTATATACGAAGTGTCTGCAGTATACTCGCATCGTGCAGTCGTCTACTTTGTCTTAAAAACGAAATCGAACGACTAGCCTAAACGTAATGTATTTTGACTCATGTATTTTAACGTGTACCTAAGTTCTACGTAGGTATTCAGAAATATACCAATGTTACAATAATTATCTTTTTAATTGGAATTTGGAACTATAAGCTTATCAACCACAGCCACAGCACTACCTCTAAATCGGTAGTCATTGAATATAGGATTTTGTATTAGTATTATATGGATGTATTAAAATGAAAATGTAACTTCAATGATAATCTATTCTGAGTAAAAGAGACGGTTGGATCGCCTTTTCTATATATCTATTTAAGGAATTAAGGAAAGTTTATATTATAATATTATTATCATCATTTATTTCTTAATTCGATAGGTTGGATTAGTTTCCCCTGAAAAATTTGAAAATCAGTATCGATATATATATATGTTACGGGCAAAGTAGGAAACCGTGTACCTACAATGCCCGAAAATTGCATTATCTAATCATAAAACCTATTCGAAATCGAATGATTATATTGTCACGACGTCGCGTATACTATCGTCTATCGTAGACTATAGTCTGTCATTACTACTGTATTATTATGTAATACAAATCGGTAAAAATGCAAAAAACTTGGTCGACTTTGTAACTCAAATTGCCATAATAGTTGGGTATGTGTTAAAAAATAAAGTAATATAATCCTATCTTACGTGCCTAAAATTACTTTTTAGTAATAATTAATTAAATTACAACTATTAAAATAACTATATAATTTAATAATAAATAATATTCATCTTGTCCATGTCAAACCACTTTTAGATAAAAAATATGAATTCATCAGTAGGAGGTACCATGCTGGATAATAGATTTAAAAACTATTAAAAGGCAACTAATATTTGAACTTTAAAGCGTCTATTTCAAGTTTTTATGATTATTAAAAAACGCAGTAAAATGTTTTATTTGATTCAATATTTAACCTAACAGTGCCAGGACAATGTTAACTTACTCCAACTTTGGCTTCGAAAAACGAGCATTGTGCACAGTGACCGGGTAAAGTGCACAATGCCCAATTTCCTATACTTTGCCCGTAACATAATATATATATATAAACAGTATAGAATAGAGCGAACTAGTAAAAATTAGTTAAAATATTTTTAAATATCGTGTTGTGTATAAATGTATAGTAAAAACAATAATAGTAAACAAAAATCAATAAGTAAATTGGAGTAAGCTTTAAATATTAAATATTTTTAAAATTTCAACAAAATAACTCTAATATCATTTTTTTGTATTGATTAATAAGTTCTAAAAATTATACTTAAAAGCTTATAAAAAAAAAGTTGAGACTGAATTTTCTAAATTTTTATATTTTGATGACGGTTGAATAATACACCAATTATAATACAAAGAGCGTACCTATATTTTTGGGATACGTTAAACTACCCAGACAACAATTTTTCGTTTAATAATATTATTATAACATTATTATAACGAATAATATTAGTATAACGTTAGTATAATACTATTATAATATTATCATTACAAAATGCTGTCTGGGTATAGACTATAGTATTTTACTTATTCCAATTTAACTCTATTGATTCATTAGTCCATTATAAAAAGTTATTTTTCAGCCATTATATATAACACGCATATAATGATATGTATAGGTACTGCATATTTTATGATATAATTTAATAACTGAAAAACTATTTCTAGTGTATATTCTTATTGTTATTTTAACAATATGCTTGTTACCTTTTTTTATAGATTACATCCTATCATACAAGTATACAACCATTTTAGATTCTGAGCGCAGAATTTTACAATGATGTGTGTTTGTTATCAGCGTTTGGCAGTGGCGGATCCAGGGGGGCTCAGACTCCTTTTTTTACTTACAGAAATATTTTAAAGTGTGTAATGTAATGCATTATAAATTATAATTAATTACACAATCTATTTTGGTAACTATTGTGAATGTTATTGGAATGAAAACAATTACAATAATTGCATATTATTATTGTATTAATGGCTTAGAGGTTTTTGATATAACTTATATTAGCATTTTTTATACACGAAAAAATTTTAAAAATATTTTACTTGAACATTTAATACAAGGTTCCTTATATATTGTTACAACGACAGTTGAAAAATACTAAAAATAAAGTCACAATTTAATTTTATAAACATTTAAAGTTCAAATTTTTACAAAAGACGTAGGTAAAATCACGAAAACGTGCAAATTATTTTGAGTTAGAAATTCCTGAAAAATTGTATTCTATTAATTCCTATACTTATATAAATGTGAAATTTTGAAATTAAAAAATGATTTTATAAAATGTTCAACTTTTAAGCTAAGGATTGAACATTTAAAACAAGGTTCCACGTAAGTAGGTTATTCTTTAACCATAAATTCTCAAAAATAAAAAAACAGTTTTTTTTTATAGTTATTTTACGTTCAAATTTGTACGAAATTACATATTAAATAACCAAGAAAAACGATTTTAGATATGTTTTTTAATTTTATAATACCTATTAATTCAACTTAACAGCTACCATATTAATAATAACTAACAAGTAATAACGATATAAATATAATATAAATAATAAATATCCATACTGACAAACTGATCCTCTCAGAATCGTTTTTCGTATACAATGATATTACATCATTGAATTCAAATTGAATATCATCCATTATACAGAAACCCACTTATAACCTGCTGTACAGCAGAGCAACATCCACTTACCAACTTTTTTGGTTTAAATTTAAAAAAACGGTAAGTAATTTAAATAATTTAATAAAACACTGGCAATAACATTGAATTCACCTTAATACTTTTATAAGATATTTTTTGGGCTCCCGGGAAATGAGCCACAGTGAACCTTTTTTCAAAAAGATATACGGTAATTGGTACACTATTTTAAATGATTTTTTACTATTGTATCCAGTTGTATAACATCAAGAAGAAATGTATTGTTTATATTAAAAATAGAAACGTAGGAACATAAAAAGCAAGGAATGAATATTAATTCGAATGAATTATAGTCTCACTGGAATTAAAAAATACAAAGGGAAAAAACTAGATTTGAATTTGTGAAATCTGTATGACTTTATCGTATCGTATCTTAATCTGTATCGCATTATTTCGTTATCACGGAAGAATGTGTTCCAGAGGCGTGCCCAGGATAAAAATGTAGGACAGGCCCGGTTATAATTGTTTTAATTTATATAGGTATACATTATTTTTTAGAAACTTTTTATAACATTTTTAAATTTAATTAGAAAAAATGATCATATAATATACCTAATATAACACAATTTATTCCTCCTGTTTGACTTGTTAATAATATTTCAAAGATATTAAAAGTGAATACAAATGAAACAATAGCTTTTTTTAATTATAAGTACCAACTTACATAAAATGTAATTATTTAGTGAATTTAAGTCATCGATTTTTCTGTTTTCATTCGATTGGTCTGTTTCCTCCAAAAAAATTTTGGTGCTTAAGCCCCCCTGATATTTTCAGGTGATTTGCGCCTATGCACAGTACACACCGACACACCGTAATAAATTATTAATAGGCGCCAAAAATAACATTTATAATTCATATTCATTACCTCATATGAACATCATCAAATTGTTGACGATTGTCGGCTGAGAACAGTCGGTGTTGAACGTTAAATTAATAACATTCATTTCGGGAATATTGTCTATTATTTTCAATTTTTAGTCGTCGTCCGATAAACAGGAGGAAATGTGCCCACAATTATTCACGCTTGATATAAAAGTGTGTAATAAATAAATAATCTTTGTTCCAAATTGATTTCATTTCGTATCATTTCGTAATACGAAAAAAAACACAGGGCAGGCCCGGGCCTAGCAGGCCTACCCGCTGGGCACGCCACTGATGTGTTCCAATTTACCTACTCTTTTTCAAATCATATTTGCTCCAATGAATATTTATTCCAAAAACCATTTAGAAGAACTTTTTTGGGACAAGAATATGTCTATATTGGAACGAATAATTGTGAAGCATGAAATACATACCGATGTTTTGAACCCCTCTTAGTATAGAAAAAAATATTGGAAGTATTCTAGTAAACTAATGGCATACATTAAACATATACATTGTATTGTGGAACAAATACAAAATATTTTAACTCTTGAAAATAAGCGTTGGAACAAATATTTCTCAGAATAATTATGTAGGTACATTTCGGATATTCGGTACTACAATCTGAACAACTATTTTGTGTATCAAAACTCAAAAGGTGATTCGTTTTATCAATACAATACCTATTTATTATTCTGAAGGTGACTTCACACTATAGTACTACACTGTGATAACGTAACCCATGATGGTGTGATTTCCGAAAAAAAAAAATATTCTGATATATTGTGGTAATTTTTAATATTATGAAGTGATTCAACTTACTTTTTCGTGAAGCATAATATTTTGTTTTGCTGTCATTAAAAAGGGAAGTAGTTGCTGATAGGATTTGATTCTGCTCCCTAGTCCCTGGTACATGAAATATAGTCACAGATTTCTATATAGTACTAGATAGCGAACTCCCGCCATGAATTGAAGCTTCAAGGTCGGTTGGCAATTGTATGGTATTTCATATGAAAAATAAGATGATATTATGATTTATTTTATATCGTATTTTATTATTTCTAAACATTTAGGTTACAAAATATAAAAAATTTTTTATATAAGTCATTTTACATTTACTATTTTATTTGACCGTTAAAAAAAATATTATTCCTAATACATTTTGTATAATAAATGAAATGTTTTGCCAACCAACAAAATGGCGGCCGTTCACAGCTGAGCTTCACTTGTAACAATGTAAATTGTATAAGAGTTCCTTATCTAGTGTAGTATAGAAGTCTGTGAATATAGTATGGTAACATTGTTGTATACCGATTACCAACCGCGAGATTCAGCCAATCACAGTGTCAAATTTTCATCATGGAACATAGAAGCAGCCTTAACCTGTGAAGTCGTCTCTACCCAATTTATTATAATCACAGAACAATAATTTATTATCTATTTTATAATCTATGCCTTATCCTACCACGTTAACTTCTTTATCGTGTCCTACAATCCAGCAACTATTACTATTGTCATAACTTGTAATAGGTATCTTTGATCTGCCATCTATATTCCTGTGCCCTATATTCTGACTATTTACTAATAATTGCTGATAGGTTATATTCTTTTGGCCCATACGTTTCACGAAAGGACTTCAAGACGACTGCCATGACGAATTTGAACGGTGTGTTGACACCGCCGTCAACACCATCGCCCAACCTGCTGCAGATGAATATGGCCCGCGAGAGGGAGAAATACTTGGAGGAGTATAACTTCCCATTTTGTGAAGCTGCCACCAAGTTCGAAAAACTGGCAAAGATTGGTCAAGGCACATTTGGGTATTTAATAATAATATTATGTTATTATTGTTATTCGAATCTATTAGATAGATAAAACATAATTAGAGAGCGAATGTAGAGCCCAAAAAATTCAAAATAATGCACTTAAATGTTTTATTTTAAACTAATATTGATCCAAAAAAGCTTTGCAGGACTGCACAATTAACAAGTCTTCTATGTAGACTTTTGATCCGATAAAATAATTTGTATAATTTAATTTTACAATAGGTACCAGTCGTTATCTTGATTTTTACATTGTATGGATCCGTTTGAAAAATTACCATTCATAATTTTTGATTAGGTTTGGATGAAAACCTAGTTAGTAATTTACAAAGTTAATATTAAATAGGTGTTTCCTGGTTATCTTGACTGCCCATATATGTTTCCAAAACTACCTGTTATAATCATTCGGGTCAACTCGACTAACATAGCATTTGGCTTTGATCACTATACAGTTAATCATACTTATAACTTTATGGACCAGCCATAGTAGCACACGCCCAAGCAACTAAACGTCTTTGTTTAATTCGGAAAGTAGCAAAACAAAAATCATTGGGTAACAGCTCACCATCATCTAGAATATAGATTCATACCTGACTCAATTTCTTTGGTGACAAAACTTGGCAACTGATCCATTTTCTGGAATTCTTATGGATATTAAGACATACTTTCCTCCAAAATATATGATATGTACATGTTATAAAACTAGCTTTGTGTAGATAGTTCTGGAAAACAGCAGATTACATCGAAATCTTAGCCCAGTACATAATATATTAGTGTTGTATTTTGCCAAATATATTGCCCGTTTGTTAGATACTAAACTGGAGTTTTATGTACCTATACATAGGTATAACTCAATACATTAGGTACACTGTTACAGTATATAGTGCTCTTTTCCATTATTTCCATTATAACTATTAAAATAATATATTATATTGTTTTGTATGGATCTTAAAATAAGTCATAATAATCTGATTATAATTTTATATCAATCTTATATAACTAATCTAAGATAAATTTCATTGACAACTGAATAATAGCCAACATTTTTAATCCAATTGGCAAATGCTTATAAACTTGTCATAATTATGTTAATATAGTATATTTGTTCACATTGGTTTTACGAATTAAAATATTAACATAAAATTATGTCATTTCATAAAATGTTTTTTTCAATTTTATTATAATAATAAAGATAATCATATTTCCATCATATTATTGAAAATAAGGTTTAGATAATTGAGTTATTGTTAAATGTTTATGAACTTGCTTCTTTTAAATAAATAAATTGTATAACTTATAAATTAGAATATTTTTGCAAATATACATTTTTAGATTCCTAATTATAGTATATATTATATCTTATTTTCAAAACTAATATTTTAATTTAATTTTATAGTAGTTAGGTATTCACTTACTTACTGTTATTAATGCAATAAATTAAAACAAATGCATAAGTATTACATTTTTTTTTTAGTGAAGTGTTCAAAGCACGAGAGAAAAAAAATCCTAAATTTACAGTTGCTATGAAAAAAATTCTAATGGAAAATGAAAAAGAAGGAGTAAGTCAATATATTTAATTAATTAATGTAGATATTACACAGTATTTGATGCCCAAAGATAAGATACTTAAAAGACATCAAGATACTAAATTTTATATATTGCCGTATAAACCAAATTCTATGAAAAAACTAGAAACAGTATCAAAATTATAATAATACCAGTCTCATAAACACAAAAAAGACACTTAAGGTTACATAAAAAAAATATTATCTTAACCAATTGAAATTGTATTATTCTAACACTATTACATGTAAAACATATGCCACCGTTCAGAATGCATGCTCTATGACGTCACATGCATATTTTCAAACGCCTGTATTGCCATATTTTTTGGGAATGTAGGAAAAAAATAACCACCGAAAAAAAATCCACAAATTAAAAAGCCAAATAAAAATTAATAAATATATAAAAAATATATAATTAAAGTAGGTATTAAATTATTATTTTTAATTTTTAATATAGTTGGTCATAAAATTAAAGTTTGGGAAAAAAAAATTCTATTTCTTTATTTAAAAATGTCAATTATATTATTAATTTTAGAACAATAGCAATAGTATTCTATACTAATAATGTGTTTTTTTATAGCTGATGTAGCCCTCCCAAATCTCAAACGCTATTTTTGTCTGAGCAAATGAGCGTTCAATAATTAAAAAAAAATAAATGTTGCATGCTACTAGATATTTTTTCTCTACAAGCAAAATTGAGAAATCATAGATATGTTTTTGGGTATAGTGCAGTAAAAAAATATCTAGTAGAATGTGTACTTTGTTAGGAATTTATTGAATTATAAAGATTGATTTTTATTATGCATATATAATTTTTTATTGATTTGTTTTTCTATGCTGAAAATAAAGTGTTACAAAAAAAAAGATGCACTCAGCCCGAAAACATATCTATGTTAAAACATTTTGTAGATAATGTTTAAAAATATATACCTATTGATTATTATTATAAATATTACTATTAATTTTGATATGTATTTTTTAATCAATCTTAGTTTCCAATTACTGCTCTAAGAGAAATTCGAATATTACAACTATTAAAACACGATAATGTAGTAAGTCTATTGGAAATCTGTCAAACTAGAGGTAATTATAATTTAAACAAACATTTTTATTTTTCTATTTAATTAATATCACATAAAAATGTTTTATAGCCACTCAGTTTAATCGTTATCGTTCTACATTTTATTTGGTGTTTGAATTCTGTGAACATGATTTGGCTGGCTTGCTATCAAATACTAAGGTGAAGTTCAGTATTGGAGAGATTAAGCAAATAATCCAACAAATGCTCAATGGTCTCTACTATATACACAGCAACAAAGTATATATTATTATACCTACTGGCTACTATTTTTTTATAACAATGAAGATATTTTTATAACTGAACATTTGTGACAATCTAAACCCATGTTTTGTTATATGTATGATGTATTAGATTTTGCATCGTGACATGAAAGCAGCAAATGTTTTGATCACAAAAACTGGAACATTAAAATTAGCTGATTTTGGTCTTGCCAGAGCGTTCAGTGCTCAGAAAAATGGTCAACCAAATAGGTAATATTTTCATGTTTAGTTAATTAAAAAAAATTAAATATTTTCAATATCTATGATATAATTAATTTAACTTTCCATTGCCAAGCACTTTTAAACTATAGTTAACTACCAGGCTAAATACATTTTTTTTAAGGTGAAATTTTTGTTTTCAACCTGTTCAATAAATTTTATGAATTAATAATTGTTATCGAAAAAAAAAAAAAAATTGTTACTTAATTAACTTATTAAATTCTAATCATTTTTCAATAAATTGTATGGCCAGGGTGGCAGCCGGCAAAACATGTAATGATACCTGAGTAATGACTTCAATATATAATACCTGTATTATAAATTACTAAAATAAGTATATTTTAATGTACCTGAATATAAAAAATTTAAATGCATGTAAATTCTTTTGAAATTATCATTTTGGATAGTTTTATTTAATCTTAAAAATGCTATAAATTGGCTATTATCATTTTTTTTCGTCAGGTTTTCAGATTTTAATATAAACAAGTGACAAGCGAAGATACAAATTTATAATATAATATAAATAATATACTACATGCGTAAATTTGCAACAAAAGGGTTAAACTAAATTGATATCAGTAAAAAATAAAATGTATTATCCAATAAAATTATATAAGTACATCTTTAACTTAAAAAAAATTAATAAAATATGTTAATAATTAATGTTATATGACCTATTATAATAAGTCTTTATAAGTGTTTTTTAAGTTAAATATTTAATGCATGTTTATAAATTCACAATAACGACAATTACTATAACATTTAATCCTAATAAATTACTGTACCACATAATTTATTTTAATAACAATATTTTAGGTATACCAATCGAGTCGTAACATTATGGTATCGACCTCCCGAGTTGCTGCTTGGCGATCGTAATTATGGTCCGCCTGTAGACTTATGGGGAGCTGGATGCATTATGGCTGAAATGTGGACTCGTAGTCCAATCATGCAGGGTAATTCTGAGCAACAACAATTAACTTTGATTTCTCAACTATGTGGTTCAATAAGTCCAGAAGTCTGGCCTAAAGTTGAATCTTTAGATCTATACAATCAATTGGAATTAGTCAAAGGACAAAAACGAAAGGTTATTATTCAATTGTACTTTTTTGTTTTTTTTTTTTTAATGATAAACTAATTATTTAATTTGCAGGTGAAGGAACGATTAAAGCCCTACGTGCGTGATCCAATGGGTTGTGATCTATTAGATAAACTCTTGGTATTAGATCCAGCCAAGAGATTTGATGCCGATTCAGCTTTAAACCATGACTTCTTCTGGACAGATCCTATGCCATGCGATCTATCTAAAATGTTGTCTCAACAAACACAAAGTAATTTTGAATATTTGGCTCCACGCAGACTCAATAATCACCAGTCATCTGCTATGCGACCAGCTTCAACCGTTCCAAGTCAAGGGACTTCTACATCTGCTACTTCAGGTTTTCATGAACGTGTTTTCTAGCGCAAGTGAAAGGCAGCTTATGCGGCCACTTACAACTATAACTTTTTTTACATTTTTATAGTTTTTCCTTACATTAGTTAAGATTTATTTATGTTTAAATAAAAGAGCTAATTCTGTATATCATTATTGTTATTATTGGTTTACATTTAATTATAAGTTCTGTAGCTATAAACTGACTTTAAAATTAATATAAAATGTTTATTTTATTCTGTATTTAAATATTAATACAGTGTTAAATTAATAATAGTTGTTATTATTTTTAATTGGTTTGGAATGGAAATTACTATTTTATATATTAATTATATATAGATACATTTTCATTAATTAATGCATTTTTTAACATCAGTAATAATGTGTAATCGGCTGTACAATTTTTAAAATGAAAAATATTATGTCATCTGTCTAAATTTGTTTCTTTATAAATTTTATGTGGTAGGTAATAGGTAGTCATTTTTAAAATTTTATTTGGATTGTAAACATTTAATTTGAATGCATTATCCAGTTAATTAATCATAATTGCTTATATTAATATATAAGTAAATTATAAGAAAGTATTTGTACAGGCATTTTATATTATATTAATTAATAACTATTAATTTTACTCTATTTTATAAGCTGACATTTTTTTAAGAATTATTTAATTTGTATTTGTATGTTGTGTCCTTTCCAGACAACTATGTCATGGTTTTTTTTAACTACAACTATATAGCTTGTAAAATACTAATGCAAGTGATAACCGTATATAATATTTATATGTATATGGTTAATGCTCAATGAACAAGTATATTAGATGTTTACGTGTATGTATCATGAATATCCTTGAAATTTCTAAATAAAATTACTTTGAACTTTCAATTAGATTTTAATTTCTCAAATGAAACTTGTTTAAACATTTATATGTCATAAAGGCGTTTCGCACCCCGCACCCGTGCACCAAAAACTTATATAACTGTATACTGTTAACTGTAATAATACTAGTTATCTACTAACCTATCAGCAGTTTTTATTATTGATGCTTTATCTTCTGGCCATTAAGTAAATGGTACAAATCTTTCAAAATCTATATAAACTATAAAGTGTGAACCCAGAAAAATTAAAAAGCGGGTAAGTGGGTAACGCTCTGCTGTACACTAGGTGTCATAATATAGACTCATTGTAATTTGTGTGTTAAATTTGAAATCAATGATATAAAATCATTGTATACGAAAATCGATTCTGAGCGAAGATGGTCCGTCAGGCGTCAGCTTTTATTATTACTAAGTAGATATATTTTATGATATTAAATTTATGATTAAAGTAATTTATATTACTATTATGCTCGATTCGAACTTGAAAATTTTATGGATTTCTAACTCAAAATAATTTGCAAATTTTCGTTATTTTTACGAATTTTTTCTAATTTATAACTTCAGATGCTCATAAAAAATTATTGTAGACTTTCGTTAAACTTTTTTTGAATTTCCACTAACAACAACTTATAAGGAATCTTTTAATACGTTTTCAAGTTTTTAACCGATTATGAAATTTTCGATTTTTATTCAATTAATGTCAATAAAAAAAATGTCCAAGAGGTTTGGAACATAGGAATTTAGACGGGTTTTCATTCCACCGAACCGATTGATCTAGTGAAGCTATAAGAATTATTCTAAAAACATATTTGAATTTGTAGTCATATTATCTAATTGAGATCAACTTTCAAAAATTAATTGTATCCCCATAAATATTTTAAAAAAATCGTACTAAAAAAGGAAATAAAATATTTAAGATTTTGGAGAAAATAAAATCAAAAAATTATAAATCTGGGAAAGTCGATCTCAGGTAGACTTGAGTACTTGACAAATTAAAAACCGTTTTTATAATACTTATTGCTTCACTAGATCAATCGGTTATATTGTAATGAAAGCACACCTAAATTCCTATGTTCCATGTTTGTTAGACAAAGACAGAAAATAACTACTTCCAGTCCCCTTAAACATTTTTTTGTCAACATTAATTTATAAAAAAAACCAATAGTAATCGAAAACTTTATATTATGCCTTATAACATCTCATCGATGATCATGTGTCAAATTTTAGCTAATGAGCAAAAATGCTAATATTTTTTAGAATAAAAGAAAATGTCATGCATCTACGGCACGGTTATCTATAGTAGATAACCGTGATCTACGGTAATTTTTTTTAGTTACACCAAAAACCAAAATAGATTTTGTCGTAAATTCCCGATTTTCCTTTTGGAAGCTATTGGGAATTTTTAATTTTGACCTCCCGAATGCACCAACTAGATTCACTTTCCCACGTAAAAGATATTGAAGTTGAAAATCGAAGCATTATTTCGACGGCTTATCCAAAAACCAAAATGAACGATAACCGATTTTGCGTAAAAATTCCATTAACATAAATAAAATTTATATGACAAATTTATATGTCTATGGACTATGAAGAATTCCCCATGACTAAATATTATTATTATCAAATATTAATATTATTTTTTTTTGTCATGACTCATGGAATTCCCATTTATCTTAGTCCATGATCAAAAAATATATTCTTATCACAAAGATAAGAATTTTGTAGCAAGCACCACAGCTGATATAAACTATGAAGTATGGATAACGGACTTCATTTACTAAGGTTAAGCCCATGATATAAATAACATGGTATGATCGCAAAAGTCCAAATTTGGTCCAAGTTCGCGCAATACGTCACTTGCTTACCCGTATTATCATAATATTGTCATTAAATTATTATTACTATACACTATGCTACGTCACGTGCTTACCGAAGGATCTGACCGTCAAAAAGTTACGATCATACCTATTGTTTTTATATCATGGTTAAGCCACTGAATTCTGCTGGTAAAATCAGTGTGTTAACCGAGGTTTAAACTATGTTATTGTAATTTGTAAAACAGGCGTATGCAAATAGCAATTAGCTAGATAATATGAATTATATCGCATAATTTTTATTACGTATTTTAAATTAAAATGTATAAGTGTATATTAAAGTATAATTTATAATTATTAACTATGAATTATAATATAAGTAATCTATAGGTAATGCATAAAAGTTAAAAGTTTATAACATAGAATTTCAATAATTGTTAATTGTAATGCAACCAGCAGCTGGCTTTTAAATTATGATTTTTTGATAAAGTTTATTCGTTTATTGTTTAACTATAGCTTAATATTCAAAGTTAGTATATTATATTTGTTTCTTTTGATGTCAAAATTGTCAAAATTTTATTGATTATTAAATTTATAATGATAAAAGTATTAAAAAATTCTCATAAACCTTTTGATTTACTACCGGATGAAATGGTTGTAAACACATTAAGCTTTATCGATGCAGACACCCTTTTGGATTGCAGACTTGTGTGCAAAAGATGGCGAGAACTTATAGATGCATATGTATTTCAAGAAAAAGCTTCACGAGAAAATGAATTTGTGAATAATGGTCGAGGGTACTACAGTTTTTCCCAAATTGATTCAAATAGTGTCAGAAAACTAGAATTGCCGTGGTACGTGTTTTATGTTATATGCAAGTATGATCCATTCAATAGAAATTTAGTGAAAAACCATTGTGGACAAGGTAAGTGGATAAATTGTAAAATAACCCTAGTTCTGATCAGAACTCAAAATTATTTAGTGTTCAGATACCCGTAACAATTTTCATATTAAATACAGATGAATATAAACACTGGGAACGATATGATCCTAATTTGTGGACTATTGAACAAACACCACAAGGTGCACCTATATTACCAGCTGATCCTGATTTTGATGGGCATACAAGCTGTTTTGTATCAACGTATCGAGTATGTTCAAAGAGTCAAAGAATTATATTCAAAAATTATGGTTTGAATGATACTGTGATGAAAACTCTTCAACCTGAAATTTCAGTTAGTGAATGGTAATACATACATTTACGATATTTTATTTACATTCAATAATAAATTAAAATTACCTGCAGGTATAATGGTCGCTTTGATTGTGGCTGCAAATATGTATTAAAGGCTACTGTTTTTGATGGAAATGGTGAAATAATAGAACAACACAATTACAATGATGTTTTACCTCAGTGGAGGGATAATATTTGGATAAAAGTTTGTATTATATATCTATAATGTTATGATTTAAGACATTCTAATAACATTATTATTAAACATTATTTTTTAGGCTTCACATTCATTCAAAAATCAAAGCAATGCATCTTTCTTAATTATACATCATTCTGGAGTAGACACACAGTATTGGGCTGGTCACTATGGTACTAAAATATCTGGCTCTGTAGTAAAAATTTTGCTACCAATCAAATTTAAATGTGCCGCCGAGGCGTAGGTATTTTAATAAAATGTGTTGGTATAATATAATTGTTACAATATTTCTGTTAAAATTTAAAATTAATGTAAAATTAATAATTATTGTTCACCAAAAATATGAAACGTTGAAATATTGTTTTCTATAAATTATAATATATTAATATTTTTTCATTAGGTATGTTTAAATATAATATATGAATTGAAAGATAAGAGAAGTAAATATTATATTTTATAATTATATTTATTCTAAGAAACTTTAAATCTAGTCGGTCTTTTTATTTTTCTATAATAATTATAGGATGGCCAGTTATATTTTAAATTTTATATCTGGGACAACTAATTCCGACTTCACTTAATTATTTTATTATATCTTACCATTTTTTATGTATTAATTTTATCATACACATATTCTTGTATCTTGTGTGATTACTTTACTGTTGATTAAAAAATTACTGATTAATATTTGATAACCAAAAAATAAAAATAAGATTAAAACTTTTTTTACTCAAGTATAATTATAGTTTATTTGGGAACAATATAATTCTATAGTTTTAATGATCAAACGACAATTACAGCATCGAGTTCTTATAAAAATCTTTGGGATACTGAGTTACGAGTTCCTAAACCAGTAAAATCCAAAACGAATAGTCACCCTATATAATTATTAATTATCAATAATATCAATTATCTATCACAGAATAAAGTTATTATTTATTGATTTATTTTTACAATTTTTTTTTATAATATCGGTATTAGATGTTGACCAAAATATTATTTAGTTAGTAAGTTTTATTGTGATAATAATTTAAATTTAATTTTCATAACATTTATATGTATAGATTGTAAACATGTTAATGTTGTGATTTTTTTCATATTGTTTATGATAGATATATTTATATTAGGTACCAATTGATATAAAATTATGGCAAAGATTAAAATGTATTTTTATAGAAGTTAGATATAAACTTTTCAAGATTTTTTTAATACATTTTTAATAATAAATATTTATAATTTAGTTATAATTTAATTATTTACCTGTGTTTTTAGTGTTATTTTATACATCGCACATATATCCACAAACATAATGCATTTTTACTCCTGAATTGCCTACCACAATACCACACTTATTTTTTTTTTTTTTAAATATAACGGTTTGCCCTGAGGAGTTTGATTGACATTTTTAAAATTTGAAAATATTTACAAATATTACACACGCCTAATGAGTAATGAGTACCAAGTGCAGACTAATTCTGCACTGTGCATAACTTGATACCTGAGACGTACCATACCCATGCTCTAGTATCTAGTGCCTAGGTCCTAAAGTAGGTACCAGAACTAGATTAGTGTATGGGTATCAAGATTAGGAAATTCCGGTCAGCGACTAATTTATGTACAATGGCGCTCATTCCCCACCAATTTCCCATTGTTAGTGTGATCAAATGATTCTTGACGCACCAATTGAATCATTCGACATGCAAGTGAAAGCGGTATATTCTCTTTTGAAAAGGAGTATAGACCCCCAATGAAGTGAGATAACAACCCACCAGGGTGCAAAGAAGCTAGCAGTAGGTTAGCATACCTAATATACATATTTCTATAACATTAAGACCTAAATATTTTAAAGTTGTTAGACTTTTTAAATTTTTATTGATTATTAAAAATAAAATGTTTTCATTTTTTGCTCGACACAGGAAAACCCAGGAAAAATCTATTAGGTAAATCCAAAAATATACCAAACTGGAATCGATTCAAAATAATTTAAGAATTATAATATTACTCTAAAATTATAAATATTATATTATGCATAAGTACCTACAATAATAAAATTCATAAAACATAATTATGTAGGTATATATATATTATTTTTTTTGGGGGGGGAGTTGAATTCTGATCAATTAGAGGGGCTAACCCTCTGCATCCTTAATACTCTTTAACCTACCTATTTAAAATTGAAATATTTATTTTGTCATGGCTTAATCTTCGTGTTTACCGATGCTATTGAAATTTAAAACAATTTCCGAAACGAAAGAATAAAACAAAATAGGTACATATGAAGAAATAGGTTCAATCGTTGTGTTTAAATAGGTACCTCTTACAGTCTTACCTACTACCTACCTACATGTTCTAAGCTTTTAACCAAGGATGAGTGGCATAGGTACCTCCCGTAAACACACACACACTTCTGGGTAACGCTTATAGGCTGAAGGGATTCAACTCCAACAACCTAAAAATATTGGTCGGACTCAACTCCGATAGTGATAACCCAAAAGTATTTGCTGGACCCAATTCAATGCTATCCTATATAGGTACCTAAATATATTTATATAATATATAGACACGGGTATAATTGCCGAACCCGAAAATTATTTTTTCTTTCATAATAACATAAAATAATATAATATACAAAATATCAATCGATTATACTTTGTGCCCGTGGTTGATTTTCAAATGCTTTTGAGTGGCAATGATTGTCGTCAAATTCACATTACCTATATTATATGCGGCATATAATATGCCTATAATAACCTATTTACATTTATATACTTTTTATGTGGCATACAATATTATACGATTATTATCGTATTATTATATACCTATTATATAGGTACCGCAGAAGAGGCCGACGATAATGTTCTTAACTAAAAGTTTGATTACCTATAGGTTATTTCACCCTATCGCCATCAAAACCAACAGCACACTATTGAGAATAATGAGCGACAATTTGCTATGTCATGCTTGTGTAAGACGGAGACAACATATACGGGTGTAGCATCCTCTTAATGTGTTGGCTTTATTTGCATGTCACCGGTCAATACAATAATCATGCCAGATAAGCTTATCGATGAACTGAGCATCCAAAAAAATAGAAAACAGGATTTTGTATTATAACTATTTTTTTTTGTTTATCGTATTAAACACAGGATTGTCGTTAGTATGAATTTATAATAAATGCTATTAGGTACTATAAAATTTGTGTTGATCCACACTAAACTCAACAAGTTAGAGGATTTTAATAAGTATATTATATTCGTATTTATTGAGTGTACCTATTATTATATATTTCATCACCCCCCCCCCCCCCCTATCAAAATTCCTAAATACACCACTGATTCTATATAATCAGAACTTATACAGAACTAAGTACTTACCTATGTTACTCGTTACTCAGATCAATGGTTTGATTTTCGAAAAATGACCGGGTGGTGGGTGGTAAAAATAAAAATGCAAGACTTATTATAGTACCTACAAATTTGGTAAAAATCCTTCTTTAATTCAGATAAGTGGTTGGTAGGCACACAATAAATGATTTATAATAAAAATAAAATTTTGTTGACATTCATAGAAAAAAAACTAAAGAAATTGGAAACTGAAAATGTTCGTAAACAGTTCAAATTTTTTCGAAAATTTAATCGTGTATAGAAAATGCTATAATAAACAACCAGTGAATTCACTATATTAAAATGTCATGTATCTACCAAAACATATGGTTTTCTTTTAAGCAAAGTAATTTATCAATAGTTGTATACAGGGCTTCAAAACGTTTTTACAACGTTATGAGTATAACGTTAAACAATTAAAATAACGATTGAAATTGATAACGGATAACATATCGGTAAACAATAAACAATTGAAACAAATAACAGTTAACCAGTAACCTACCAGTAAACGATAAACGATTGAAACAAATAACAATTAACCTACCAGTAAACGATAAACGATTGAAACAAATAACAGTTAACCAGTAACCTACCAGTAAACGTTAAACGTTTGAAATGGTTAACGGATAACATATCGATAAACGATTGAAAACGGATAACAGGTAACGAAACAGAAACGATAAACGAATGAAACATATAATTGCCTGAAAAAAATAAATATATTTATAAAATTATAACTATCAATAAAATATATAATTTATTATGGTTATTTTTGTAATATTATATTTTTCAATCATTCTGTTTTGTGTAGGAAACAAGCTATATCCATTAGGTAGGTAACGCTGAACGCATACATTGAATAACGTTTGAATTCTTTATAACGTTAAACAGTCATTCGATCATAGCGTTTAATATACATAAAACGTTAAGCAGTCATTCAGTCATAACGTTTAATATCCATATAACGGTAAACGGTATTATTATTTTTGATTTAAGCCCTGGTTGTAAATAATATGACACTGTGAAATAATTACTTATTAGTTATTATAGTTAAAATACAAATTAGTACGTTGGACTTAGACACTTAGTGATTTTTGCATAGTTTACATGGACTTTGTGTGTTTTGCGTGTATGTAATTGGTGACTTAACTTACGTTTTATAAAAATCAATTCAATTCCATACAATTAATACTATTTTAATAATTGTATTTTTAATGTAAGTAAAAGGTTGTTTTTCTACATCAGCGTTTAATTATTTCTGACCAATGCGACCTGCTGTCTATAACAACGCTATTATCTATACGTTCGAAACAAATTCATTCGTAATTACGAATCGTAAACAACAAAATCTAACTTTTGCAGGTGCTCTTGATAATTTATTCGATATCTTATTACAATAATACCTAAGCGAGTTATTATAAATATCATACTGTTGAATCAGCAACGGTGTATCTAACACGATTTTATAGTGTTTATATCTCTATAGGTATGTATTTATAATTATTTAAATAAATTCTTATGTTATAGATATATATTATACTTGAATAATTAGATATACCTATTCATAAAATATTCTAGACATACAAACTTTCAAATCGATGAATAAATTTCGTTTATTAAATAACTGTGTACAACTTTTATATATTTACGCATAACACACAATATCTATACACATAGATAATTGAATATAGTCGATTAATGCGTACAAAGTGCATACCTAAATAATATTGTATATATGGCTAATTTATAATGTTAACTTTGTTTGATATTATGTTTTATATATATGTATACGATATCCCTACCCATATACGAGGGACGAGTAAATTCCGTTCTAAATAAATTATATTTCACATTTTTACCCTGTAACCTATAGTGATCGATGTGCTCATATTCACTACAAGTAGGTATAGGCCATATAGAACTAATTTAATTTGCTAAGCATTATAATATGCAGGTATCTATGTATATATATGTTACTGTAACCACTAAGTACTAACCGTAAAGACTGAAAAGAACCAGTTCTGGATCCGTAACCATAAGAAAATATTGCAATTGGAACCTATTAATTAAAATATTGTTACTCCTACTACAGTGAAACTTCCATATTATAACGAACTTCTATTTAACTACATTTTCCATTTAACGAAATATTTTTGAGAACCAAATCAAATCAGAACCAAATTTATTCAGTTTTATTTAACAAAATTGTGTATAATACGATTTTTTTTTATGTCCCATAAGACTTCTTAATATGGAAGGTTCATTATATAAGGACATATTTTTGTATGTTAATTTAGTTAATTTGAATTTACAGGACAGGTCTATGATTTTAATCTACATAACATCCGGTGTACATCAATAATACATAAAACGACAATCATTTGAGATTTCATGTGAACATAATACCTAAAGATTTAAAACTATTTAAACATAATGGCGTTAATAATAAAATATAATCATTGATCAATGATAATGATTTGTTTTTTTCAATAGTATTAATACTGTAAGTCTTATAACTGTAAGTCTATGAAAAAAAAAAAAAACAATTATTTTTGCATCAATTCTTGTATTGACATGTCTGTTTTAAAGTGTACTTTGTTAAACGTGCGTATTGATCGACATTTGTTGGAAGGAAATTCGCGGTGCAGAGTCATCAAAATATTTTCCTTATTATTATATTTTACCACATAAAGAGAACAGAACAACAATTATTATAAAGTAGAAAAAACCGAATAAGTCGCTTTATCGTACAGTACTATATAATAGTATAGCCAGTAGGTTTCGAGTGTTCCTCATCTTGAGTAGGTCATTGCATGCCGTCCGTGAACTTCGCGGCACACATGTAACAGAAATCATTTAAACCTATTCAACAAATTGTGATGGTCATTTGTTGGACATTGTTGAAATATTTTTATAATTTGTTAGACGTTCGTTAAAAAGTTAATATGAATAATTTTCCAAAAGCTCCGCTTACTTCTTACCATGGTAATGGCATTGTAATTTGTAATGGCCAATTTTGTATATAAATATTTCAAAAATCATCCAAAACTGCTCATTACAGTTTGTTGGAAAGATCTCATCCTTTGTGGGATCTTGGTTAATTTTCTATTTATGTTAAAAAAATTATTAAAATTAACTAGAGTTACAAGTTAAAAATTAAAAATTAAAAATGTATTTAGTGTTGTATACTAAATAATATTAAATTTAAAAAGCGGGTAAGTGGAAGTCGCTCTGCTGTACGCCTGTGCAGTTGCAAGTGGGTGACTGTAATGGATCGTGTTAAATTTGAATTCAATGATTTAATATCATTATATAGGTACGAAAGAAGATTCTGAGCGGAGACAATACATTTGAACTAATCGTTAGCGGCGACGTTATAGGTATGTAAAAGTTGAAACTAAA
The DNA here is from genome assembly GCF_005508785.2 of Acyrthosiphon pisum. NCBI lineage: Eukaryota > Metazoa > Arthropoda > Insecta > Hemiptera > Aphididae > Acyrthosiphon > Acyrthosiphon pisum. The sequence goes on along the minus strand of NC_042496.1, from coordinate 17,810,052 downwards.
TCATATTATCTTAATACTATAGCCCGATGTTATCCAGGCCAAAGATTTGTATTTTGAATAAACATATTTGTAAACAACATTTAAATACCATATTTCTTCTAATTTATTATAGTATAGTATAGCTGATCCCGCATACTTCGATGCCCGTAAAAAATGTCAACTCTTAAAAAAATGTTGATTGTTCAACTCCTTTTGGGTGTAACTCGCTGCAGTAAGCGCAACTCAGCTAACTCAGTAGCTATTATAATGATGATGATTAGTAGTATGATTTGGTTTGGTGATTTTTTTTGAGTTTATTCGTTACAAACATCCAAAATTTTTCTCTTTATAATATTAATATAGAATATACTATATATATAGATATATTATTATATTTCTTCTGCCCGTGTGTAAGTATTCATACTACCCCTAAACTGCTGCATCGATTTTGATGAAATTGTTGTGTGTATGGTCCTTGAATGGTTTAGGTTCCAATTATTGGACCCGGTAGGCCTAACCCGGCAAGGAGCTCAAACAGGGATTTTGAGATTTACGATAGAACTTTTTATTTATAAATCGTTGCTATTGGTTATAGGAGAAATTGGTATTCATTTATTATTGGTTGCATTGGTTATTAAGTTGTTTGTTATTAACGGTGTTCGGATTAGATAAGTATTTTTTTATCTTGATAAAAAAAAGATACAATTTTTTTTTAAATGGGTTTTAAATTTAGGTATATTTTAGTTGGGCACTATAGGTACATATAATAATAATAATGATATAAATAAAAATAACTATATTATGTATAAACCATAAACTTGGTTTGAGAATCTGTATAAATATTTAAAATGCGTTTGCACAATTTCGCGATTTTTATCAATAAAAAATATATCTAGACGAATTTATTTAGATAAGTAAAAAAGCTATCCAAGATGAACGTTTAGATACCTCGTAACTATTTATCTAGATAAGATAAAAGATGAACAAATAATTATCTAGATATTCATCTAGATAAATGTATCTAGATAAGTCCGAACACTGGTTATTAAGAATGCATCAAATCGAATTTTCACACATTGCCTACCAGGTTGGCTGAGTTGTACTTATACTGGCTATTACAGCGAGTTACACCCAAAAGGAGTTGAACAACCACATTTATTGTTTTAAGAGTTGTTATTTTTTACGAGGAACAAAGTGCGTGGGATCAGCTAGTATTATTATATATTTTTTTAATCATATCGTGGTTACCAGGCAACCGGACCTTGCATATAGCACTTTGAAAAATTAATTTTCTACAAATAGAGTTTGTGATCAGTGTATTACTGTATCCGTATGGCTTATATATATAAAATATCAGGCCTTTTTTATGTACCAATTTACTGACGTTAAATTAGTTAAATGACACGCTAAAAAACCGGAACCTTGAAATACAGTACACCCCTCTTCTTTTTTTAATAAACGTAGAAAAATATACGGGGAATCTTGTATTACATTTTCAAAGAAAAAGAAACATTTTTATGAATTTCTAACTGAAAATAATTTTCAGATTTTCGTGAATTAAAATATACGATGTATTTTTAATATTTTTCAACTGCCATTGTAATAATATATTAAGAGCCTGAGATTAAATTGTCAAGCTTTTTGAAAAATGGTTTACTTATAGAAAATGCTAATATAAACTTTTAGTTAGTATCTCAGTTGTCCTTAATTTTTTGTTAGTTTTTCCTGATAATTTTAAAAACTATTTAGAGTTTTTTATTTTAACTCACTCATAATACACACTCACCTTCCATAGAGTACCAATTAAATTCATTTTCCTATTATAAAAAATGCTGTTAAAGAAATCGAAGCATTTTTACTGTCCCAAAAGGTGACGAAGGACACAAATAAAAATAATAATAATAAAAAAAATACATACATCATTTTAAAATCAATAAATTCATCGCTCTGCTCAGAATTTAAAATAAAAATATTTTAAACCAAGTTTGAGTTAATTAGTTAATTCGATTTTTAATTATAAATGAGATAAAAAAAATAAACAAAATACATAAAATAAAAAATAAATTTTTAACTTTAAACTTTTAAATAAAAATGATTTCAACTAAATACAACTGTGATAAATCATTAATTGTCCAAGTTCAGGTTAGATTAGGCAACCTAACCTAACCTAAGTGTTTTAGCTAAAAATGAAATGATAAATGCTAATTATAATAATTATAAAAATAATCATTTATCATCAGGTATTGTATCGCTGGAATAATAGAACATAATTAGTAGTTATTATAACGCCTAAGTCCTTTTGTCAATAGAAGTAACCTATGTCATCTAGGCAGAAGACTGAATGCAAACACAATAAATGTAGTAGGTACCACATATAATTTTTTTACATAAAAGACTAAGGAATAGTACTAACAAATTACCTAATATATTTTAAATCAAAAAGTGTTAGGTATCATTTTATTTATATTAAAGTGACATATAAGTAGTTGAAAGAAAATTAAACTTTTAAAAATTGATATATACCACCTATATATCATCACGTCAATTAAAAACGACCTGGTCAAAGATAGTAACCTAACTAATTTGTTGGCAACCTTATTTACAATACAACATTTTTATTTAAAAAATAATATTACAGTTTTAACAAATGTTCGTATTAGATTCTGGGGAACGAAGAATGTATTGATTTTACAATGATGTGTGTGTTTTTTCTTCTGCGTGTGAAGCCATTTTATCTAGTAGAAAAAATGCTCCGATAATCAACTTCGAAGGAAGTTTCTGGTAGGGAATTAGATCTAGTTGGTACTTGTGGGAGGTCAATAATGAAAATTCTCAGTACTTTTAAAAAAAATAATTGGGTGGAAAAAATACTAATATTTATTTTATTAAAATTTCAATATTACTATTAAAACGATTGTTTTGTTACAAAAAAAATTAGACCTTCTTCGTTCAGAATCGTTTTTCATCATCTATGAATATATAATGATTTATTATTAAATTAACATTTAACACATCCATTACAGTGACCTACTCAATTACTAGATGCACTACAGTATTCGACACCTACCTACTGTACAGAAGAGCGATGGCCTACTATAATACTATATTGACACCTTATTATAGATTCTGAGCGGAGCAATGAATGTATTGATTGTACAAAGATGTGTGATTTTTATTTTTTGTGCCTGGAATCATAACTTTTTGGCGCAGTAAAAATTCTTCGATTTTCTACTTCAACATATTTTCTGGTAGAAAAGTGAATCTAGTTGGTACTTTTGAGTGGTCAAGAGTAAAGAATTCCTAGGAGTTTTCAAAATCACTGGGAAAAAAAAAATTTTACAACAATAACCAGTTCATCGACCAAATCAGTATAGTTTTTTTGTTGTAATTTAAACACTAATAAGTAACCATATAAATACTTTAAATTTTCCTATTTTTATGAAAAATTTCAATGTATCATCATGTGATGACATTTAAAAAATATTTTGACTCATTATGACTTTATGAGCTATTTTTTAGTTGGTTTTTATTAGTTTTTATCTAACTATTGTCTATAAAATATTTTTTACTCAGTTAAAATACTTGAAAATTTTAATATTAAGTTCTTCATAATTTGTTATAAAAGCAATTGAATAATATTAAATATACATCGGTATAATTTTTTTTTTAACAATTTAAAGTTTAAATTTTGACAAAACTCATCAAAATCTCAGAATTTTTCAAAAACACATATAAAATAAACAATAAGTCCTAAACAATGCTAAGACCTTTCCAATGTATAAAAAACTATATTTTTGATTGTTTTTAAAATTTATGGAAAAAGTTGGTTGTTATAAGTCTTCACACTAACTTAGCAACCAATAAATTGCTCAAAAATTGAAGAGCATAAGAGCCAACATATTTTGTAGATTATTTAATTATATATCATATTATCTAGAAAATGCTAGAATAAATATTTGAGGACAATTTCATGTAAGTATTTCACGAGGTTATTCATTTTTTAATTACAAAAAAACAAAATCGTTTTTTTAAGACTGGTAAATATTTCCGTATTTCCGTATTTTTTTTTACCATTTATTTAAAATAATATACCAACTGGATATTTTCACTACCTGTCTCCTCACAAGTACAAACTAGATCTAATTTTTAATTAGAATTCACCCTTAATATTAATGATAGAATATTTTTCCTGGCATAAAAATTGTCTTCAGACACAAAAACTCATCATTGTAAAACCAATACCTACTTTCATCGCTGTACCCAAAATCTAAAATAACATTATGACAATATTATATTGACACGTACAAATCGAATTATATGACTAGGTACATAATAATGTTAATTATGTTATGTACTTATACTTATGTTTATGCGTATATTCAGTATTATGTAATTTACTGTAGCACAAGAAACAAAAAATAATAATAGGTAGTTATTTCAAGGCATATATCTATTGACTTATATGGTACTTAGTTATCTATAATATATATGTGGCGTATTCTAGAGATTATTATAAAATTTTTCAGAAATTTTTGTTTTTATGTCGTTAAAAATTGGCAATGTATTCTCTTAAAACATGGAGTGTTTTAATATTGTTCACTGATTCGTAGTATAATAACTATGTAGTATATAATATGAGTATACAAAAGTATAAATATCATGCGTTGGCATAAAATTATTTAATGAAATTATATTAAATAATTTTTTATTATTTGTTTTTTTTCAATTTTTACTATGGAACATGTTTTTAATGAATTTCATTTTAATTAAAACATAAATCAGATTATTTTCCAGTCCACACAGAGTGATCTCTTTTAGTGTCAGCTATACAGTCAATCATTTCTCGAATAATATATTTTGTGTTTTTGAAAAGAGTTTTATAATTTTTTTTAAATTGTATTTTATTGTATAAAGCTTTTATTATCTATGATATATTATAGGTATGTCTTCGAAAAATGCAAGGCTTATTTAGTGTTTCAATATCAAAGAATGTACCAATTGTAAAATTATTAAAGTGTAATGATATAATATACTCACATCTTATAATAAATAAACTAAAATGTAATAGACCAATAAATAACGGTCAGACTATCGCTCTTAGAAAACGGACATCCCCAATAAAACCATTGTCACCGACAAAAAGGACGATCTGTATTATACGATGACGGGCTAAGAAATCGGCACGTATATTTACAACGGTAAAACGTAGGGCGTCTGAATTTCATATATTCCACTAAAGAAAAGAAACGGTCGACAAAGGGCGTTGCCGCCGAAGAGAAATCTAGTTCCCAGGCACACGAAAAACTTTTGATAAAGCCGCCTACCACTCTCTGGACACTAGTCAGCATATCCGAGTCGTCCCTTTAATCAGTGCATCATGAGCACCAGCCATCTCAGCAACAACCTTCCAATACTGAATTATGCGAGCGACAACTTGATTCCTTTCGAGGAGTATGTTCGAATCAGCGTGTTTTATTATATCAATTCGTGATTTTTTTATTTTTATTTAATAATAACAATACAAATATTATTATTATTAAACAAAATCCTCGAAGGGTAACGAGGTACAAAAATACATAACTATATACGAAAATAAGATTACAATGTACGTAAAATTAAGCTAACAATATATATACATAACTATATAAGAGTGGTACAGGGGGATATTTACATACAATAAGATAATTAATGATTAGTAAAGTATTATTCTGTGTCACCTATAACTCCCACAGCATAGCGCGGAGGCGGCTGCGTATCAGGTAAGGCATTTAATATATAATAATATATTATACTCGTACTAGCTGAACCCGTGCACTTCGTTGCCCATTAAGTGTACCAACCATATGTAACTCAAACTTTGTTCAATTCGTTATTTAATATTCGGTGTATGGTTTCAAAATTAATCTTAACTTTTCCGTTGCCTGGAATAAAAATTCTGATTCGCAGCAGTACATTATCAGGTAGGCAATCTACCTGCGGTAGATCGCGGACCCCGTGCTGTATGTACGTTAGTGTATGATTTAACTCTAGAGTATCAAAGTTATACCAAGTTTGTCGTATTCTACCTATGGTGGAATGATATAATCAATTAATACAAAATCCTAACCTAACCGTACTAAAATCAGATGAGTAAACGCAAACGCAAACAAAAAAAATCATTCAAATCGGTCTAACCATTTAAGAGGAGTTCAGTCACAACACACGTACAGTAGAATTATTGCGCTTAGCAACACATTCTACGATTCATTTTTATATTATATGAAATCCACAAACATGCCCGATTAACCAATAGAAACCAATATAATATAATGCACTGTTGTATTTTTGACATACAGATTTGAGATTTCCTACCTTTCCGGTGGATTTCCCTAAAATTTTATTTCGTAAAAACCTTTTCCTGGCAATTACGAACATCTTAAAAAAAATTTGAGCCAAATCGGATCAGCCGTTCTCGATTGATGAATTGTTATACATTTTTGTCTCCATTTTTATATTTATAGATTAATTACGGATATTGCATTATATATGCATATTTTACATAAAATTATGCTGTACGCGTACATTGCGTACGTGTGTGCGGTGTAGTTAATCAAATTTTTTGAATTCGGATACACGATCTCAAGTCTCGAGAGCCCTCTGAACACTCGGAGGAAAATATTAGAGTTATTTTAATATTTACGTCTGGTATTGTTCTCCGTCACATATAAATGTAGAGAATCATACAGGTTCTTAACTTTAACATCCAATTTTAATAAAACTATTGACATGATTTTTTTATATATTTATCTTATTTTTACGTTACTATATACAATATACGCTATGTTTAGGTCTGTTATTGGATTCTTTTTTGCATGATAATTTGAACAATCAGTTGAATATTTATATAGGTTATGCATATTATACCGATTTAAATGTTAGGTGTATACTTAAAAAAAAACTTTTAAGTTTTTGTGCAATGAACTCTGTTATAATCATTATAATTTTAACGAGGTAATTAAAAGTGAAAATCTGAAAATACACAGTATATTAAATGTTGGACAAAACATTTGAATCGTACATAATATACATATTACATAATATTATTATACATGTATATTGTTATTATTTATTATAGTTTATAACATAATAATGTGACATGAATATTTTATACGTAATAAAGTTAAAACTTAAAAGTATCATGAATATTTTATACAATGTACAGTTAAATATTCATGCAAGATGTAATTATTTCAACATAATTACATAAAAGATGTTCAGAATAATATTATGTATATAGTCAAACCTTTTACATCTACTGTATATACTGTAATTACTGCATTTTAAAATTAATATTCAACATTTCAACCTATTTTATGTTAAAGAAATTATTTTAATTTATAAAAGTAATTATTCTATAGACGATTTTCAATAACTAATTGGTGTTTAATTTCCGTAAATATACTGGTGAAAACTGTATTAGTACATACTAATCGTTTATTTTATTAAAAGTCGGATGATTAAAGAAGATCCTGAGTAATGAGTTTAATAAAAGAAATTGATAATCTTATTATTTTAGTAGGTAAATTCAAATGAAGGAATAATGTGAGCTCAACTAATATGTAAGAAGCGTCTTCGGTGTAATAAAAATAAAAATATTATTGTATATTTCATTACGAGCGAGATTGTTTTTTATATACCTACCTTTACAATTTGTGTTACACACTCGTAAATAAAAATTACGAGTCGTCACTGTAAAATAAATAATAATGGTTATAAAATACATATACATATTATAGGTAAAAAGTATTTCATTTTTTATTATTATTTTTTATATAATTGTATAGATCATGTAAGTAATTACTGCAGTGCTGGCTAATAAATTTTGTTGCGAGCAATAGGAGGTCGTCACGACTTCCAAAAATCCTCTTGCCTTCCAGCAACGAAAGTAGAAAAAATAAAATTTTTTGAAGCGTATAAATATACCTATAATTCTTCTCCCGGATACCTTTATACCTTTTATACTTTTTTTTGTAACGAAGCATGTTAGTTGCATTGTGTCATTGCATTTGATTATATATAAATAACTTAAAAAATCGCACGCACCACACACGTGTACTTAACGTCCTAACGTAATGTATCTGTAGTATGTATGTGCAAATGTACAATATTTAATAAGTTTATCTTCATGATAAACACACTAAATAATACCAGAATAATACACATAGGCGCAATTTGGGGGGGCTGGGCTAGGAGGGACTTAGCCCAATATTACATTTATCTCCTCCATGGATTTATATTTTAATTGAAGCATTTATCTTTATTAGTTATCTGATCTACATAATTAAGTAAACGTTGTTTAAAGAAATTATTTTTTGAAGCCTAAACTTTAAACAACGATTCATTATTCTTGTGTTTCCCTTAATATATATCGGATCCACCCACAGAACATAATAGTGTTGTGCTCGTTCGGCGTTCGTCCGTTATTATTATAGTTACCAGTAAATAGTTACGACTTACGACTGTTGTAGTATTAAGATATATATTTATTATTTATTGTCCGCAGTTACGATTGTTTGTATGTACCTACTTTTTATGTTCCTATAACAGTTCCATTGAAAGTAAATTCATGCTAGCCAATATTAAACAACTATGTACCAAAATATAAGGGTTACCAAATTATTTTTTAACTGTACGCGTATGGAATTAACCTATATGGGCTATAGATTAATGGGTTGTATTAAAACACAAAACATGGAATCTAGTAAGTTTGCAGAGTGAACTTTCATAATTAACATTTAATAATAATTAATAAAGTAATATATTTATTTTCGAGACAAAAGTTTTTACAATCTTGTTGCCAAGGGCAACTAAATAATATTTTAGTGTTTGAAATTTATATTATTAATTCTTGTGTCGCAGACCGCAGTAGACCACAAAAGGTATTACAATATTATTTCTGTATTATTCTAACAACGAACACTATACGAATAATTCATTATACTATTCTACAATTATTGTATAACGCACTTTTCTCGTATAGAATAATATGATATTAATTGTGTATCAGATATCTATATATATTCTATGATCATTTCGGATATCGCTGCACTTTCAGTACAGAATACATCGTCGTCCGGAGTCGAGATTCGCTCACGGCGGTCCGCCAAATCGATCACACTGTACCGAGTTATCGTCTATCGACGAGCTGTCCGATCTGAAAAATCGTGCGTTGACAAGTCGCGGTGATCTCGGCGTCCAGGCGACACAGTTCAATGCCGAACGCGGCGGTGCAGACGGCTTTTGCCGGTGATGCGCATCCGATATCGGGTTGGTACTTCCGCCGCCTCGACGCAGGAGCAGGTAAAGATCGATTCACCGTCTACAGCGGGTGGTGACTCGATGCAAACGGTTTCAGTCGAGCCGTCAAGTGACCCGACCGAAATGGTCGTGGCCAATTATACCAGTCCGAAATTCCATTAAAATGCATAATATATGCATATATGCATTTAAATCAATAACAAAATCAATGGTAGTACCGTTGTTCGTAGGTGGTTTAGAGTTTTGACGCCCTAGGTAGAATTTTATTGCCACCCCTACATGGCCACATTTCACAATTAATACGCATACATGTCGAATCTTCAGTTTTATTTGTCGTAAAATAAATTTCTCACTTAAGAACTTGAAAAATAACGAGAGCATTTTTAATTTCTTTTCTAAGGCTAATTTTTTAGAAGCTGCACCACTAAGTTTAATTCTTTTGTCAGTCATATTTATACAGTATTTTATTCATAGCATTAAACGATTTTCAAATTTAAACAACCAATTCAACCAAACGGCAAACTTCAAAACAATAAATTGCGTTTATAACAAGCTACAGCAGCTATATACCACAGACCACAATGAAACTGAATAGGAATCATATTAAAATACATATTATCTTTGTTTGGTATATTAATTATATTTATTCGATTTACTAACCAAAAAGAAACTATAATTAAAATAGAAAATAATTAAGACGATATTAAGATTTATGGAGTTAAAAACTAACTTACTAGATAATGTTTATGCAAGTAGTTAAATCATTCTTCATCTGCATGAAACATACTTTTATTTAATTCGATTTTATAATTTTCATTTAGGTACTTAAACACCAAAATAATAAAACTGATGATGTGCTGTTGTACGCAATAACCATTACCGTCGAAACACCTTTAAGGGGCCTCGCTGTGGTCATTAGTTAAGGGGCAATATTTAGGCAATTTCTAATCTTGTCATTGCCGCCGGGATCTATGTGTTAGTTGTAAATTATATTTAGAGTGAGTGAAATTAAATGTGAGTATCCTCTCTCGTACACGCATGCACATGTCAATACGTCGATAACCATATAAATTTCACTACACGAATTATACAAAAACGTACATTTGTTTTGACAAAATTCAAGTTAGTTAAAGTTGTCTGATTTTGATTCTGAAAAAAATATTTGAATTCAGCAGAAAAATGTCTGTAGATCGTACTAAACAATTTCCGTTTTCAATATTAGTTTTAATTTTAATTATGATTCGAAAAAGTTCATATTTTCAAGTTTTGAATTACAGTTCACAATAATATAAAATTTGGTTTTTACTAAGTCTTCGTAGGATCTATAGACAATTTACTGGGAAGTTCAAATTTTTTTCAGAATCAAAATCGGACAACGTTAATTAACTTTAATTTTGTCAATACTTTTCAGCTAAAATTGACGGCAGTAGCGAGGCCCCTTAAGGTGGGTTTCTACTATACACGTTTGCGTGTACGTGCATAAAAATACTTTTCTGTGATTGGACCAATACACGGTAAGCTCTTGGTATACCAAAGTGTTTATTATGTTCTTACCACACGATTAACCACGATACCTATTTCAACAATTTCGTGTACATGGCTGTAAATGTGTACATGGCTGTAAATGTGTACATGGCATGATAACAATATTTATAACGTAAGAATATATTATGAGGTAGCTAAAGCCGGGATTACACGGCGCGTGGAGTGTGGAGCGTATATTATATACCACGCAAATTAAAACCGACACGCCGGCTAATATGTCACCAATCCTAACCGATCTTACCCGTCTAAACCGATTGGAAATGTTTGGGAGACCGTTCATAGCGAACGGACTCGGTCAATAAGTGCACGTCAACGTATATGTAGTGGAAACCCGCCTTTTACGCTGACAACTTTTGATAATGTTATCATGTAGAATAAAAAACGTAGTGTAGTCGCTATCTAAACTCTTAAAATTTTTAATTTCTTGATTGACGAATGAAAATGAATAATAGATTATTATGGTTACAAAAAAATACTGCCGCCCCTAAATTCCACAAAAAAATATGGTACCCACTCACCCCCCCCGAATACGTCCCTGGTTGCAGTATAGTATAATACTTACACAAAACACGGTGAATACAAACCGTTGCGTGTTACCACATCCAAAACTATAATCACGGAGGACAAGTATTGGTCCTTTCTGATCCATGCACGCGCTGGAAATAGCGACAACAACGCGCGTACACGACAATGGCACAGTCAAGGTGCTTGAGGCAAACGCAGGCAACTGAGATTGGCTCTTCACGTCCGCCGCAGAGACGACCACGTCGAACACAAACTATAACCGCGGTATACGCGGGCCATGGTTATAGGCGCACTCCACACACCGACCATCTCGGGTGACAAAGGGTAAGCGTACCTACGCGAAGCGTCGTCTGACACACTTTAGAACGACGACTATTAACACTTAACGGAAACGATGACTTAATGTGGCATGACGCGTCGTCCGTACGCGCTGATTGGAGCGGCACACGAGGCAAGTCCGCTTGCCAAACAATATAATATTATACAAAAAATAACGCAACGCGTCAAAAGCGCAAAACGACGGCTTGACAAAACGCGAGTACGCGAACATGACAGGGCGAGTGAAGGGCGTTCGAACGGCGCCGGACAAAATACATGCGGCGGAGAGCAACCGGCGGCACGGTATACATGAAGTCAGTGGCGTATTTAGGATTTTTTCAAGGGGAGATATTATACAATTTTTAATAGACATTCGGTATACGCATGTTATAGGTATTTATATTATTATATGCATTATGCATGTATATTGTGTACGATATTTGGTCTCCGGGGTATGACCCCCCCTCCCCCCGTAGATACGCCACCGCAACACAAAGTATATACGCGTGTGGAAAACGACGTACACTGACGGCCGCAAACGCGGCGACGAAAAGCGTCGAACGAGCGAACGCTCACAATAATTACAAACTTTAACTTTAACGGTGTCGGAGAACCTGTCCGCCGGATACAACAGGCGGTGCGTTTCGACCGGCCTGACACAATCATTGTAAGCCAAAAACTGCAGGTTGTCGGGCGGTAGAACACTTGCCGAAGACTATAGGTCTACGAAGCTTTGGCAGAAGCAAATTCTGCATGCCACGTTCACCGAGGCCTTCCAAACGAATCTTTTCGTCGTCTTCCCGACAGACCAACAGACCGTGCAGGGTTTTCCGGGAATTCCGTTGGCACCGGAGGGACAGACTTCTCTCCCGCCGTACAAGGGTGACTGGATTCGCAGCTCAAGTGATGGCCGAAAATGCTCACGTCGCCGTAGCGGTAGACTGACAACGGGCCGTGATCCTACGATCGACGGTCAGGTCCAGCGCGTCGATCAAGGAGGTTTTCGTCAGGGCGTCCGTCTTTGAAGTCACACGAAAATGTGCATGCTCCGGTGATGGAGCACTCATAACTACATCTTGGTATACTGTGGTGAGTTAGTTTTGAATTCCAATGACGTACGGGCATTCTTATATGCGTGTCCGCGGTGCAGTGAATCTAGAATGTCAACTAAATAGTATATGGATCGACCCTCGTTGGCATATGACCGTTGGCATTTTTCATTTCCCACTGTGGCGTCCATTTCTGTACGACGTAATAAACGGACGGCGAACAGAAAATGACGTACAGTTTTTTGTTACATAAATTTCTAGGAGACTGCAGTCACGGACGAGAGTTAAACACGTCATAATGATCATTATCGACGGGTTTAAAATAATCATTTGTTACCTACATAATTACATAAATTAATAAACTATAATTATTATATAATTTCGTTGGTCAACACGGCAATAATGACGCCCGTCGCCACCGAAGTCAAGATCGAGACGCCGCCCGCCTCGTCGCCGCTGCATGTTCGGCCGGCCGGAGCGGACGCGCAGCGGTCAAGCCGTGATCTCGCAGATCCGCCGAGACGCAGCGGTTCTAGTTCAATGCCGAACATCGCAGTGCGGTTTATTTCGGACGACATCGAGTACGTCCCGGCACGAGTTTCGATCGAGACTGCACTTCCGAGTTTGATAACGGCCGAACTAATCCTCACATACAAACCTCACTGCTGCAGCCAGTGCACGCGAGTTTGCCGCAGGAGCCTGCAGTAATCAACCGGTGTGATGGGACAGTACCACGGTTAAACCCAAACGCCGCTCAACGTGCAGGTAACGGACGAAGCTATTCGTCCGACACTCCGGCGCTTATTTCGTGGCACTTAATATACGCATCAATCAGAAAAAAAATGGGCCCTTCTCAATCGGGTATAATATCACCAAATCTGGTTGCAGCCGTTCGCACTAATTTAAAAAAAAAAATATACCTACCCAGATTATAAGACTGTTAAACTGCAATTAATCATATTATGATTTACACAAATAAACATTTTGGCATGATATTTCTATTTAAATGTTATTTATACTTTGATATTATTATAATCATAGGCGTGTTCAGACTTTGGTGGCCGAGGGGGCACAGCAAATTTTTAAATTGTGAGACCTATTTTTTTTTTAGACATGAAAAAACATTCATTTTTTATGTTACAAAATTTACAATGGTTGGAATATTTTTTAATTATGATCAAAAAGTATAACCATTTTCAAAACAATAAAAATACTTTTTTCCCATCCATTATACAAGGTAAATAAGTATACAAATTATTGTAAAACTATTAACTAATCAGCAATAAATATTTTGAGCTTCTTACAAAATTTAAATTATTTTAATAAGTCGTAAAATATCTAAACACATTTTTGAAATGATAATCGGCAGTTGGATATTTTCAGCTGATAAAACCATATTACCATAGGTTAGATAAAATTGTATTTAATCTGTGATATCACAGCGCAAGACCTGGTAAATGGGCACAACAGTACCATGTTATGTAGTAATAAAGAATTGATGAACATAATACTATATGATAATATAATCACTAATTAATAAATGTGGAACTAAAAAATTAAAATTAATCAAAATCTATAAGGTACTGCAGGGTAGTAGGGTACACATCACACGACTTTTTTTTTTATCCTTGGCATGATTTTGTTGTTCGTGTACACTGTACAGATGAGGCTAACATAAACATATGGTGAAAATACCAAGTACCTATCTACGGTTACCTATCTACCTATTTGTTTTTGAGTTACACCATCCTGCAGACATATTGTACTGCACGGTTTATGACTTTAAATTTATTTTGATTATTGGGGTAAAGAAATTAATCAGCATATAAAAAATTAACCCCTTGTCGTAAATTTACCACGCGACTCAAACTCAAATACATTGTATTGTCCGGAGATATTATACGCACTTTTCTATTAGATTTATTAGTTATTATTACTAATACACAGCATTGAGATAAATTATAATATCTAGATTCTAGGTAGACAGTGGCGTACGCAGGATTTTTCAGCGGGGGGGGCTTGAAAATTAGTTACAATTTTATTTTTATTTTGTCCAGTCTAATAATTTCAGACGTTTATTTGAGGTATTTTAAAATGTTTGTAACTTTTCCACTTTTATAGTAGAAAAAATGCTCTGATCATAAACATCGATGCCGGATGTATGTTTTTGGAAGCGAATTGGATCTAGTTGATACTTTTAGGAGGTCGAAATTGAAAATTCTCAGTGCTTTCTAAAATAATTGGAGAAAAAAAATGAAAATTTATTAAAATTGTTTGGTAACCAGCTTGGTTATACCGTCCTCATTTGGATTGTATTTGATTAATTTAAATTTATTTTTCTATAAATATCAATAAAAAATTATTCATTTGGTCAAAAAGCTTAAAAATGTAATGCGTAAGTTTTTATTATAGCTAAAATATTAACTATACATAGGCACCATGGTTATGTTTTATAAGCATTTAAAGTTCAAATTTCGTCATAACCACAGTTAATTTGTAGTTCAAAATTTATAAAATATTAAATGTGTATAGCTAAGGCTAAACAATTTAAAACAAGGTCTTTCATACTAGTAATTCATACTTTTACCTAAAAATTACAGATCATTTACGAAAATTGGTATGCAAATACATTGTTTTTTCAAAAATGAATTCATTCTGGTAAGACATATATGAAATTTACGTTTTGCTTACTATAGTAGAGAGTTGAAACTTGATAAATATTTTTGAAAAAGTAATAATAATATG